>NC_056730.1:53231790-53541790 GCF_019279795.1 Protopterus annectens | reverse complement strand
TCTGCTCCATGCAGGAATAGCACTACTCCTGCACAGAGTTTAATGAATCCAGGGGGTTGTCTTATTTACAGAGCAATACCAAGATTTTCAGGCATAAACCAGAAAATGTTGAAGAAAGATACCCAGGCAGTAACAATAATAGTTGGAGCAATAAGTCTAATAAAAAAGAATTTACAGTTGTACTTAGATATGACACCAGTACATGAAACCCCAATATGAATTAAAGAAGAAGGATGTTCTGGGTACCATTGCAGATGCTGACAAAAACACTCTTGGTTAAGATCAAAGTCTGAAAAAATAATAATTTCATGAACTCTAGTTGTACCTTGACATAGGACTGGGGTGGCCATTCCTGTCATGGCATTAGAAACCCAGAATACTTGAAGAAATTAAACCAAAAAGAAGTCCACCTAAGTTGCATGTATCTTTTATGGGATCTTTTGACGATCTGTCTTGCTAAGCCATGTGTTGTCCACCATCAAGCCATATCTCAGACAGATATCTCGAATGGCCTTCCTTCTTTATTCCTATTGACTCACTCATGTGAAGCCAGGCAGTCAACATATCCTGTTTTGTCTGTCCTTGTATGTGCATTCAGGTCCCAGTTATCAATGCCAACTCATATGTCCTGCATTATCTAGTATGGTTAGCAACTGCTGCCTGAATGCACTCTTTGCCTTGCTATTACAGCCAGGCTGTGGGGCATAATCATATTGCTGCTCTATCCCTACACTGGAATTTGATTGTCATGAGTCTGAATCTAATTCTTATGACATTCCACACTGTCTGCTGAAGCCCCTTCCTCACCACAATTTCCACACCATTTCTAGTTGGTCTTCCTTTTGAGTAGTACACTGTAGATCAAAAGCCAACAAACATTGATGCACTGCTCTTCCATCATATATGCTTGATACAGAAGATGCTCAGCCTCTTTCCTACCATCATATTATCCACTCTCAAGCTCCAACCAGTCAGTGAACCTATATTGAATGCAGTAATCATTAGCTCATGTTTGGCAGGTTGATTTGTTTTGTGTTCAACTTTGGCTCAACAAAGCTGTCCCAAGTAACGCAACTTGAGCATCTGAACATTAGCCAGATAGTAGCTAATTGACCCAGGGCTATTGGGCTTTATGGCAGGCACACACTGGTGAATAGGCTCTTATAGACCCCTTCTAACTTTAGTTTATGTCCCTGGCATAGGTGGAATAGGCCAGGTCCTCCACCCAATTATCACCAGCAAATACCCCTACCCATTTTCCAGCAATATTAATTAATATGACCATATAATCTACAGCCAGTTTTTACACTGCTGAGTGACTAACCCTGATATCTGTTCTTTCAACACATAACATTTCAGAAGTGCTCACCCATATCCTTTTGTGATGCCTCCATTACACCGTACCCCATTATTCATGAGCTAAACAGACCACCACTGTCCAGCACGCTTACAACCAAGTCAATGTTTCTATACTGAATGGCTTTTCTGCTTCTACTACTCAGGCCAATATCACTACCTGCTGGATTTTAGAAGGAATTTGTCCAGTCTGCTGGCCTAATTTTCCTCACTTTATATAAGCATCAGTCCAGCTCTACCATATGCCTAGGGGGTCAATCAAGTAAACAAAAATAGCAGCATGAATGCCATTCCTTTACCTACACACAAAAAAAAACACTCATAGCAATATCTGTTAAATGCAGCATTTGTATTCTGTAAGATAATAACAAATACATATATTATAAAATGGATAACTAATCCATGCAGAAGCTTTGTAAGTGTAGACATAGTCAGAAATGACAATCTCATTGGTATATTAATCCCCATCTAAAAATTTTTCAAACGTAGTATTTGTCCAATTATTTGTGTATCTCTTGGAGAAAATTAACTGTATTCTACCCAGAATCATCATCAACCACCTTTTTCCCATTTTCTACATGGGGTCAGGGTGTCAAGTCAGTTGTCACCTTCTCTCTTTGTTCAATGCCATTCTCTTGCCTTCTTCAACACTAATGCCTGAGTCATGCATGTCTTCTCTCTCAAAATCTTTCCACCTCTTTGCTGGATACTCTTGTTTCCTCTTGCAGTCTTCCTGTCTGTCCCACATCTTCTTCACTAGATTGTCTTCTGATTTTCTGTACGTGTGCCTGAAGCACCACAATCTGTTCTCTTTGACCTTTTCTGCAATTGGAGCTACTTTGGCTTCTGGTCTTATGTTCTTATTCCTTTGTCTGTCCCACAGTGTGTACTCAAACACTCATCTCAGGAACTTCAACTCCATCACCTCTAGCTTCTTCAACTGCTCTGCATTTACTGCCCTGAGTTCCATACCATATAGTAATACAGGTCCCACCACTGTTATCTATACCTCACTTTTCAGCTTCTTTAGCATTCTTCTGTTATATACTACATCTGACACTCAGTGCCAGTTGGCTGCAATCCCTCTGATTCTAGCTTTGTTCTCAACAGTCAGACTTCCCTTCTCCTCAACCACTCCTCCCAGATACTTGAAACTGTTAACCCATTCCACTATTTTCCCTTCTATTTCAATGGTCTGATCTTTACTATTTTCTGTCATTACAACTGTCTTATCTGTACTCAGTTTCATTCCATCTGCCTTTGGGTTTGCATTCCATTCTCCTATCCATTTGCTGAAGTTCTTGCTCAAAGTCTGCCTGTAATACCACATCATCTGCATACAGCAACTTCGTTGATCTCTTTCCCCTTTGACCTGTTTGCCAATGTAGTCCATCACCAGTATGAACAGCAGTGGGATTAGAATTGAACCTTGGTGCACATCTACTCCCACTGGGAACCCCTCTTTGAGACCGAACACTGTTTGTATTTGAGTCATTGCGTTCTTGTACATAGCTTGAACTAGGTCTACTAATATTTCTGGGAATTTTAACCCAATTGAGGACTACCCAAATCAGCTTTCTTGGGACCATGTCCTACATTTTCTCCAAGTCTAGGAATGGCCTGTTGTTCTCTTTCCTCATCTCTAGTTCCTTCTCAACTATCTGGCTCACTGCAAACACTGGGTCACTTTTGCTGCATCCTGATCTGAATCTCCAATCTTACTTTCTACTACTCTGTGTATTCACTTATATATCATTCTCTCCAGAACCTTCTTACAATGTGACAGGAGTTTGATACCTCTGTACCACCCATAGTTATTCATGTCCCATTTGTTCTTGCACACTGGCACTAGTATGCTTATTCTCCAGTCATCTGGAATATGCTTTTCTTTCCACAGTGGTATAAGTACCCTCAGGAGCCATTTCTCCTCTATCTCACCCAGCATCTTTATTATATATGCTGTGACCTCATTTGACCCCGCTGTTTTCCCTGGTCGGCTCCTCCTCTTCTCTCATCATAAACTATGTCTGGGGCAGTACAGCTTCTGTGGGGTTTTCTTCATTCAGAAGCTGCTGGAAGTACTGCCTCCATCTGTCTTTGATGTCCTGTGGAGGTTGTTGCTGGCGTCCCTTATGAAGGGTGCCCATCTTCTTTATCTTTCTGTCTTTGCCTTGCAACCTGATATAATTTCTTTGTGACATCTTCTGACTTATTTTGCAGAAGCTGGTAGAGTGCCTCTGATGCCTTCTTCTTTGCTATTGCAGCTCCATTTTTAGCTTCTTTGAAACCCAACCAGTATTCCTTGATGGCCACTAAGTAAGCATTCCTTCCTAGCTGACCCAGAATATCTTAAGAATAGTATATGGAAAATATTATGAAATCAATCAAAACTGTAGCAACCGGCCTAGATAAAGGAAATCAGAATGTTATTTTCTTAGCTGTTTCCAAAAAAAACCTTTAATATTGTGTACCATAATGATATGGGTATAGGTTGTCATCCAAAAGCATAGTTCTATTTTTGAACTGCTTTAATGGTAAAAAGCAGTTTGAATCCTGGTAATTCGCATGGACAGACTTTTAGAATTCTGGTTTTGATGTTAAATAAATATTGCTACTAGACTGTAACTTTCATCCACATATACTATTATTCCTTAATTTAGGAATTGTTCCTTCCCAGTCCAGATATGTCCTTATAATCACTCTACCAAAGAATCATCTACTTACTGGTCCCCAGGACTGTAATCTAGTTTCCATTGTTTATCCTATAAAAGCAATTTTTTGAAAGATTAATCTGAAATGAAACCCTAGAATATATTAATTCCTATGGTTCATTCTTTCACCTATAACAAGGATTTAGAAACAGTCATAACTCCCCTTATTACCATTTATACTGAAGGCAAGGGAGCCCGCAGGATTTTTTGCAGGGGGGTGCAAACCCAAACCCCGCCCACACAGCCCCACCCCCTCTGCTGCCCCACCCCCACCCCTGCCCGCGCAGCCATTCCAGTGTCCCAATACTTGGCTATTTTTCCCTATTTGTCATAGACACTGTTCAAATCTCTCAGTGTGCATACTGTTTTATGCTTTACTTCTACAATGATTACAGATATTTGGATTTCATTTACAACTTTTATTTCAAATTTTATAGCACAAACACTGATAGACATTTACTAAACCTAAACAAAGCAATAGTCTTACAATGAAAAGAGACTTAGCATTAAAACTTCTCTACCTTTGAAACCCACACTCACCGAAACAACATTGAAACCCGCATTCAAAGAAAATGCATCTGGCCAGTGGCAGGGTAAGTTTACCATTGAGCTGTTTTCAAATCATAGACTCCTTGCACACATTTTTAGAACCATGTAAAAGTTATTTGATTCACCTTCCTGACTGTATTAATTATACTATATAATAATTGAATTATATCCCTTGTATAATACAACACCACTTGTTAGAGTGTGTTTTAAATTTATAGTTCTGAACATTTTTCCTTTAAGCAATGAAACAAATCATATGAACCAATAATGACAACCTGCCCAATTCAGAACATTTCAACCATAAAGGGCCACTCTACTCAAACTTCTGTCATACAATCCACCAATATCAATCAATATGCAGAATCTTTGCAGAAGTTAAACTCATCTGAATAATTCCACATTAAAGAGATCTGAAACCAGTGAAGAGGTTGTTGCTAGAAAACAACTTTATATTTAAGTGTTTCCTCTACAAATTCACTGCTTGCTGCCCTTGAAAAATAAATTGCCTATGTTATATTAAAAAAATGGTAAGCTGGTATATTGCAATATGGAATGGATGGCAAGCTGAAAAACAAGTTAATAGTTATTAGGCATCTCATCCAAAGGAGGACATACACCCCCTTAAAATACAAATCTACATGTTGTGGGAGTAGAACCTACAGCCCTTTGTATCAAGATGCAAGTATGCTACCTGCTGTGCTGCTTTAAAAATTCTATACCACAATAGTGATACTATTTTCTAAACAAAACAGTTGCACATTTTAAGCAGGCTTAGCATGAACAGCAGTAAAACTCTCTTCCCTTGAAGCTCACAATTCCTTGAAAATGCACTTGAAAATAAATTCCACCTGCTAACTCTATGGCATTTCACTCTCTTTAACACACACCTCAATCTCTATGTGCAAGAAATCTGGACAAAGCCTAAAGTAAATAGGAGCAGATTATAAATATTGCTCTCATGAACTTAGAACATTGCTAGAATAACAGGATTTATGTTAGTATGCATTTTTCTAAAGGATATGACATCTAAAACTCAAATGTCTGTCATTATTTAGCAACTTCAATGCTTTTTAGGAGGAATATGGGGCAAAATCTGGACATTCTTCAAAAACTTGGACAGCTGAGGGGTATGCTTCCTCCTTCTTATACATACATACAGACAGTTCCCTATCAGAAGCCTGAAACACTATAAGCCTGAAAATCAAAATCCTGAAACCAAAAGCCTGAAAATTCATAATTCCGAAAACCCAAAATCCTGAAACTCAAAATCCTGAAAACACAAATAATGCTAATATGTCACTATAAAGACACTAATATCTACCAAATGACCCTGACCAGAACCCTAACTCTAAGGTCCGTCACTATCGCACACTCACCTGACCCGCGCCCTAACCCTAACTCACTTAAACCGCCCCTAACCCCAATATTTGTCACTATTGCATACATGCCTAACCTGCGCCCTAACCCTAACTCACTTAAACCGCCCCTAACCCTAACATAAAACCAACCGCACACTTACCTGAACCCAACGCATGACCTAACACCACAGGGCTAATGATAGCAAAGCCACAATGACGTCAGTATGTCCATTTTGTGTTTTCAGGATTTTGAGTTTCAGGATTTTGGGATTTCGGGATTTTGAATTTTCAGGCCTTTGGTTTCAGGATTTTGATTTTCAGGCTTATAGTGTTTCAGGCTTCTGATAGGGAACCATACAGACACACATACACACCATACCTCTCAATCTGTTAACACAAGAAATCTGGACAAAGCCTGTTATAATGTTGGGGATAAAGGCCCAAAACTAGGGACACATTAGAAAGTTGCTAGAATAAAATGATTTATGTTAGAATTAAATTTTCTGAATAATATGAAGTCCGAAAATGAAATGCATGTCATTATTTATTAACAACTATATTCAGATATAGTTGGTCATCTCAGTACTCACCATGGCTTGCATTTTCTCCTCTCTTGAAAGGCTCGCTCTGCTTAACTTGTGTATTATTTCCACAGTCACTTCACCGTGGGTTGCAAGGCAGCTTCATCACTAGTGTGTGCACAAAATATAATGCCTTCAATGAGTCTTGCAAGAAATCACATGTAATCATCATGGCACAAAGGTTCTACTGAAGATGCTTCCAATTTTTCTTATACACGAACACGACAGAAGCCAGAAACAGCTGTTATTCTGCAGCTAGATGCAGCAGTAGCAAAACAAATTGCAAAGAACCAAAATAAATTGGAACCAATTGTATCTACCATTATTTACTGTGCAACCCATGACATTCCTCTCTGTGGAAAAGAAGGCTCTGGTGGAAATTTGTGTTACTTGTTAGATTTTCGTATTAAAGCTGGTAACACAATACTGAAACAGCACAGTGAAACAGCTACAGGAAATACTTGGTACACATCCCATAGGGTGCAAAATGAGCTGTTGGCAGAATACGAACACGTACTTCAAAAGGAGATTGTTTGTGCAGCAAACAGGGCAGTTGGATTTAGTGTATTGGCAGATGAAACTGCAGATATCTCAGACATTGCGCAGTTGTCATTGGGCATTTGGTTTGTTGATGATGATTGTATTCGAGAAGAGTTTGTGGTTTTTGTTCCCATTGTTGTGAGAGATGCACAGTCTGTATCAAATGTCATTGTCAGTGAAGGCATAAAGTGTGATCTAGACCTGGAAAAATTACTCAGACAGGCTATGACGGCTGCTCCATAATGGCAAGCATCCAGAATGGTGGTCAGGCAAAGTTTCGTGAAAAGTATCCAAAAACAGCCTTTATCCACTGCGCGTCTCACAGACTAAACCTTGTAGTCAATGATCTGAATGATGTGCTTGAAATATGTAGTGCTGTTGGTGTTATCAAGAAGATTATTAATTTTGTCCATGACAGTCCAAAACGATGAGCATTGGCACCAAATATACCTCTTCTGTGTGAGACATGATGGACTGAGAAATATAAATCCATTCATGTGTTTAGTCAGAACTTTGAGAAAATATTTGACTGGCTGATCTTCAGAAGAGCACTGCTGGTGAAACCAGACAAAATGCACATATGTTACTCAACGCTTGCTCTTCGTGCATGTTTCTTATTTTTCTCTTCATTATTGCAAATTACTCATCAGTTCTTGAGCCTGTTACCCAGATGTTTCAGTCTGTTCAACTTGATATAGTAGAGGCTCAACAACACATCAACAGACTCACTGAAATATTCAAGGAGCACCGCAACCATGCTGAAGAGCACTTTAGGAATGACATTCTCAGTAAGGCAAGATCAATAGCAGATAAACTTGGTATTGAGTTAGTGTTGCCAAGGATTTGCAGTCAGCAACGTCGGCCATCCCAAACAAACAACTAAATAACGGAAGCAGTGAAGAAAACCTAAATGTTTAAACAGGAAGACCACGAAACCAAGTAAAAACGCTGCTCGTTCAGTGAAGGACAAGAAATTTAATAAATCCCAAAGGTGCGATACACAAAACACGAACTTCAATGGTTAAGCGCTTTCATCTGCAATCAACAGATTTCATCAGAACCAAGAAAGTCCCACAAATACAACAATATATAGCAACTTTGGCGCCAAACAGTAAATTGATTCATTATTGACAATCAATAAATTAAACTAAACAATCATGGATGCAGGTAAATATAATGTTCTGCATTATAACAAAACCAATGTGTTTGAACATGAGTGATTCCCTTGTAAAACTGTTTCCAACCATTAAAAACATTAAAAACAATACAAACAGAGATGAATGTTCTAAAAAATGTATATATAATATGTCTCCTATAATATAAAAAGTAGAAATCTTGTGCAATAATTGTTCCTATCACAATGTATGGTGGAGAAATTCTAGTTTAAAAAGTAAGGGGGGGAATTGTAACACCTCGAGGGTAGTTTATATTGCCACCTGTGTAGTATGTGATGCTTATTATATCGGAAAAACAGAGAGAAAATTGAAGACCAGAATATATGAACATACTTATAGGATTAGAAAACAGGACCCCAATAATGCACTCAGTAGACATATACTGGACTGTGGTGTTGAACATTCCTTCCGTTTCACTATTATTGATCTCATTGATCATATTTCTTCAACTGGAAATTGGAAATGTTATTTAGCTGCACTAGAGAGTAAATGGCAAATATTATGCAATGCCACGATCAAGCCTGGCCTGAATGATCATATCAGTATCAAACCTTTTCTGATTATGGAAAGTTAACACACATATATATATATCTTTCTCCTCATTTACAACTCATCTACAACACATTCCCAATTCAAATTTATGAATTTATGGATTTATATTCAATATTCATTTTATTTTTATTCATATTTATTCATTATGGCATTTAAAATTAGGTATGTTAAACATTCAGTTAGCTTTGTGCTTTGTGCTATACATTTATTATACTATTTATTTATACTTGCATATTTTTATGTATTTGTCACACTATTTATATAGGCACTTGGATAGTTTACAAGTGTTAGTTCAATGTAGTTTAATGTAGCCTTTGGGGTACTTCTGGCTTTCAGCAGCCTTGTTAAGAACTTGTTAAGAACTTCTTGGAGGTTTCACCTAGAATTTCTCCACCATACATTGTGATAGGAACAATTATTGCACAAGATTTCTATTTTTTATATTATAGGAGACATATTATATATATATTTTTTAGAACATTCATCTCTGTTTGTATTGTTTTTAATGTTTTTAATGTTTGGAAACAGTTTCACAAGTGAATCACTCATGTTCAAATACATTGGTTTTGTTATAATGCAGAACATTATATTTACCTGCATCCATGATTGTTTAGTTTAATTTATTGATTGTCAATAATGAATCAATTTACTGTTTGGCGCCAAAGTTGCTATATATTGTTGTATTTGTGGGACTTTCTTGGTTCTGATGAAATCTGTTGATTGCAGATGAAAGCGCTTAACCATTGAAGTTCGTGTTTTGTGTATCGCACCTTTGGGATTTATTAAATTTCTTGTCCTTCACTGAACGAGCAGCGTTTTTACTTGGTTTCGTGGTCTTCCTGTTTAAACATTAAGGATTTGCAGTCGACAAACACACCGAGCAAACACAGTAGGCGTGGATTTTGAGAGTTATTACAGAACAAGTATTTATATTCCCTATCTTGACTCATTAGTTTCTTCACTGATGTCTTGCTTTTCCACCATTAACACTGCTCAGTTCAACTTATTTTATCTGCATCCTAAAATGATGCAAAACCTACAACGTGAAGAATTCTGAAAACGAATTGCCGTCAGTAATGAACTATATCATATTGCTACTATATCTGAATGATCGCTTCTTGTCTGATGCATTGACTTTGAAGTTATAAGACAACCTAAAGAATCCAGTGGGCTACTACTACCTTTGTAGTCAATATCTTGCAGATCTTTTATCAATGACGTTACTGAACAAAAACAAACAAAAACAAGTGTCAGGTATGGGATTAAAAAAAAAAACATTTTCTGATGTGTTTCAGCTACACTAATGATTAACAGTGCATCATGCTAACCTGGACAACAACAAAAAATAAATACATAACACTAGCTGATTTTTGCTTTTGTACATGTTTATGCAAGGAAAACTTAATACTGCAGTAAGCACCATTATACCTCTCAACTGAACAGATTTTCGCAGAATGTCCAGATTTTTGCCTCATATTCTTTTGTGTTCTTCCTAAAATCTGTACTTTTCTGGCAAATAGCTGAGGATTGAAGTCATTAAATAATGATAAACATTTGAGTTGAAGAGTCCACATCCTTCAGAAATTTCATGCTAATGCAAAACCTATTATTCTATCAACTTTCTAAGTTTGTAAGAACAATATTTAAAATCTGTCCCTAGTTGTTCCCCCATCATTTTAGGCTTTGTCCAGATTTTTTGCTCTAAGAGGTTGAGACTGAGGTAATTATGGATAGGAATATATGTTTTATGCACAGTCTTCACAGTTTCCCTTAAAATGTCAATGAACCTCACATGAACTTGTTTATATTCTCCTGCTTTGACAATCTGGCTAGTGTTTTTTTAGTTTTCCCTTTCTTGCCTTATCTTTAGTACATCTTCAACATTATCTCTACTAAACATACTGTAAGAACAATCATATGTTACTACCTACTATACTTTTAATTGCATGTCTAAACCATTATGCTTATGTAAATATCTTATGCAATCATATATCTGCTATATTTTATAACTGTGTAAACCACAATGCTCAAGTAAATATCTTATGTATAGTATGTTAGCAATTGTTCTGGAGCTTTTCTCCCTGGGCCTCTGCTGAAAATGGACAGCTTTGTCCAGTCGGACCTCCCCGGTAAACAAATGTAAAATAAAAAACAAATCTGACCTTTATGTGGATTCAAAAAAAAGAAAAGTACATCATGTAACAGAAACCAAACAATGGCTCTCTGTGAATTTACTATACTATTCTGTAACTGAATGCACATTACTTAATGTTAACTGATAAAACAATTAAATAAAAATACAGTATGACAGGGGAAGAAGATAATGCTTTATGATTTGTAAACTGCTCATAACTTGTCACAATCCTTGACGTGTATAAAACACCTCTTTCTAACCTTTAGAGTCTGGAAAACAGCTTTTCTCGATAAGCAGCAATAAAGACTCCAGCATATAATAAAAATGCATTCACACCAGAACATAACAGTTAAACACACTGTGCATGTCTCTCTGCATATCTGTAAATTAGTAAGCCATGTCTTTCTAAACCTGTAGTAAATGTTATGTTCTCCATGATAACTTTATATATGTAGTTCTTTGCATACTCTCACCTTAGTAAACATCCTGTAGTGACAAGAACACTGTCTCTTTGGGAGTTACTTTGCAATATTCTTAAATCAAAACTACTTGCAGAAGACAATGTTAATCCATCCTGAATGTGACCAATGCAACACTTCATTAAAATATCTATTAATCTACTAAGAAAACAGATTTCTGCCTCAAAGTAAGAAGTAATTAAAAACGGTTAATAACAACAACAACTCCCCCTCTTTGGTCTGACGTCCTGTGATTTGTAATGCTAGCCACTCTCTAAAAAAATATTTGTTTGGGACTTCCTTATCAATTAAGGTAGATCACCAGCAAAAATCAGCACTCCTTGAAGATGTGACAACAACGCAAACAGCACAACATAATTCTCCTGATAAGTACTACAAAATATTCTATTTGCCATTTCCTATTTAACCAACTGCATATGGACAGAAGCTGGAACACAGAGGAGAAGCAATCAATACCTTTATTTGGCCAAGATGGGTTTTACAATGCACTTACTGGAGCTTCACCTTCAACAGGGTCAGGCAACAACTACTAAATAAACAAAACCCTATGTTTAATAAAATAAACAGATCTAACGTCACCACATTTCATATTTTGAAAGTTTACTATTACAAATACTAACCCATCTCTAAACTTGAGTGCAGCGTGGTATTCTAAGAAAATAAAATCTAAAATATATTTATTCAGAAAGAGTAACAAATTATAAAACTTAACCAGCAGCCAATGTCTTGTCACATCAGGACAAAGTCCAATAAAAAGTGTTCCAAATTTCAAACCGAATTATTTATACGTAGCACAATTGAAGTTATAGAAACTCCCAATTCCACAGTGTCTGAAAACTTTTGAACTTAGGGTGCATACATACTTTAAATAAAAATACTAATAACTACATGTAAACATTTGAAATATGCACAGATAGAAAACAGTAGCACAACTCAATCTGGTGCAGGCTTGTATTTCAGCAGACCGCAAAAAGTGTTCAGGTGTACATCATAACACTCCAGCTGGAACTAATTGTTAACAGTTGTTGTGGTACAGCTCTCTAACAAGGGGTGGACACAGGAGCAGAGCAGAAGTACTACATACTACTACAGAAATAATGGGTGACGTCTGACAGGCCAAAATTAATTCAGACAGCAGTTATACCTTCGGTAAGGCCACTACCAGGCAGGCAATAGTTAACATGGATGCAGATGTCACTCTATCCCTAACGGGTGATAGCAGCCCCATAAAAAAAAAGTAAAACTGACAGTATCGTTCTCTCACAACATGCAACAAAAATGTGCAACAGGCAACTAGGACACAACTATGTTCTAGTTTCAATTGTTAAAACATATACATTTACACAATTACAATAGTTGATATACATTTCTATTCTAAGCTGGCAGGGCATGCTGTGTTACATTTTTGCCCAGTACTTTACACCTTAACACACACACTTCTGTATGAATCATATCAATATTCACAAATGACATAAAATTATTTACAACATTCCAGATATCTGGGCTGTCAGTATTTCCTTTTGTGACAGCATATTTTCCCCTTTGTCCAATTTTATGCAAACTGAGTTAGTATACATAATAGATTTACATCAGGGTGCGGGGGGGGGGTCCTCTTCAAACTACTTATTGTATTCTGTTTGCCATTTTTTATAGACATTATTTTGGAGTGCAATTTTGATATTGTTAGATGTTTCAGTTACTGCATTTCTGCAATGTTTTTTGTTTGTGGAGCTTTTTTTTTTTAAACAGGCTTTCACCAAAAATTGATGACAAATCTGGACATTCTGCAATAACCTATACAATTGAGAGTATGGCCAAGTTTTGAACCCCCGACTGTAGATGTGAATGTCATGGAAAGAGTGCATGACTGTGCAAAACACTGTGTGCTCACAGAAGCAGTTAAGTTCCTCCTCATCGTCATTCAAGTTCAAGGGGTGGGTGAATAGGACAGAAAGAACCAAAGCTCTGTTCAACCTGAATTCTAGTACTACATTGGTTATTGTGCTGTGGGAAGCTGCAGAAATTTAGACAGACTTCCACAGATTTCTAGTTGGTGTAGAGTTTCATTATGCTTACTGATTTGCATCCTTTCCTTATGGGTCACGCTGCTCAACACCCAGTGACAAATCTTACTGCCGCATACTTTGGTTCTTAACTTCGTACTGCATAGACAGCTCTAATGGTCCAGCAATAATTCCTGTGTTCTTTGGGTTTTTTCCATTGTGCTGGAGGTTTCTTACAACTGTGTAAAATGTATAGTACTATCAGTTTTAGAAACTATGTTATTCTTAAAGTGTGAAACATAACAGTAATTAGACCAAGTACAAAATTCAAATTGTGTTAATGACCCCTCACTATGGGTGAAACTAAATTTTTGGGATGGGTACAAAGCCATTATACAAAACGGTTACAGTTATTAGAAGACTGACTTTCACTGGCAGATTGCAATATCTTAAATTGCAAATTGTTTTTTACAGATGCTAGAGGAGAAAACTTTAACTTTTAAAGCTGACATTAAGAATTAGGGTTCTTATTAAACCCACAATATGCTGGTAGAAGAGACAGAGGGCTGTGTTTTATACTTGGTCATGATAAAGCAGTAAAATGGGTCAATATATTACACAAATGATTCCAATATTATGGAATAGGCTGACTGAAAAAGGTAAATACTCCACATCTATAAATATGTTCAAAACTTAGAATAACCATGAAGGTGACAAGAATACACTTCAAAATTAAATACATCTACATTACGTAAGGTCCAACGGGCCACTTGCAAAGTACAGTGAACTATGACTATATATGTCAACATTGCTGTCACTGACTGCATCCTCTTCTTCCTGCTGACGGGTCTGCAATGATGTATCCCCGTGTAGTTGCAGTAAAAGATGCCTCCTTTTACATGCTCTTACTTATGATGTGGTGATTTTTCTTTTACCACAGATATACCTCAGTCGGAAGTACTCTATATTTACAGAGCAGCTCCAGTCACTTTTTTTTGTAATTCAACACGTTTCTATGCCATAACATGAAATCACCCCTAAGATTTTTTATATTAGGCTGAATGTACCTTCTTTGATTTTGCCCAAAAAATATAAAAAATAGTGTGAGGGGGTAAGTCCTTAATTAGTGCTGGGAATTACAATTATACGTTTCTTATTCTTCAGAAAATGAATGCAAATAGTGTTTAAAAGGTCTCATGATATAGAGCCTCTTTGTCAATGGTTACTCTAGTTCCCTAATTAGTTAGTAGTTCCCTTATGCTGGAGATAAGAGTTGAGAGCTATTGCTTGCCCACAAGAGATTCATTAAAAGGAAAGTTAGTTGTGAATCACAGGCTGTAAGTGTGACACAGCTGTTATTACTGCAACTCCTTGTTATAATAGTTTGTTCTGTGTACTTCTTTTGTGCCTTTTAAGTTGTAAAATTGAAGTCACATCAACTTAATTTCAAAGCAATGCAGTCAGACATCTAGCTGTCACTTTGAAACTTTAATCCTAATGGCTATGTAATTCCTCACAGAATTATTTTAACCAATTGTTATTATAGAAAAAAAGCATTAAAATAAAGTGTCCACATGACCAGTGGAATAACAAGAAAGACTCATTTTTCCATCATCATAGCACTGGCAGCTTTCTGCAATTTATGTTGATAGTAACTGCTTTATTATACTTTCATTTCAATGAATGCTTTGTTATATTAGCTAAACAAAATTGGAAGATTCTTCATTGAATTGCTGATCTAGGGAAAAGGAAACACAGTAGAAAGGATATAAAAAGAAGCCTGCATAATGAGATGGTAATAAATGTTGTCTACCAAGAAATATTAAACTCTGAATTAAAATGGATGCCATGTGGCATACACTGAACTTACAATATTGCTTATTTTAAGAAAGCCTATGCTTTGGGATTGTTGTTTATTTTATGGTTTTTCAAAAGTTGTTGCAAAATATATGCTATCAAATCTGGCTAAATCTGACTCCAATTACTAGGTCTTAGCTTTGTTGTTGGGTTAGCCATACGTAATGTCCTTGAATCTGCCTTCCAGTAGTTTGTTGATATTGTTGCTAGCAATAAAAAAAAAAAAAAAATGCATTGCCAAAATGTGGAAACCTAACAGTATTAATTTCTAATGCTTTTGTCTGTAATATCATGTGGCATAACACACCTACCTTTCACTTTTACATTCATGGGCACAGTCCGAATGTCCTCTTGAATTCAAATCTCCAGTAGGCGCAAAAGAAAAGGACGTAAACCATCAGTCGCTCACAGACACAGAAGACAAAAACAGGTCGCAAACACCTGTTGCATCTGTGCGACTGGACGTGATGCAAAGGGCATTCTTAAAGAGGAACGCCCTTTAAAAAAAAAAAACTTTTTTTATTTAAATTAATTTCTCGGCCAGCCGGTTCCAGGGGGGTGTAAGTGCACCCCCTTGCACCTGCCTGCGGGTGCCCTTGACTGAAGGGAAAAATATGTGCAGGTTTTTTATAGATTTTAAAAGAGCCTTTAAAGTGTCATCCCCACTCTTTACTCATGAAAAAGTTACATCCATTAGACAACTTGGTTTACCAACTATCTTACTAAGAATATCAGTAATATTCAGAATGGGCTCTTCCACTGGCATCTTTCCTGCATGCATTCCATCAGGGGTTAGTATGTTGTCCAGTCCTATTCTCTTTGTGTCTTCACAAATTATATTAGCATGGTGCTCCTACTTGATCCCTTTGTACTTTGCACAGACAATGTAATAGTATACCACTTTGCCACTACTTTAACTCAGATTAAGGCTACTCTTCAAAGGTATTTCATTTCAATGTGCAATTATTTCACCCCAAATTAAGCAATTCTCAGTCCATCAAAATCAACAGTTATGATAGTTGTTTCTTCACAAAAGTTGAAAAATAAAAGTGCACTTGGTATACTAGACAGTAACATGAGCATTACAACCCATAACTCCACAAGTAAATACTTTGAACTTCATCTTGATCCATCTCTCACCTTCCATAATCATATGGAATAATATGTAGATAAAGTACTCATTCAATTTAAAGCACGTTACCCACTCTAAAATCACCTTAGTTTAAGCTACGCTTATTCGTTGGTTAGATTATAGCCTTCCCATAACTGCCCTTAATTAATCTCAAAATGCCAATCGACAACTAACCACTTTAAAGGAAATACTCTGAATCAGAATTCTTTCTCCTTGAAGGACCACACCTGTCTTCCTCAGCTAACTGGCTTAATATAGCTTCAAGGACAATATTCCCTTTGGTCTTGCTGTATATTTAAATTTGTTCAACTGCAGCTTTTGCCTCTCCCGTCTAAAAAAAAAATTGAGATTCAAAACCCTGGCATATGACCTTAGAGGTAATCAAAAGGCATTACTACGTTATACCAATGTTGCTTTTCTAAACACCTGTATGAGAAAAGCTTCCCCAAAACAGTCCCAGCTAAATGGAGCAACCTGCTATAAGAATTCAGATAAATATGTTGCAGTTCAAGAAGAAGTTAAAATAGCACCTCAAAGGAAATAGAGACTGTCAATGTTTAATGGATGCAGATTTAACAAGTCCTCCAACACATCACTCCATGCTAAAATAATATGTTCCCACACAACTCAATAAATAATCAAATGCCAATAAATAAATGTCTATTGTAGTGGCGAAATAATGTTGAGCTTTGTTGTCATATTATTCTATACCCCTCCCCATTCTTTCCATGTTTAGATTTTTATTTCCACATTGCAATATTTGACTTTTATCTTTTTTCATCCTTCCGTAACCCTTCTTCTCCCCTTTCTTTGTTCTTTTCAAACTAGCTAATTAATCTTCCTGGTCCCTGTTTGCTCATTGCCTCTATTAATCTCACTGTAATAACATTTCATTTAATTCTCTGTAGGTAGACCTTATGTAAACGCTTGGTTAATATACTCAAAAGTTGAAATTTTGTTGTATGTTGCTTCAGCTGTTCTTGTTGCTTACTGTGTTATTGAAATACTTATTGGATTGCTTGTTCTGCTGTGTTACTGAAATACTTATTTGATTGCTTGTTCTGCTGTGTTACTGAAATACTTATTTGATTGCTTGTTCTGCTGTGTTACTGAAATACTTATTGGATTGCTTGTTCTGCTGTGTTATTGAAATACTTATTTGATTGCTTGTTCTGCTGTGTTACTGAAATACTTATTGGATTGCTTGTTCTGCTGTGTTATTGAAATACTTATTTGATTGCTTGTTCTGCTGTGTTATTGAAATACGTATTTGATTGCTTGTTCTGCTGTGTTATTGAAATACTTATTTGATTGCTTGTTCTGCTGTGTTATTGAAATACTTATTTGATTGCTTGTTCTGCTGTGTTCTGAAATACTTATTTGATTGCTTGTTCTGCTGTGTTATTGAAATACTTATTTGATTGCTTGTTCTGCTGTGTTCTGAAATACTTATTTGATTGCTTGTTCTGCTGTGTTATTGAAATACTTATTGGATTGCTTGTTCTGCTGTGTTATTGAAATACTTATTTGATTGCTTGTTCTGTTGTGTTATTGAAATACTTATTTGATTGCTTGTTCTGCTGTGTTACTGAAATACTTATTTGATTGCTTGTTCTGCTGTGTTATTGAAATACTTATTTGATTGCTTGTTCTGCTGTGTTCTGAAATACTTATTTGATTGCTTGTTCTGCTGTGTTATTGAAATACTTATTTGATTGCTTGTTCTGCTGTGTTATTGAAATACTTATTTGATTGCTTGTTCTGCTGTGTTATTGAAATACTTATTTGATTGCTTGTTCTGCTGCATTCTGAAATACTTATTTGATTGCTTGTTCTGCTGTGTTATTGAAATACTTATTTGATTGCTTGTTCTGCTGTGTTCTGAAATACTTATTTGATTGCTTGTTCTGCTGTGTTATTGAAATACTTATTTGATTGCTTGTTCTGCTGTGTTATTGAAATACTTATTTGATTGCTTGTTCTGCTGTGTTCTGAAATACTTATTTGATTGCTTGTTCTGCTGTGTTATTGAAATACTTATTTGATTGCTTGTTCTGCTGTGTTCTGAAATACTTATTTGATTGCTTGTTCTGCTGTGTTATTGAAATACGTATTTGATTGCTTGTTCTGCTGTGTTATTGAAATACTTATTTGATTGCTTGTTCTGCTGTGTTATTGAAATACTTATTTGATTGCTTGTTCTGCTGTGTTATTGAAATACTTATTTGATTGCTTGTTCTGCTGTGTTACTGAAATACTTGATTGCTTGTTCTGCTGTGTTATTGAAATACTTATTTGATTGCTTGTTCTGCTGTGTTATTGAAATACTTATTCCATTGCTTGTTCTGCTATGTTCAGCATGTGCTTGCATGAAATACTATTCGTTTTCTCATGCATCTTATGCTATTTTATTTTCATTTGCCTATAGTCTAGGTCATGGCTGAAAAAGGTCCTTGGACTAGTCCCTGTTCCTGTTTAACAGACTAAAAACAAATAAGTAAATAAAACAAAATAAGTAAATGTTTCTTACCACAACACAGATCCAGGTTATTTAATATGCCAATAATTTATCACTACTCCATAGCATAGACATACGTCAAAAGTTCATTTGTGATCTACAATTGTGCTTTTATACAATTAAGGCATGCTTAAACAGCTACAATCCCATACATAAAGAAGAAAACTAAAAGGATGCATTTAAACAAAATGCAGTCTACACAAGTGCACCCTTCCAGATATGAAAGTATGTTCCTGATTCCTACTAATGAAATGAACACATTAGATGCTGGAAATATCTATAGAGTTCTCATCTATTTTGTCAAATGTTCATTTTGTTGACATAGTGAATGTCAAATACGTGAGAAATCAGAGGTTATGGAATTGAGTGTAAGAGGGTAAGGTAAGTATATGTTTTGAATACTAATGTCAAAACATTCAGAAAGATTTTGCATTGGGCTGGGAGCATTGGTGCGCGTGTTGTAGGTTCGGCTTAGAGTAAGTGCTAAGTAAAAAGAGTGATTTAGCATAGTACAAGTGTGCTGATGTGTGTTGTGAATGTTTGATCCTTGCTTGTGCTGTTTTACTGTCACAGAAAGATTTTTCCAAGGTAAGTTGCAGGGTTAGGTTTAGAGGCAGGGGCAAGGTTAGATTTAGGGCTGGGCTAAGGGTTAGCAGGCTTTAATAAAGTGGTCCGTGGGGGGGTGGCCACCGATAGACAAACTAGGTTTTTAAACAATATGGAGACGATAGAGCCAAAAAACATGTTATGTTTTGATCCTTTCACCATAAAATAAAAACATCTCATCTATTCAATTTAGCATAAAACTTCATCCTTTGTGAAAGCATCTCCTGTTGGGAACAGTGCAGTGAACCAGTTTTTCTTCTGTGTTTAACCGCTATCACAGTGAACACTAAGTAAGAATCTACCTGTTATTCTTTCTGTCTGTAATAGCAGAGTGCACTTGGCTAGAGGCAGCCCTTAACTGTCGCTAGACATAAAAAGTGTTAGCAAAGTGTCTGTATTTAATACCCTTAATCAGGTTCAGGTGCCTATGCAGCAACACATTTCCCTGTGGTACATTTGGTTGGGGACACATGGCTGAAGTTAACACTCAGCTGCAGAGAAATATGGCTGTTATGAATTCCCTTTGGACAAAGAGAAGCACACACTGCCATGCAAACAGATTTAATAACCAAGTGCACGGTTGCAGAAGAAGTAATGAGTGTTGTGCTCAGTGTACAGTACATGCTTATGTAACTACAACACGTAGACGTGTGCTATAGCATGGGAGTAGGGGAAGTAATGAGTGTTGTGTTCAGTGTACAGTGCATGCTTATGTAACTACAACATGTAGACATGTGCTATAGCATGGAGAGAATCCTGCATGCTACTGTAGTCACACTTATGCCCCAGTATGCATTTTAGGTAATGTATCCTAGTCACTGTGAAGGGGGTAGTGGTCCACACGCACACCAATTATAAAGGCACTGCTCATTGTACACTGCATTTTTACTGCCACTGACATGCCCACTGGCCAGCCTGCTGCTGATGTCTGCCATACTGACTGCTGCTTCATGTTGCCTTGGGGGCCACAGGCATTATTTTCCCCCTGTGCATTTGATTATTGAAGTTGTGGGCATGGCACCGCATCTTCTCTTTGCCCTTAATTCCTTAAGTCTTTATGGAATTGCATGGTTAGATAGCCTTCCACTTCCTAGATATACTAATTCTCATTAAAACTTGGATAAAATCTGAAATTAAAAATGAAGGATTACTACCACAAGGTTATAATATTGTGACAGTAGAAAAAATAATTAAAAAAGGCAGTTTAGTTGAAATTAACTACCCCTGCACACTTGAACTGTTTTTCTGCCCCTGTTATCCCTTTCATTTTAGTGACAATGTCTTCCTATCTCCATACTAAAAATGAATAGTAGCAAGAGCATATATATTATGCTGAATATATACCCCCTGTAAACAACATCCCTACTGTTAAGCTCTCATGGGCTTCTATCCCTCATGAAATTATCATCCTTTGTAATTTAAACATATACTGGTCCACAATTTTTTGGACCATTAGTATATTATCACTCTGTTATATTATGCTTTTATTGATATTTGTCGGTTGCTCTTTTTGTTGTTACAATATCTAGTATGCTTCTATTGATATTTGTTGTTTGCCACTTTTCATTTCTAGTGATATTATCGGTTGTATTGTACTTCTCCTGATATTTGTTATTTGTTACTTTTCATTTCTAGTGATATTATCAGCTCTATTGTACTTCTACTGATATTTGTTGTTTGTTACTTTTCATTTCTAGAGATATTATCGGTCCTATTGTACATCTTCTGATATTTGTTGTTTGTTACTTTTCATTTCTAGTGATAGTATCGGTCCTATTGTACTTCTACTGATATTTGTTGTTTGTTACTTTTCATTTCTAGTGATGTTATCGGTTCTATTGTACTTCTACTGATATTTGTTGTGTGTTACTTTTCATTTCTAGTGATATTATCGATTCTATTGAACTTCTACTGATATTTGTTGTTTGTTACTTTTCATTTCTAGTGATATTATCGGTTCTATTGTACTTCTGTTGATATTTGTTGTTTGTTACTTTTCATTTCTAGTGATATTATCGGTTCTATTGTACTTCTATTGATATTTGTTGTTTGTTACTTTTCATTTCTAGTGATATTATCGGTTCTATTGTACTTATGTTGATATTTGTTGTTTGTTACTTTTCATTTCTAGTGATATTATCGGTTCTATTGTACTTCTGATATTTGTTGTTTGTTACTTTTCATTTCTAGTGATATTATCGGTTCTATTGTACTTCTACTGATATTTGTTGTTTGTTACTTTTCATTTCTAGTGATATTATCGATTCTATTGAACTTCTACTGATATTTGTTGTTTGTTACTTTTCATTTCTAGTGATATTATCGGTTCTATTGTACTTCTGTTGATATTTGTTTGTTACTTTTCATTTCTAGTGATATTATCGGTTCTATTGTACTTCTGATATTTGTTGTTTGTTACTTTTCATTTCTAGTGATATTATCGATTCTATTGAACTTCTACTGATATTTGTTGTTTGTTACTTTTCATTTCTAGTGATATTATCGGTTCTATTGTACTTCTGTTGATATTTGTTGTTTGTTACTTTTCATTTCTAGTGATATTATCGGTTCTATTGTACATCTACTGATATTTGTTGTTTGTTACTTTTCATTTCTAGTGATATTATCGGTTCTACTGTACTTGTACTGATATTTGTTGTTTGTTACTTCTCATTTCTAGTGATATTATCAGTTCTATTGTACTTCTATTGATATTTGTTGTTTGTTACTTTTTATTTTTAGTGATATTATCGGTTCTATTGTACTTCTATTGATATTTGTTGTTTGTTACTTTTCTTTTCTAGTGATATTATCGGTTCTATTGTACTTCTACTGATATTTGTTGTTTGTCATTTTCCATTTCTAGTGACATTATCGGTTCTACTGTACTTCTACTGATATTTGTTGTTTGTTACTTTTCATTTCTAGTGATGTTATTGGTTCTATTGTACTTCTATTGATATTTGTTGTTTGTTACTTTTCATTTCTAGTGATGTTATCGGTTCTATTGTACTTCTATTGATATTTGTTATTTGTTACTTTTCATTTTTAGTGATATTATCATTTCTATTGTACTTCTACTGATATTTGTTGTTTGTTACTTTTCATTTCTAGTGATATTATCGGTCCTATTGTACTTCTACTGATATTTGTTGTTTGTCACTTTCCATTTCTAGTGATATTATCGGTTTTATTGTACTTCTATTGATATTTGTTGTTTGTTACTTTTCATTTCTAGTGATGTTATCGGTTCTATTGTACTTCTATTGATATTTGTTATTTGTTACTTTTCATTTTTAGTGATATTATCGGTTCTATTGTACTTCTACTGATATTTGTTGTTTGTTACTTTCCATTTCTAGTGATATTATCGGTCCTATTGTACGTCTACTGATATTTGTTGTTTGTTACTTTTCATTTCTAGTGATATTATCGGTCCTATTTTACTTCTACTGATATTTCTTGTTTGTCACTTTCCATTTCTAGTGATATTATCGGTTCCACTGTACTTTTACTGATATTTGTTACTTGTCACTTTCCATTTCTAGTGATATTATCAGTTCTATTGTACTTCTATTGATATTTGTCGTTTGTTACTTTTCATTTTTAGTGATATTATCGGTTCTATTGTACTTCTATTGATCTTTGTTGTTTGTTACCTTTCATTTCTAGTGATATTATCGGTCCTATTGTACTTCTACTGATATTTGTTGTTTGTCACTTTCCATTTCTAGTGACATTATCGGTTTTACTGTACTTCTACTGATATTTGTTGTTTGTTACTTTTCATTTCTAGTGATGTTATCGGTTCTATTGTACTTTTATTGATATTTGTTGTTTGTTACTTTTCATTTCTAGTGATGTTATCGGTTCTTTTGTACTTCTATTGATATTTGTTATTTGTTACTTTTCATTTCTAGTGATATTATCGGTTTTACTGTACGTCTACTGATATTTGTTGTTTGTTACTTTTCATTTCTAGTGATGTTATCAGTTCTATTGTACTTCTATTGATATTTGTTGTTTGTTACTTTTCATTTATAGTGATATTATCGGTTCTATTGTACTTCTATTGATATTTGTTGTTTGTTACTTTTCATTTCTAGTGATATTATGAGTTCTATTGTACTTCTATTGATATTTGTTGTTTGTTACCTTTCATTTTTAGTGATATTATCGGTTCTATTGTATTTCTATTGATATTTGTTGTTTGTTACTTTTCATTTTTAGTGATATCGGTTCTATTGTACTTCTATTAATATTTGTTGTTTGTTACCTTTCATTTTTAGTGATATTATCGGTTCTATTGTACTTCTATTGATATTTGTTGTTTGTTACCTTTCATTTTTAGTGATATTATCGGTTCTATTGTACGTCTACTGATATTTGTTGTTTGTTACTTTTCATTTCTAGTGATATTATCGATTCTACTGTACTTCTACTGATATTTATTGTTTGTTACTTTTCATTTCTAGTGATGTTATCAGTTCTATTGTAATTCTATTGATATTTGTTGTTTGTTACTTTTCATTTCTAGTGATATTATCGGTTCTATTGTACTTCTATTGATATTTGTTGTTTGTCACTTTTCATTTCTAGTGATATTATCAGTGCTATTGTACTTCTATTGATATTTGTTGTTTGTTACTTTTATTTTTAGTGATATTATCGGTTCTATTGTACTTCTATTGATATTTGTTGTTTGTTACTTTTCTTTTCTAGTGATATTATCAGTTCTATTGTACTTCTACTGATATTTGTTGTTTGTCACTTTCCATTTCTAGTGACATTATCGGTTCTACTGTACTTCTACTGATATTTGTTGTTTGTTACTTTTCATTTCTAGTGATGTTATTGGTTCTATTGTACTTCTATTGATATTTGTTGTTTGTTACTTTTCATTTCTAGTGATGTTATCGGTTCTATTGTACTTCTATTGATATTTGTTATTTGTTACTTTTCATTTTAGTGATATTATCGTTTCTATTGTACTTCTACTGATATTTGTTGTTTGTTACTTTTCATTTCTAGTGATATTATCGGTCCTATTGTACTTCTACTGATATTTGTTGTTTGTCACTTTCCATTTCTAGTGATATTATCGGTTTTATTGTACTTCTATTGATATTTGTTGTTTGTTACTTTTCATTTCTAGTGATGTTATCGGTTCTGTTGTACTTCTATTGATATTTGTTATTTGTTACTTTTCATTTTAGTGATATTATTGGTTCTATTGTACTTCTACTGATATTTGTTGTTTGTTACTTTCCATTTCTAGTGATATTATCGGTCCTATTTTACGTCTACTGATATTTGTTGTTTGTTACTTTTCATTTCTAGTGATATTATCGGTCCTATTTTACTTCTACTGATATTTCTTGTTTGTCACTTTCCATTTCTAGTGATATTATCGGTTCTACTGTACTTCTACTGATATTTGTTGCTTGTCACTTTCCATTTCTAGTGATATTATCAGTTCTATTGTACTTCTATTGATATTTGTCGTTTGTTACTTTTCATTTTTAGTGATATTATCGGTTCTATTGTATTTCTATTGATATTTGTTGTTTGTTACTTTTCATTTCTAGTGATGTTATCGGTTCTATTGTACTTCTATTGATATTTGTTATTTGTTACTTTTCATTTTTAGTGATATTATCGGTTCTATTGTACTTCTACTGATATTTGTTGTTTGTTACTTTCCATTTCTAGTGATATTATCGGTCCTATTGTACGCCTACTGATATTTGTTGTTTGTTACTTTTCATTTCTAGTGATATTATCGGTCCTATTTTACTTCTACTGATATTTCTTGTTTGTCACTTTCCATTTCTAGTGATATTATCGGTTCTACTGTACTTCTACTGATATTTGTTGCTTGTCACTTTCCATTTCTAGTGATATTATCAGTTCTATTGCACTTCTATTGATATTTGTCGTTTGTTACTTTTCATTTTTAGTGATATTATCGGTTCTGTTGTACTTCTATTGATATTTGTTGTTTGTTACCTTTCATTTCTAGTGATATTATCGGTCCTATTGTACTTCTACTGATATTTGTTGTTTGTCACTTTCCATTTCTAGTGACATTATCGGTTTTACTGTACTTCTACTGATATTTGTTGTTTGTTACTTTTCATTTCTAGTGATGTTATCGGTTCTATTGTACTTCTATTGATATTTGTTGTTTGTTACTTTTCATTTCTAGTGATGTTATCGGTTCTATTGTACTTCTACTGATATTTGTTGTTTGTCACTTTCCATTTCTAGTGATATTATCGGTTTTATTGTACTTCTATTGATATTTGTTGTTTGTTACTTTTCATTTCTAGTGATGTTATCGGTTCTATTGTACTTCTATTGATATTTGTTATTTGTTACTTTTCATTTTTAGTGATATTATCGGTTCTATTGTACTTCTACTGATATTTGTTGTTTGTTACTTTCCATTTCTAGTGATATTATCGGTCCTATTGTACGTCTACTGATATTTGTTGTTTGTTACTTTTCATTTCTAGTGATATTATCGGTCCTATTTTACTTCTACTGATATTTCTTGTTTGTCACTTTCCATTTCTAGTGATATTATCGGTTCCACTGTACTTTTACTGATATTTGTTACTTGTCACTTTCCATTTCTAGTGATATTATCAGTTCTATTGTACTTCTATTGATATTTGTCGTTTGTTACTTTTCATTTTTAGTGATATTATCGGTTCTATTGTACTTCTATTGATCTTTGTTGTTTGTTACCTTTCATTTCTAGTGATATTATCGGTCCTATTGTACTTCTACTGATATTTGTTGTTTGTCACTTTCCATTTCTAGTGACATTATCGGTTTTACTGTACTTCTACTGATATTTGTTGTTTGTTACTTTTCATTTCTAGTGATGTTATCGGTTCTATTGTACTTTTATTGATATTTGTTGTTTGTTACTTTTCATTTCTAGTGATGTTATCGGTTCTTTTGTACTTCTATTGATATTTGTTATTTGTTACTTTTCATTTCTAGTGATATTATCGGTTTTACTGTCGTCTACTGATATTTGTTGTTTGTTACTTTTCATTTCTAGTGATGTTATCAGTTCTATTGTACTTCTATTGATATTTGTTGTTTGTTACTTTTCATTTATAGTGATATTATCGGTTCTATTGTACTTCTATTGATATTTGTTGTTTGTTACTTTTCATTTCTAGTGATATTATGAGTTCTATTGTACTTCTATTGATATTTGTTGTTTGTTACCTTTCATTTTTAGTGATATTATCGGTTCTATTGTATTTCTATTGATATTTGTTGTTTGTTACTTTTCATTTTTAGTGATATCGGTTCTATTGTACTTCTATTAATATTTGTTGTTTGTTACCTTTCATTTTTAGTGATATTATCGGTTCTATTGTACTTCTATTGATATTTGTTGTTTGTTACCTTTCATTTTTAGTGATATTATCGGTTCTATTGTACGTCTACTGATATTTGTTGTTTGTTACTTTTCATTTCTAGTGATATTATCGATTCTACTGTACTTCTACTGATATTTATTGTTTGTTACTTTTCATTTCTAGTGATGTTATCAGTTCTATTGTAATTCTATTGATATTTGTTGTTTGTTACTTTTCATTTCTAGTGATATTATCGGTTCTATTGTACTTCTATTGATATTTGTTGTTTGTCACTTTTCATTTCTAGTGATATTATCAGTGCTATTGTACTTCTATTGATATTTGTTGTTTGTTACTTTTTATTTTTAGTGATATTATCGGTTCTATTGTACTTCTATTGATATTTGTTGTTTGTTACTTTTCTTTTCTAGTGATATTATCAGTTCTATTGTACTTCTACTGATATTTGTTGTTTGTCACTTTCCATTTCTAGTGACATTATCGGTTCTACTGTACTTCTACTGATATTTGTTGTTTGTTACTTTTCATTTCTAGTGATGTTATTGGTTCTATTGTACTTCTATTGATATTTGTTGTTTGTTACTTTTCATTTCTAGTGATGTTATCGGTTCTATTGTACTTCTATTGATATTTGTTATTTGTTACTTTTCATTTTTAGTGATATTATCGTTTCTATTGTACTTCTACTGATATTTGTTGTTTGTTACTTTTCATTTCTAGTGATATTATCGGTCCTATTGTACTTCTACTGATATTTGTTGTTTGTCACTTTCCATTTCTAGTGATATTATCGGTTTTATTGTACTTCTATTGATATTTGTTGTTTGTTACTTTTCATTTCTAGTGATGTTATCGGTTCTGTTGTACTTCTATTGATATTTGTTATTTGTTACTTTTCATTTTTAGTGATATTATTGGTTCTATTGTACTTCTACTGATATTTGTTGTTTGTTACTTTCCATTTCTAGTGATATTATCGGTCCTATTTTACGTCTACTGATATTTGTTGTTTGTTACTTTTCATTTCTAGTGATATTATCGGTCCTATTTTACTTCTACTGATATTTCTTGTTTGTCACTTTCCATTTCTAGTGATATTATCGGTTCTACTGTACTTCTACTGATATTTGTTGCTTGTCACTTTCCATTTCTAGTGATATTATCAGTTCTATTGTACTTCTATTGATATTTGTCGTTTGTTACTTTTCATTTTTAGTGATATTATCGGTTCTATTGTATTTCTATTGATATTTGTTGTTTGTTACTTTTCATTTCTAGTGATGTTATCGGTTCTATTGTACTTCTATTGATATTTGTTATTTGTTACTTTTCATTTTTAGTGATATTATCGGTTCTATTGTACTTCTACTGATATTTGTTGTTTGTTACTTTCCATTTCTAGTGATATTATCGGTCCTATTGTACGTCTACTGATATTTGTTGTTTGTTACTTTTCATTTCTAGTGATATTATCGGTCCTATTTTACTTCTACTGATATTTCTTGTTTGTCACTTTCCATTTCTAGTGATATTATCGGTTCTACTGTACTTCTACTGATATTTGTTGCTTGTCACTTTCCATTTCTAGTGATATTATCAGTTCTATTGCACTTCTATTGATATTTGTCGTTTGTTACTTTTCATTTTTAGTGATATTATCGGTTCTGTTGTACTTCTATTGATATTTGTTGTTTGTTACCTTTCATTTCTAGTGATATTATCGGTCCTATTGTACTTCTACTGATATTTGTTGTTTGTCACTTTCCATTTCTAGTGACATTATCGGTTTTACTGTACTTCTACTGATATTTGTTGTTTGTTACTTTTCATTTCTAGTGATGTTATCGGTTCTATTGTACTTCTATTGATATTTGTTGTTTGTTACTTTTCATTTCTAGTGATGTTATCGGTTCTATTGTACTTCTATTGATATTTGTTATTTGTTACTTTTCATTTCTAGTGATATTATCGGTTCTACTGTACTTCTACTGATATTTGTTGTTTGTTACTTTTCATTTCTAGTGATGTTATCAGTTCTATTGTACTTCTATTGATATTTGTTGTTTGTTACTTTTCATTTCTAGTGATATTATCGGTTCTATTGTACTTCTATTGATATTTGTTGTTTGTTACTTTTCATTTCTAGTGATATTATCAGTTCTATTGTATTTCTATTGATATTTGTTGTTTGTTACTTTTCATTTTTAGTGATATCGGTTCTATTGTACTTCTATTAATATTTGTTGTTTGTTACCTTTTATTTTTAGTGATATTATCGGTTCTATTGTACTTCTATTGATATTTGTTGTTTGTTACTTTTCATTTTTAGTGATATCGGTTCTATGGTACTTCTATTGATATTTGTTGTTTGTTACCTTTCATTTTTAGTGATATTATCGGTTCTATTGTACTTCTGTTGATATTTGTTGTTTGTTACTTTTCATTTCTAGTCATATTATCGGTTCTATTGTACGTCTACTGATATTTGTTGTTTGTTACTTTTCTTTTCTAGTGATATTATCGGTTCTATTGTACTTCTACTGATATTTGTTGTTTGTCACTTTCCATTTCTAGTGATATTATCGGTTCTACTGATATTTGTTGTTTGTTACTTTTCATTTCTAATGATATCAGTTCTATTGTACTTCTATTGATATTTGTTGTTTGTTACCTTTCATTTCTAGTGATTTTATCTGTTTGATTGTACTTCTACTGATATTTGTGGTTCGCTGCTTTTCATTGTTACAATGGGATTGTAACCTGGGAGGAACCTGCAACTGGTTATTCTGTAATCAGTGCTCTTTCCCAGTAACCAAAATATAAATAAAATAAAATTTGCTGCAAAGATCTTCTAAACACCTTAAACCTATGTGGTCGTAATGAACTAATTCGGACATCATCTAAACATAATATTAACAGTTCTAAATTGGGTCCTGAAATCAGACATAAGTAAAATAAACCCTACCTTGCCACGTAACCAAAATGATCATATTCCCACCTTTGTTAAAAGATTCGACACCCATATTTGATATCATCCTAACCGTAACACAGTTTGCAACTTACCAAAATTTAATACTGATCTTTTTATTGCCATGCTAGAGAAACATAATTGGAATTTACTAAAACACTCTTACTGGATAATTCTGTATCATACTGCAGCAAAATATATCTTACTATTCTAATTGATTAAGCTGCAATGAGGGTAATGATAGGAAATTTCTGCTCGTTGGCTACTTCTGCCCACTAAACAATTCAAGAAAATCAGGAACAAATCCTAACACACATAAAAAGAAAAAACTAAACAAAAATCTACAGCCTTTTAGACAAATAGGAAGTTGCACCAAATATGTGGTTTAATTTGACAAGAACATCTATACAGCCATAGAAGAAACCTGTTGAAAACAGTTTTAATCTATTCTGGTCATCCATGCTCAACCTCTTGAGTCCCGGTCATGTCTCTTAGCCAACTCTATCCACTGATGAAACAAACACAATTGCCTTGTCAATTCATTCACCATTTTTTACAGTCTTAGAATGACCGCTGTGATGAAAAATAGGGATTTTCAAATTCCTCCTCCTCCATCTTTTACTTCAAACACTTTCTCTCTCACACCAGTTCCTAGTTTCACTATTAAAAATGCCCTTTATAAGATAAAGCCAACTGCATTTTCACCTTATAGTTTCCCTGAAGAGTATATCAAAATCAATACAAATGTTCCTGCACCCTCAATTTCTATCCTAAGGTAACAGATCCATTTAAGAAAATATATATCCTACCACTTCATAAAGGTGGCAGCTTCACTGCCTTATCCAGTTATGGAACACTAGCTTTCTCCATTATATACAATTCTGGAAAATGCATGCAAGACAGCTACTTAAACATCTCGCAGACAATAATCTTTTTTTCTCCTATTTAAATGGTTTTAGGCCACATCACAGCCTCATCCAGCGCTTTTAGCTTCATCAGTTCCACCAATATTAACAGAAACCATGGTAACCTAGTCTCATCCCTTTCTCTATTTATCAGAAACATTTGTTAATGTCTCTACAAAAATGTTAACTATCCAAAATCAGACTGTACCATTGCTCCCTTTCTTGCTTCCTCAGCTACTCTCAAGTTGATATAAAGCAGTCAGATGACAAAATGAACACTCATGCTTTCTGCCAATCTTAGGTAGTGTTCCATAAGGCTGCATTCTAGAACAATTCTGTTTAAAACTGTATTAATGACCTCTACTCATCAAGAAAACAGGCCAATATTATTTGATATGGAGACACCTCTATACTCATATGCACATCAAAAAATACTAGAATTACAACAGCAAACCTAAGTAGTATACTTCTCTGTTGACTATCTAGATCTTGGTTGCTATTAAATAAATAAATAAATAAATAATAGCTATTCACTCCAAAATCTGTATCCAATGCAAAATCTCTTCACTAATTCCTCAGCCAATAAAGCTAGAAATTGAAGTAGTAAGCCATGCCAAACTTTTCCCAGTGACTAAACAGAACTTGAAATCTAACATTATATATCCATTAAATATTCAAAAAGGCTAATCAGAAACTTTGCCTACTGCACAGAGTTAGACACTATCTCACAGAACTTGAAATCTGACATTACATATCCATTAAATATTCAAAAAGGCTAATCAGAAACTTGGCCTATTGCACAGAGTTAGAAACTATCTCACTGATACTTCTAGAACAACTTGCCTTGCCGTATGTTCTTCCACTGCTGTTATACACTACTCCTATCTTCACCAACCTGCATGCTAATATAAAACTTAAATCAGAACAACGGACCAATAAAAGTGCTATATTTGCTGCTAATCACAAGGATCTTATCACTTCTTGACTCTAAAACAACTTAACTGGTTTTATCCCAGCACATGACATATAAGTAAATACTAAGCTAACTGCCATTGCAGGCTGCTTTAAGCTGAGCCAGTTTTAAAAGTGAGAATCAAACCCTGTACTATGTGCCACGGAGGTAAATACTTTAACCATTATGCCAATCCCCAAAAATTAACTATTGGTCATTCACAGTCTTACCTACAAACCAGAAAAATACTGAGCATAAAAGAAGCTCATACAGCCTTACTACCATAATTGACTTGCTGCATTCTAGAGACAAATTCTTACTTGCTATAAATAAAGCTCACAGTACTAATGAAGAAGCAGACTAGATGAAATGCATGTTTAAAGTCTGGAATTCCATTCTTCTCTCTCTGTCTCTCTCTCTTAGACAGATACTTAACCTTCAGTCATTTAAATCTCATTTGAAACCATACCTCACTGACACATGGTCTTGTTCCTCTAAATCGCCTGATTAAGACTCCTCTCTAATATGCTTTTTTTCTTTACCCTGTTCATAAGTAAGTACAGAAATGTTGTCTGACACTTTTGTGACTGAATGATATAGTTTAAAGGTCACTGACTTCATATGTCTTTTTTTGTCCCCTTAAACCTCATATTTGCTGACACTGCCCCCAGTACACTTTGTCCACTCCAGGTCTACCAGCTACTCTTTTACCCCCTACTTACTCTGTTATCACTGGGAATGGTTGTGGATCCAGAAGGTGCCCTCAGGGCTCTGCTTGTCAGTGTTTTGAGCAGGAAGGTGTATTTTTTTATCACCTACTCACTCCCTTTACTTGCCCCCCCATGTAAGTGGGCCAAGTACAATCCATCTTTGTACTACACTTCCCTTAGGGAGCATATCAATGAGCACTCTCCCACCTTGGATGGGCACACTCATCTCTTCTCTGCCAGTTCATCAGTCATCAAAACTGCTAATTAACCCAGTCGCTTGTGTCATAGTCACAGCTTTATCCGGAAAGGTTACCGACTTCATATTTCTAGCATAGTAGTACTGCTTTGTACTATGTTTGCAGTAAGTGAGTTCATGTCTTTTCACTGGCCTTGTGCACTTACGTAATGTAACTTCACAAGTGGTATGCATTATGGCAATCCCAATTATGCTACATCTAGTAGACTTGGGTTATAATGCTGTAGATATTTCATGGGCACCTAACTGTACCTGCACATTCTTCATAAGGGAGTCTTCCCCCAAATGCTGTATTCTATGTTACTTACAGTTCTCATTACTATATAATATTGTCACTGGAGCTTTTCTACCTGGGTTTCTGCTGAAAAAGGGGTGTGTGTCCAGACATTCATTTCCAGTAAACAAATGCAAATAAATGACATAAATATTAAATAAATGTAGTAATTTTGTTCACATCATTGGGAAATATATACAATGTAGAAAGTTATAGCTTAAAGGTGGATGTATAAATGCTACAAGTAAAACCACGTTTCTCCAATGTATACAGATATGAGTGTAATTTTGCTGAACATTTGTGCATTTTCTTCTCTGTATAAATTAAACAGTAGCATAATATGTCGATATGTACAAATGAATCCATAGTAATAAAACATTGTGGTCACTCATTTCAACACAACATTGTAATGAATGCCAGCCATGATCTCACTACAGGACAAGCCCTATACATTACAGTACATGCTAGGGTACAGGTAAATACAGTTATTGGTGTGGATATACTGTGTAGCATGGATTAAATGATGCTATGCAGTAAATTTCTGATTAGAAGTAATATATATTCTCTACTACCAGACCACAGACACATTCTGAAGCACATGGCCTCAGGTCATTTAGGTCACAGAAAAGCCCTACTGTCCATAATTACACATGTTGTCACACTGTTTTGAGAAATGTCTGCCAGCGAAGGAATGAACAGGCAAATGCTCTCGATGCTCCAGGCTGTTCAATGCATTGCTTTTCAGCACCAAAGAATTTTTTATGACTTCCTAAGACAGAAGAGATGGAAGGTCTCTGCAGAACCACCTATATGTCTTGTTATAAACATTTGATTAAGTATCAAAGGCCTAACTTTCAGCAGTAGGCTGCAATGATGGAGCAGGTGCCAGAAGTCAGAATGTGCCATGGGCAGTTTCAGGGAGTATTCCCATACCATGCACCACATATAAAATTAATGAGCAATGACACAGACTATTAGCATGTGTAACACAAGCTAAGAAACAGCTCAGCAGCATGCATAATTTGTGGACATACATTGCATATAAAAAGTTTACACACCCCTGTTAAAATGCCAGGTTTTTGTGATATAAAAAAACGAGATCACAATAAATAATTTTAAAACTTTTCCCACCTTTAATGTGATCTATAATCTGTACAATTCAATTGAAAAACAAATCTGTTAGGGAAAAATATAAAAAATAAAAAAACGTACAATACACTGCTTGCATAAGTGTGCACACCCTTAAACTAATACTTTGTTGTGTGTGCACACCATTAAAATAATATTTTGTTGAAGCACCTTTTGATTTAATTACAGCATTCAGTCTTCTTGGGTACATACCTGCCATCAATTAAAGAGACTCTGATAAACCCCAAATAAAGTTCAGCTGTCCTAGTAGGATTTTCTTGACATTTACTCAGTTGCCTGCTACAACAAAAGCCATGGTACTCAGAGAGCTTAAAAGCATCAAATGGATCTCATTGTTGAAAGGTATCAGTCAGGAGAAGGGTTACAAAAAAATTTCCACAGCATTGGATATATCATGGAACACAGTGAAGACAGTGATGAAAAAGTGGAGAAAATATGGGACAACAGTGACGTTGTAAAGAACTGGATGACCCTCCAAAATTGATGAAAGACAAGCTCAAAACTGGTCAGGGAGGCTGCCAAGAGAACTACAGCAACACTGAAGGAGCTGCAGGAATTTCTGGCAAGTACTGGTTGTGTACTACATGTGGCAACATTTTCCTGTATTCTCCATATGTCTGGACTATGGGGTAGGGTTGCAAGATGGAAGCCTTTTCTTACACAGAAAAACATCCAGACCTAGCTAAAATTTACAAAACAATACATCAAGTCTCCCAAAAGCATGTGGAAAAATATGTTATGGTCTGCTGAGACCAAGGTTGAAATTTTTGGCCACAATTCCAAAAGGTACGTTTGGTGCAAAAACAACACTTTGCATCATCAGAAGAACACCATCCTCACAGTGAAGCATGGTGGTGGCAGTATCATGCTTTGGGATTGCTTTTCTTCAGCTGGAATTGATGATTTAGTCAAGATGGAGGGGAATTATGAACAGTTCCAAATACCAGTCACTTTTGTCCCAAAACTTTCAGGCATCTGCTAGAAAGCTAACGATGAAGAGGAATTTTACCTTTCAACGTGACAATGACCCCAAGCATACATCCAAATCAACAAAAGAATGGCTTCACCAAAAGAAACGTAACATTTTGGAATGGCTCAGCCAGAGCCCAGACCTAAATCCAATAGGAAATCTGTGGGGTGACTTGAAGAGGGCAGTACACAAGAGATGCCCTTGCAATCTGACAGATTTGGAGTGCTTTTGCAAGGAAGAGTGGGCAAATATTGCCAAGTGAAGATGTGCCATGCTGTTAGACTCCTACCCAAGAAGACTGAATGCTGTAATTAAATAAAAAGGTGCTGCATTAGTTTAAGCATGTGCACACACAACAAAGTATTAGTTTAAGGGTGTGCACACCTATGCAACCAGTGTTTTGTACATTTTTTATTTTTTATATTTTTTCCCCTAACATATTTGTTTTTCAATTGAATTATACAGGTTATAGGTCACATTAAAGGTGGGAAACATTTTGAAATGATTTATTGTGGTCTCATTTTTTTATATCACAAAAACCTGGCATTTTAACAAGGGTGTGTAAACTTTTTATAGCTACTCTATAATGCACTGTAACTGCAATGTATATACAAACTGTTGGATCACACCCATTGAAGCTTGCACTAATGCATTGCATAGTTTACTGATGTGTGTTATGGAATAATATTACATTACTTATCTGTTTGCTTCTTTATCTGTTTGGTTTACTTTCCTTCCAGGTAAAGAAATGGACTCTTAGAGCATCTCAGACCAATAAATGTCTAAATACAACAGGTAGCATTCATGAAGCTCTTGTGCAGCACAAATGAGAGTGTACAGGTACTGCATGCTGCTGAGAAGTTGTTGTAGGCCTTCAATGATCACCTCAGAAGGCCATTACCCAGCAGGTATAGCAGGCATGATGTTCATAGAGGCATTGACTTGGACTCAGCTTAAAACTGCATGAATATATCATGCTGGATCCAGCAATGATGGGACAGCCATTTCATAACAAAAATCTTAGTGCAAACATACCAAGCTGGGGATACAAGACATGCATAATCCCCTACTCATGAATAGCACCTGCATTCCGTGGTTAAAATACAGATAACATGAATACACATGCCTACAATGTGTGTGTCTTGTCATTCCTGAGTACATGGAAGCTTATCAGCTCTCTTACAGGTCATCATGTCTGATGTACAGTTTGCATAGTATATATACTAGAGGATAGAGTTTAACTATGGCACAGATATATGCTTGTAAATTGCTTTCCCTTATGAACAATACAGATGGGAATGTCAAGACATGCTATTTTAAGACATAGCACATTCACTGCTGCCACATGTCACGTTGCATACACGTTCATCAGATGTTGTCTGCAGATAACAACCATGACAAGCTGAGCCCATCTTTTATCACATGTCAGTGATAGTTTATCCGCTTCATCCAGCTCTCTTGCCTCCCACTGTGCACCAAGTCCAGCCACCTGCCTGCAATGCCAACTATGTACTGCCAATTTGACAACCTTCACTACAGCCATACATTGACACAGCTCAGGACTATCCATGTGAGCCTCTCCACTGAGTATTAAATCAAATTAATTTGAATTCTTTAACGCATCCAAGTAAGTTCAGGATGAAAGCAAAATCTGAGGGTAATGCTACTCAATGCTAGAAGTCTAAACCTCAAAATGCACTCACTTGAGGCACTCCTTAAAATGGAGAACATTGACATCTGTGCAGTGACAGAGACCTGGTTCAAAGCTCCAGAGAGCACCCCTGCATTACCAGGCTTCAATTCATACCACACCTTTCGGCCACCTAACCCAGAAAGAAGCACTAAAGGCAGAGGCGTGTCCATATTCATTAAGGATATACACCCCTCCAGGCTAGTTGCACAGCATAATGCATTTGAGATTATCCAAGTGCAACTAACTCTGGGCAAGACCGCAATCCAAATTGTAGCTTGCTACAGACCCCCCACCATGCCCCTGGATTCACATTCCTCATTTCTTGATACACTGGAAAGTATTAGGGTAGAATCCAACACCCTAATAATGGGCGATTTCAACTACCCCACCATTAACTGGGAAAACTACTCATGTACCAACTCTTTTGCTCAACGTTTTCTAGAATTCATAAATTCCAATGCCTTGGATTAACTTATTCACACCCCCAACAGGGGCAGCAATATCCTAGACCTGGTCATTACCAACATGGGAAACCGGTGTTCCACACCAGAGGTCAATTCTTCGTTGGTCAGATCCGACCACAAGCTAATCAGCCTAGACATCCACATCCCACCCCCAGCCCCAGTTAGGGAAACCATCGTAAAAAACTTCTCAAAAGCCAACTTCACACTTCTTAAGACAGAAGTGGCAAACTTCATGACACCCACGCAGACGGACAATAGAGGTATGACTGCCGAATCCTACACAAATGCACTTTATAAGCACTTACACGAGTACATGGATCATGCTATCCCTAATAGAACCAAGATGTTATCCTCCAAAAAAAGAAAGCCAATCTGGTGGTCCTCTGCCATAAACAAACTCTACAACAGAAGAAAGAAACTGTTGCAAAAAAAGAGTAAAATCCCATGACTGGTGGAACTCCCTGGTCAACCTCAGTAAGAAGCTGAGATCCCTCATAAAATCCTCCAAAGCTAGTTACAAAAACAAAATTGCCACTGACTCTAAAGACAACCACAAAGCATTCTACAGCTATGTCAAGAATCTAAATGGGAACACTCAGATCTGCTCTGAGTTACAGCATAATGGCACTAAATATACAGAACCAACTGATATTTCCAACATCCTAGCAGATAGGTTCAGTGCTAACTTTACCCCCCTCTCACGCCCTAGAGGGCCCATCTCTATACCGGAAGAATGCAAAGTTCCTATAATCATGGCTGCACAGGTAAAAAACACACTCTCCAAAGCCAAGAACACAGCATCCATGGGAACTGACAATATCTCAGGCTGCGTTCTACACTTACTACAGAACAAACTGGCACCCTACCTAAGCACCATGTTCAATCATAGCCTCATCTCGGGTTTTGTACCCACTGAATGGTGCACCGTAACAGTTATCCCACTCCACAAAGGGGAAGCCACGACGGACCCCGGGAACTACCGCCCCATTAGCCTAACGAGCCTGGTCTGCACGGCCATGGAACGTATCATCATGGAACTCATAAACAAAGACATTGGTAACCTCCAAACTCTGGACCCTACTCAGTTTGGATTTGTAAAAGGCAGATCATGTCTCCTAAACCTGATTGACTTCTTTGAAGCAGTCACCAAAGCCATAGATGAGGGTAAAATGGTTCACACAGCTTATCTAGATCTCGCCAAGGCTTTTGACACCATCCCCCACTCTGGAATTACAGATAAGCTCACTAAACTAGGTATAAATCCCTATGTCACAAGATGGGTTGCCAACTGGCTCACGGACAGAACCACACTGTGAAAGTAGCAGATTCCAAATCCGACATCAGACCAGTGGCAAGTGGAGTACCATAGGGTTTAGTCCTGGGTCCTCTCCTGTTTGGTATCTACTTCTCTGAAGTGTAGGCCAACACAGAAGGTCTTTGGCTAACAAAGTTTGCAGATGACTGCAAACTAGGAGCCATAATCAAAACTCCTAACAATGTGGACAAACTACAAAAGAGCCTCACTGAGACAGATACCTGGTGTCAAAGCCATGGCCTGAAGCTCAATGCCAAAAAGGGTATTGTCATCCCCTTTGGTAAAAACTCTGTACACATGAACTATCACATAGCTGGTAGTCTACTTAATGCCGAAAATGTGATAAGAGTCCTTGGAACACAGGTGGATAGTAGTCTCTCCTTTGATAATCACATCGCCACAGGGGTCAGGAAATCCTTCTACATGGCTCATCTCATCACAAAAGGATTCTCATCCAGAAAAAAAGAGGTCATTGTTCCCCTCTACTCATCACTCATTAGACCCATTATAGAGTACAATGCCCCTTTTGGTATGTACCTCACAAGACATCTACAACAACTGGAAAGACCACAGAAATACCTCACAAAGAGGGTTACTGGCCTCAAACAGATGCCCTGCAGGCAGTCTCAAAAAGCTACAGCTTTACTCCATCACATATCGCCTACTCTGGGGCGATCTCTGCCTAACATACAAAGCTATGTCAAACCCAGAGCTGTTGGACATGCTCCACTTAAAGAAATCCCAATCCCTCTGGTAACCTTGTCACCACAATAAACAGAACATGCTGGAGGGATAGATTCCTGTCCCAGAGACTTCCCATACTCTGGAACAGACTTCCTATCTATGTCAAACAGAGCTCCTCATTAGCACTCTTCAAGAAAAATCTTGATGATTGGATGGGAAATGGGAAATTCACCCCGGGGATCACTTCTGTGGCTCTGCTCGACAGGGGCACAGGAAAATAATTTTCTTGGGTGGCGAAAGCCAGGGTACATTTTTTGGCTAGGTTAGTATGGACCCTAGGGCCGATAGCCTAGTACCTACCTATGAACCTATGAACCTATGAAACCCAACCACTCTAGACGGCACATAGTTGGTTATGTCCGTCATTGTCCTTCCCCCAGGAAATCACTTGTTTATCAGATGGAATCATCACCCTGACAAACAATGTTTAGGTAGCATGAGAGAATGTATGCAGATCCTTCACTGCTCAGTTGCTAGCAGCTCACTGTTGGCCACGTATTGACACACCAGTCTTTAGGCAATGCTGCTACTGGTGTGTGTGTGTGTGTGTGTGTGTGTGTGTGTGTGTGTGTGTGTGTGTGTGTGTGTGTGTGTGTGTGTGTGTGTGTGTGTGTTACACACATTAATGATAAGCTATATGTGGCTGTTTGCCATAAGCAGCTGATTTCCCAGATGTGTGCATAATAGATATTCCTAGCAGTGCTAGTTGGTGACATACAGGGTGATAGCATACTACATACATACTATTCAGCAATGTATGTAGTGGGAATCTTTAATTTTCAATTATGCCACAGATTCATTCGCAGATGGTATGTGTCCAGAAAAAGGGATGCAGCCTGTTGTGTAAGACAGTGGCAGTTTAATTTGCCACCATGTAGAATGCTTGTATGGTGGTTCAAGGCACTGGGGAATACTGAGTAATTCCATCACAAGCTATAGCATGCAAAAGACTACTTTATAGTGCATCTGGTCTATTTCATATGGCCAAGACTCACAGGACTCAATCTCAGAACTTCGAACAGTCTTCTCCTTTGTATTATTTAGGATCAGGTGTCTTCCCTTTCCCCAGTGTGGAGCAGTCTCAGAGTTGGTATATTTAACACACACGAGGTGTGGTGGCTTGCCCCCCCCCCCTGCAAAATCACAGTTGTCCATGTGGTAGGCTTCCAGAGGAGAAATCGGTTTGACATTTTAAGATTCGATCTTGTGAGTCTCGATCATATGGTGTTTTGTTCATATGAAATAGACACACTACATCACCTATGAGCCCATTTAACTACACCTGTGGCCTGGAAACAAAGACAGAAGGTTACTTCACTCCTGGCTGTCTAACTGGTGTGAGACCTGCATGATACATGTCATATATATTGCCTGGCATCCTGCTATCTCTCCTTGTCATCAATAGGGTCTTGATTTGACAGTGATCTTCCTGTTACAAAAATGTGAAAACATGGTTGCTTGCGCAACAAATTCACTGAGTGTCTTGTTTCTGTTCCTCTCAGCCTGATTCTGACTCCATTATTTTCCTTTTGGAGTTTACATGCCATTTTTACTCTGCTATCCTTTTCAGCACACTAAGCACTGCACTATTCTATAGATTTTAAGGTGAAAGCACTTTGTGTATCTTATCATCAGTATTTGATCATGTTATCATCTGATCTTTTTCTGAGCTCCTTATTAAAATGTGGGCACTTGAAATGCCTTGTGCCAACAAGCCAAAAAAAAAAAAAGCCTGAAAACTCAGAAGAACATCTCTCAAAAATTGCTCTTCCCCTTAAAACTTCTTTTTGCTGGGGTTTAAGCCCCCCCTCCATAATCTCTATATGTTATATATTCCAGCTCCAAGACTGCCATACCTTAAACAAAGGGAATATTCTGAAAATAGTATTTCGGACTTTGTATATGTTATTTCAAACCATTCAGTCTCCGTATTTCAGGACTTAATTTAGTAGGTCCCGACATTTCAAATGGTTACTGTTTTTCTGTTTTTGTAATTCTTTATTATCTTTACAAATCCTGTCCCACATTGTTTCCATTTACCAGCTGTACAAGTTAGGCAGAATTACTAATCCTAAACTCATGCTTACTCATTTTTAATGTACATCGTTGTCACTCTAAAATCCAGCGTTGGCATAACAGTCCTACAAGTGTCTGCAGTATTTAAGACATGTTTAGCAAAATCCAGATCTGGGGTTAGAGGCATGCCAGAAACATTTGCTTATAATTTTATATTCATAAAACTACATTTTATTTACATTCTTTCACACAAGATTAGTCTTTACGGACAAATGTTTGTTTAAGATATTAGGTCTATTATTATTAGCATCAGTGTTACTATTATTACTATTTTAGTAGGCTCTATCTGGTTTGATGTTGACATTTACACATTTCTTTTGGTCAAAGCAAAAGACAACATGGTCAACTACCCTGCTGAAAACAACTTGCTACTTAGATTTTGTGTGTGTGTGTGTGTGTGTGTGTGTGTGTGTGTGTGAGTGTGTGTGCATGTGTATAACACACACACACACACACACACACACACACTCACATATATATATATATATATATATATATATATATATATATATATATATATATATATATAAGCTATATGGATATATTATAGATAGATAGATATAAATAACAGCTACAGTTACTCTTTAGCTTGAACTTCCAAAGCTGGCTGCCACTGCTTGCATGTCAGTTTCTTGGTTTTAACTTCATGCTCCTTCTGACTGCATTAATGATCTATCCCTGGAGTGTTGGCCGCCATTATTGATATCAGTGTTCTTCATGTCCTCTGTTGATGACTGTCTAAGCTTATGCTTTGGAACAATAAATCTGTCAGTCATATCCAACATAAGCCTGTTACCACTGATATTTTTAGAAACATGCTGTGCCTGTCCTTAATTTACCTTAGACTAAAATAGTATGAATGTTGATACTAGAAAATACAACAGTATATGTGTACAGATTGTTGGGGGCACAATTTAATGAAAACATATTTGTTTTGTTATGGCTACATGAGAATCAATATGCAAAACATCGGACATTGTCTTAACATTGCAAGCACTCAAGTGTTTATCTGTGGAATGAGAAATAAAGCCAAATATTCTCAGGGATAGTGGCCCCATACTATGCAGAATTTTTACACATTGATAGTATTCAATTATCCAAAATAGTAAGAGAGGGTCTGTATTAATATCTATTTTCTAAAGAGCATGATGTTTGTAGACGCAAGACATATCATCATTTAAAATGGCTTACTAATACTTGTACCTGCTTTGCACATCTGGTGATTTAAGTGACGCAATGCATTTTCCCTATTGTCCTTAAGTTTTTGAATTTTATTTAAAAAAAAAATGAAAGCATTATAAGCTCTTTCTTAAAACCCAGTCCCAAATAAATTTGGACTCACCTTGTAGATACAGTGAAGTACATCCATAGACTTAAATGGGTGTGTTTTTGCAGATATGCTTATGCTGCATCCATTAAAGTCTATGGATGAAACTCATGGCTTCCGTACTCTGATGCCACTGATGTTAAAGTTTGCTGTTTAGATTCAGTGGCTTGAGAGTAGGAAAAACTTGAGTTTAAAAGTCTTCTTTAGGAAAAAAACATCAAAAGTCAAAACATTCTCAGATGGGGAGAAACACTTGTCTGGCAGGTTCCACACCAAATGCCAGCTCACACACAGTAGTATATCATTAAGTGTCTGCGGGGTTGAATCTAGAGAGGCTATGGGTTATTTCTAGTTCATGTTTTTGTCTGGTGGATATGCTTTCATTGGATGTAGGCAAGGAGTGGTTAGTTATAGAATCAGAATGTGAACTGACAGAGTTACATTTACTGGGTTTAGATACCAATAGCCACTCAAGGGTGCTTCTTTTGTCAGGGTTCTTATTATATCTGGTTGGGAATATTATGCGCTGTGTAAAACCGAATAGGTTTATGCTGTAGAAAGGGTAATCTAGTTACAGGGTTTGCCAGCCAATATTTTCATTACCAGGGTTGATGGTTTTGTTACATATAGGTTTGTAGGTTCATATGTTGGTACTAGGCTATCGGCCCTAGGGCCTATACAAGCCTAGCCATAACAATCCCTGTATATTTCTTCCCACAATATTTACCTCCATGGACCCCTGTATTATTTGTCCACAATATTTACTTCTATGGACCCCTGTATTATTTGTCCACAATATTTACCTCCCTGGACCCCTGTATTATTTGTCCACAACATTTACCTCCCTGGACCCCTGTATTATTTGTCCACAATATTTACTTCCCTGGACTCCTGTATTATTTGTCCACAATATTTACTTCCCTGGACCCCTGTATTATTTGTCCTTAATATTTACCTCCCTGGACCCCTGTATTATTTGTCCACAATATTTACTTCCCTGGACCCCTGTATTATGTGTCCAGAAGATGAAATGTTTTAGTATGGGTATATTGTTACTAGGCAGTATGTACAGCTCAGAATACATACTGTAGGCATTTACTCTTATTTAGATTTAGAAAAATGATGAGTAATTCAGCATTATAGAAGGTAAAGATTAGCTTGATAAACTGAGGGACGGAGTATGAAATAAAGTAAAGAAGGGCTATGCTGCCAAGTTTCCTTTTTCAATCTGTCAGCTTGCAATATGTTGTAGCCTTGTGGACGAATTTCTGTGTCAGTAATATTTGGTTTAAGACATGTTTTTGTGATGGCTAATGTGTCTGGGGTATACTGAGATACCTGAGAGGCATACAGTTGGGTTATTTTTATTACACATATTGTGTAGATTAACTGCAATGAAGTTTAGATTTGTTGATGGTTTGTTAATGGTGGCAGGGGGCTTGATTTACAGTGTATGGGGATGGGTGTTGTGACTGAGGGGGTAGAGGTGGGGAGATTTTGATGATCAGGGGATGTGTGCATAGTGTTGGAAGAAGTGGAGGTTTATGTTGGTGCCACAGGAGGTCTAGTTTTAGGTTGGCTGTCTCTACACAGTGAGATTTTCGGGGCTTATATAGATAGGTGGAGGTAGGTATGTTGGTTATTAGTGCATATTTGTATTTTGTAGCTAGAGGCTAGAAGAGATGCAGTTTATGTACAAAGTGGAGACTAGAATTTAGGTTATAAAGACTTTGGAGAGGTTATGGTATCTGCTGGAGATGACAAAGTGGAAGTGAAGGTTAGAAGTATGCTGAATAGACTTTAAAGAGATGTGGTAGGTTATACAGTGAGGTAAGAGCAGGAGTAGAATGGAACGTAAGGTAGAAAATAGCATAGGGTTATTGAATAGAATTATTCAGTGTCATAACTTATGATAAAGGAGTAAGGAAGGGAAAAGCTTCAGTAACTGTCAGGGTTCATAGTTAAATAGGTGCATACTAGGCTAATGACCAAGGGGGCCCTTATAAGCACAGACATACAACCCAAATGTGTTCCACAAATTCATTTTATACAGGGGGGTGATGTAGTGACTGCCTCTGTCCATCAGAGGCATAGGTACCAGACCAGGGGTGAATTTCCCATTACCCACCCATTGGTCCAATTGCACATAAATAGGGACAGGGAGGAACTCTGCCTCAGATACTGTAGAACTGGTAAGGGTGAATTATTAGCAGCATTTGATAAGATTGTAGTGGTAAGACTGGGTAATAGTAAAATTAGGATGCAATTAGGCTAGTATTGATTTGACTGGATTGGATAATATGTCAAGCAGTAAAGTGGGTGATGTTAAGAATATTTTAAGCGTAGATAAGGTGGGGTGGATGGGAACTAAGAGTAGTGTAGGGGAGCAGAATGAGCCAAGTCCACATGCTTAGAACATAATGGGACAGAAACAATCAAAGAACTGTCCAGAAACTGGGACAGAGCCACAGCCAGAGTCAGCTCATAAGTAAGGCTAACGAAATTCATCACCTTTGCTTATCCCTTTCTAACATCTCACATTATTTTACTTCTTAAACTACTATGCCTATTTCTAATTAGCACAACCAAATTATTATTCCATTGCTACTTCTCTATTAATGCTCAGACTTTCTTATCTCCTCTAATATCTCGCTCCATTGTATTTCTTAAACTGCTTCTACCTGTCTTAGACACCATTCTTATATCTGTAAAGTCTCAATACAAGGCATCCAATGTTTTTGTATATCAATGCAAATTTTACTATATTGACTATTACGCTATGTATTCACTGAAACTACGTTATAAAATGTATTATTGTAAATACTGATTGTATTAAATATGAATCCTAGGAGATTTTCTCCCTTCGCCTTCACTGAAAATGGGACCTGTGCCCAGTCAGACTTTCCGAGTAAAAAAAGGGCAATAAATAATAAGTAATAAAACTATTTTTATACGGCCTATCATTAATGAAAGATTTGTTAGCATACTTGCCAAATATCTGGACATTTTTGTGATAAATATATATATATATATATATATATATATATATATATATATATATATATATATTGTTTTTTGGTTAGTTAACGTAAATATGTATGGCAGTGTCTCATTCTTACAAAATGATCCACTGGAGTGTATTTGATTTGGTTTACTAGAGCAAAAATAAAATATGTATGTTATGGGGGAGCAGGTATGCTTTAAATTGTCCCTAATTTTGCAGAATGTTTCTATTTTTTTGCCTCATATTTTGTTCTGTTCCTCATAAAGTGTGTGTTTTTTCCCTGGCAAGTCAATGAGTATTGCATTCACTAAATAAGGATGACAGACATTTGAGTGTCAGATCTAATAGCCTTCAAAAAATCATGCTAATGCAAAGGCTGTTCTCACAGCTTTCTAAGTATACGACGGCAGTAGTTGTCCTTAATTCTGGTGTTTTGTCCATTACTATTTTTTAGCTACCACCATGAATCTTGAGCTAAGATGTTGAGACATATGTGGGGGAGGGAATAAGTCAGTTGCACACTGTCTTCTGACTGCCGTGAGAGCATTAGATAAATTCCTGTGTGCCAGCTATTTATTTATTTTGTTCATTCATTTGATCACAATCAAAGCTGAGTTATATAGTTGCAGTTATACAAGTTGCTGTAAGTGATGGTCATGTGTGTGCATGTGTGCGTGTGTGTGTGTGTGTGTGTGTGTGTGTGTGTGTGTGTGTGTGTGTGTGTGTGTGTGTGTGTGTGTGTGTGTGTGTGTGTGTGTGTGTGTGTGTGTGTGTGTGTGTGTGTCTGTGTGGATGTGTGTTTGTGTATGACAAATAAATAAATAATTTGCTATGGCCAAGTATCATTCTTTTTCTTTTATTGCTTTCTGATGCGTAACGTGTATATAGTCAATAAAGTAAGCTTTAATTGCAGCGTATAGAGGCTATCTGTGGATGAATAATATTGACTCAGTTATTTATTCAGTTTAAGCAGTCAGCATTCTGGTTTTGCAGAAGTATTTTATTTTATTTTTTCTTTATTTATTTGAAGTTTGTTTGCCAGGATGGTCCATTGGGCCAAGAAGAACCCGTTTTCAATGGAGTCCTGGGGAGAAAAGCTCCATAATAATAAAAAAGTTCTAATCATGTAATTGTATCACATTAAATACAGAAATACAAATAAAATCAGTGTTTAAAGATACAAACAACATTAAGAAAATTGAGAAATATTGTAAACGTTTGCTACTACTTTACAAGGGAAAGAAACAGGAGTTTGAAGTATATGAAATAACTGAGGTATAGAGAGGAGAAGAGATTATGTGGGATGGGAGCAGGAGCATTCCCAGAGAGATGTTAGATGTAAGTGGAGTGAGGTCTTGAATGAAGAGTGACTAGAGATGGTACGGATGGGTGGTGGTAGTGAGTTCCACTGCCGAGCAAGGGCAAAGAATAGTAGATTTTTGCCAGGGGGGGCGGGTGGGCTTATGCAATTCTATCAAGTTTTGATTGTTGGAGCTTAAGGATCTTTCGGGAAGGTGCATTTTAAAGGAGGAGGATAGGGAGGGACAGAGGGAGGGGCTAAAAATGAGTTTGTGAACATGAGTGAGTTGAATGTAGGTGAGATAATTGGGTAGATCTAACCAATTTAGTTTGTGAAGGGCAATACAGTGATGGGTAGAAGATTTGCGGCTAGTGGCAAACTTGATGATCTTATTATAGCAGGAGGAGATTTTTGACTTAAGTGAGGATTGTAGGTTGGTTAGGAGTGGGGCACAATATAGGAGGGAAGGGATGAGGAATGTGGTAGAGAGAGTGGACTTAGTAGAGGAAGTGAGATAGTGACTATGACGGTAGAGAATACCAAGTTTCTGGTGGGTTTTTTTGATGTCTATTTGTAGCTGGGAGTTGAATTTAAGTTGGTCATCAATGAGGACACCTAATAGTTTGGCATCAGATACTATTTTAGAGGTGTATTGTTGTGGCTGGTGATAAAGAATGAGTTTTTATCAATAGAGGTTGTTTTGGAAGGGGTAAATAACATTTTGAGGGGTGTATTGTTGTGGCTGGTGATAGAGAATGAGTTTTCATCAATAGAGATTGTTTTGGAAGGGGTAAATAACATACGTTTTGTTTTTGAGGCATTGAGTTCTAGGTGATTGTCTCTCATCCACTGTTCAGTGGTAGAGAAAGCATCCTGGGTGAGTTTTAAGAGAGTGGGAATAGAGGTGGCAGAACAGATTATAGTTGAATCATCAGCATATTGAATAAGGTTTGTATTAGGGATTGAGCTGTGGAAATTATTTATGAAAATATTAAACAGAAGGGGACCCAGTATGGAGCCTTGTGGTACTCCTGTGGGGGTTTTGAGGAATGGGGAGGTGGCTTTTTTCCATTTAACTGCTTGTTGCCTATTTGAGAGGTAACTGGAGAACCAGTTGAGAGAGGAAAGGTATAGGTTTAGATTAGAGAGTTTAGTTAAAAGAAACTTGTGTGAGATGGTATTGAAGGCCTTAGAGAGGTCCAGTAGGAGGGTAGATACAGTACAGACAGAGTCACGGCCTTTGTTAACAGTTTCTAGGAAGGAAAGAAGAGCAGTGGTTGTGCTGTGGCCTGGTCTGAAACCATGCTGTGTGGAAGTTAGTAAGTGGTTGGCTGTAAGATAGGGTAGGAGTTGTAGATGGATGCATTTTTCAAGTACTTTGGAGATGGGGGATAAGAGGGCGATTGGATGGAAATTTGTAATATTATTGTTGTTGCCCTCTTTGTGAAGGCCAATTTCCAAAGTTAGGGTACATAGCCTTCTTGCATAGAGTGATTGATTAAAATAGAGATGGGAAAGGCAATGGCTTCAGCAGCTATGCTGAGACAGTAAGAGGGGATGTTGTCGGGGGCATTGGAGCAAGGTTTCAGTTTCTGGAGAAGTTTTTTTATGGTGGATGTGAGAATGGGTTTTAGAGAAAAAAGGAGAGTGCTGAGGGGTAGAGGTACTTAAGAGTGAAGGGGAAGGAGAGGCTAGGGGAGGAGGTGAAGTAGTAGAGGGACTAGTATTGTCAGTGAAGGATGAGGTAAGTTTGCTAACTGAGTTGATAAAGAAAGAGTTGAATTGTGTGGCCAGATCTAGGTCTAGAGCATTAGGGTCAGGACAAGGGTTTTCTTTTTTGCCAGGATTAAGGATGGTGGAGATTCCATTCCAGAACTTTTTAGGATTTGTTTTATGGGTACTTTGTAGTATGGGGAAATAGGTTTTGCGGTCTACTGTGATAAGCTTTTGACATTGTTGCGGAGTGCTTTGTATTCATTAAGGGTGGAGGGGGTCTTATTTTTCTGGTGGCATAGCCAAGCTTTGTCTCTAAGGTGCATGGCAGTTAGTGTGTCCTTGGTTAGCCATGAGGCAGTTTTGCTTTTTATTCTTTTGGTTTTTAAAGGGGCAAATGCATCTAGGAAGTTTAAGAATATTTAGTTGAAGTAGGTTATGGCATTATCTAGGGGGAGAGTTTTCAGAGGGCTCCAGTTTATTTATTTTAGTGAGTTAGAGAAGGTATTGGGATTAAAGTTTTTAAGGGAACGAGTGGAAATATAGTTATGAGATATTTGTAAGGGGGAAGGAAGGTGGTGGGCAAATGTGGGGAGGTGGTCACTGAGGGAACTGGGAAGTATGCCACTATGGGAGAAATAGTGAGGGTGAGAAACTAAGACCCAGTCTAGGATACTGCCACTGGAGATGTCTTTAGAGGGTCTAGTAGTAGAACTGATTAGCTGAAAGAAATTATAAAGGTTAATATTAAGGGAGTTTGTGGGTGACTGGATGGAGGACCAATTTATGTTCATGTCACCTAAGATTATTGTTTCATTATTAATGTTGGTGGAAAGCCAGGAGAGAATAGCTTCAAGTACAGAGATATTGTCCCCAGGTGGAATGTATATTGAGGCTATGCATAAGTATTTGTGTTTATTTAGTTGAAGTAGTGCCAAGATTATTTCCGCGTTGTTGAACTGGGGAATAGGTTTAGTATAAGGAACAGCAGATAGGGTTGATGAATATAGGAGAGCTACTCCTCCACCTCTTTTGAGGGTTCTGTCTTTTCTGATGATATAATAGTTGGGGGGTGTTATTTCTGAGTCATTTATATGAGGTTTTAACCAGGTTTCAGAAATAGCTTGGATATCTGGTCGATTGTGGTGGAGCCAGGCATGGAGGTTGCGGATTTTGTCGGCTATGCTTTGAGCATTTAGAGAGGTGAATAGGATGGATTTGGATATTAAGGTGGGGGTATGTGGGCCTGGGTTAGGGTGTATGTCTCCAGAGAGAAGGATGGTATTTAGCTGGTGAATTAGATTGAGGAGGTGCTTGGATAGCTTATTATTGGAGTAGTGTGTCATGAGATTTGGAGAGGCATGGTAGGTTGCTGAGGGAGCTGAGTGCTTATGGATAAAAATGAGTTTGTAGGGAAACAGTAGATGGTTGTTGATGGGATATAGGCAGGGTGATATAAGGATTGATGGGTGAGAGGGTGGTTTGGGAAGTGGATTGGTAATATGAAAAGATGGTGAAGGGCTGAAGGAAAGGGGGCTGAGTGAGATAATAAATATAGGATAAGGAGAGAAGGATGAGTGTTTGAGCTGAGAAGGAAGTAGGTTTAGGAAGCATGGTGAAATTTGAATTAATTGGCCATTACAAGTAGTGTGCATTTTTATTTTATTTTATTTACTTATTTAACATTTTTTAACCGAGAAAGTCTGACTTGGAACAAAGCCAATTTTCAGTGGAGGCCCACGGAGAAATGCTCCAGATGCATGTCTTTTCTTTGTGTGAAACCAGATGAAATATTTACTGTGTCTGTTGTTAACATACTCAGATACCTCAAATGTGCACAATCAATAAAATGGCTGTAACTGATGAGTACAGGGACTGCCTGTGATGAAAATGACTGCATGTGGTTGGAAGAGGTTGCTGTGCATCTAAAAGTAGAAAGTTGGCCATAGTATTTTTCACTTTCCATATCTGTATAACATTAGAATTGTGCTAAATTAGTGACTTATGTGGTAATCTGGGCAGGATACGTGTGTGATAGCAACTGATCATTAACAGTGTTGCATCGATTTGTGCTACCATCAAAAGTGCCTGGATCTCTGGTTGAGTTTTTGACTGTGATGCTTTTTGTATGGTGTATACCTGTTCTCCCCATCTTTTTATAGGTTTTATCTGCATGTGCTTTGTTTTTCCTCTCCCAGACCCTTAGCTTTGTAATGCAAACCTCTGACGATTAGTGCATTTATTTTTATTCTAAACTAAAACCACGAGGGTGCACATTAATATCTAGTTTGGAGGGACAGGAAGGCATGCACTATTCCCAACTCAGATCTATCTATCCTTGCAAGCATTTGTCTTTACACTTTATGGAGGAACTACTAGTTTGTTGGCTTTGAACATTACATTTTAGACACAACATATTTTTTCTTGAAAGAAAGAAAATAGAACTAAATTTGTTTCCTTTCATTTACCTGCTATAAAAGAGCTCTACTCATTCCAGTTGCCCCACTTATTCAGTTACTTACTATAGCCCCCACCCCCTGTGAATTCACATGCCACCACTGCCTTTGATACCAGCAGAGTAGGCTGGAGGACTTGGGTTTGAGTCCTAAACAAGAGCTAATGTTTTCCTTTCAGTTCTATAATTCTGACAGTGCCTAAGCAGAGGGCTTCCATCATATTTGTGTGTGTGTGTGTGTGTGTGTGTGTGTGTGTGTGTGTGTGTGTGTGTGTGTGTGTGTGTGTGTGTGTGTGTGTTTGTGTGTTAGTATTTTGACCATTGATCCATATGGGTCCATATGCTTGTACTAGGCTTTGGTCAGATAGCCTCAGAATCGTATTTTTGTCAATACCCCAAAACACAAAGTAGCTACTACTTAATTTATCTCCTTTCAATGAGGGCTCAAGGTGCCAGGCCATGGAAAAATTTATGGTTTTCCTTCGATTCATCAAGGTGCATCTGAAGAGGGACAAGGAGCTACTTTGTTTTACATTTAATGGATGTGTATTCCAAAAGCACAGGGATTCTTTGAGAGAGAGATCTATTGCACTAGCAACTCCCGTGTATGCTGCAGTGGACGTTTAGGACATTTCTGTGTGTGTTTAATGTGTTGTTTGTTTTGTGGATGTGTAGGACATACGTAGAAATGGAATTTTCAAGGCTTTTTAAGCAAGGCAAAGGTCTGCTTTCAAAAGTCTGTAAGAAGCAGAGAAAAGAGAAAGTGTAGTTTATGTAGCACATGAAAGAGATAACCATGATTTTCATTGTGAAGAAGTACTGCAGTCTTTCATGTTATGTAATATGTATAGATAGGTTCATACTTAAAGATGAGTTATATTCTGTTCTGAGGCTGATAAAGGATGAGTAGTTAAAAACTGTCACTAGGTCAAGGTAAGCAGTGTGCACCAATTTGCCTTTATCCTATGCATCAGTGAACTACTCAAAGGCATTCAGTACGTTTAGGAGGATGGATCTTACTTTAATGAACCCAGTCTTGTTTGGGTCAAAAGACTATAGATAGTTGATGTCATTGTTAATATGTTCTGCAATGAAATGCCCCATTGCCTAACAGATACACTAGTTATCCTTATAGGTCTATAGTTAGTAGGGTCATTGGTGGGTCCTCTCTTGTGAAATGGGAAGACTTCAGCAGTTCTCCACTTCTCATGCACAAATCCAGTACTGAGCCACTGACTGAACAGTATTAGTACTGAGTCTATATAGTGAGTCTCTATGCCTGTGCTTGGTACTAGAGTTATCACCTGCCCCACTTTGCGAGGGACAGTCCCTCTTTGAGCAGTTGTGTCCTGCAAAAAAATTGTAAAAATGGCAAATGTCCTGAGATTTAAGGACAAAATTATTTCCTATATTTTATGTAATAGTTGCATAAAATGGTTATTCTGTATCTGAAACTCCTAAATGTTATAAGAAACAAAACAAATAAAATGCTACAAGAATAAGCTTTTATTTAGGCAAAAAAAATGAAGTTATGTCCTTTGTACTGGCCGTGGGTATGTTTTGGGCTGAAAAATCTGACATTTGTACCAAAGATGTCCCACTTTGGGCATTTGAAAAGGTGGCAACCCTACTTATAACTGACAAGAAAACAACCTGTCACATATTCTGGGTAAGTGACAGATTATAATGGGGTGATTTGGGAGGCCACCTGGGGCCCATATCCTCAAGGTGACCCATTTCTGTCCACAGCAGCAGCAGCAGTGATCATGATCACAGTTTTACAAAGCAACTTAAATGGGTATGCATGACAGCATCACAGATGGCCTCAAGGATAGGCAAGCTAGAAGTCAATTATTTAAAGTCTGTAGTTTAAAAAAAGAAAGAAAAACACTCTAATATCTGTTACAAAAAGCCAAATACTTTGGTCACTGGGACTGGGGTCAAATAAGGTGCATTACAGGTGCAAAAATTTGCAAGTTAATTAAAAAGACATTCACAATTGCATCTGAGTCAACCGAAATAATGGGAGCAGACAGGATATGTTTCAGGACCTCTGAGTGTCACTAACTGGGATATTTTAAAGGACTGCAGGCAGCTAAGTAAAAAAGGTATAAGAGATACTGTATGCATGCCATACTTACCATCTGTGGTATGCATACTATACTTACCTGCTGAAGTATGCATGCCATACTTACCTGCTGAGGTTTGCATGCCATACATACCTGTTCACATATGCATGCCATACTTACCTGCTGAGGTATGCATGCCATACTTACCTGCTGTGATACTGAGGTGCAATAGATGAGTTAAGAATAAATGCAAAAGGAAGGAAAAGCAGCTGAGAGCTAGGAAGGTAATCTGGACATTAGAGAGTTTGGTGGTGGGAGAGTTGGAAGATTGCTTCTGAAGAAATCTTTGAATTCTTCTGCATTCTTGTTCGGTGGCAAGGGTGCACACACACACACACACACACACACACACACACACACACACACACACACATACACACACATGCACGCACGCGCATGCGCACACATACGAAACTCCAATAAATGAATATTGAGTAGACACATGAACTTGACAGCTCTTCACTGTATTTTGCCTTCTTGGAGACCATGGCAGTAAAGTTTGACAGAGTACCAGTTACTGACTCTTTAGTTGTATTGTGATACTTCATCCAGTCATGGATTTTAATAGGGGTGATTTAGACAGCTGCTGGGTGACCACAGCTACAGAGAGGCTGATAGTCATTGCAGGAGTAGCGTTCTGAAACTGCATTTGTTTGAAGAGGCCACTGCAAGCCACTTTTCTATTTATCTATTTTTAATTATAGAAAACTGTATCTCCTTATATAAACACAAATAAATAATTAAATAATCTAGGTAAATGGTCTGCGGAGTCCCTATGAAAGCAACCACTATTGCAGCACACTCTAGTGGAGGTCAGTGGACTTAACCAATTAATTTGTAGGCTTCCTGCTCCTTGCCAGAACAGAAACCCAGAAATATTAAATAGGAAAGGGATAGCCATAGCAATCCAAGCTACAGCAGCAGATGTGGAGCCATGACATAATTTTTTTGTTAATCCTGGCAGGCAGCCTGATAATAATGGCTAGTTCTGCAGGGTGAGACTATTTTGCTGTAGGGGGTGGTTGCTGAGAAGCTCTGTGTATGTGTAAGACTGAGATAAAATACATTGTGCTGCCATTATTTTTCTATGGCAGTCATAAATCTGAAATGTGCACAGTCAGTAAAGTAACTATGGCTGCTAGATACAAGGGCTGTCTGTTTATGAAAAATGACAGACCTTTGCTTTGCAGGCTAATGTTTTTTTTTTTTGTGTGAAGCAAGTATGTTTTTTCCCTCTCATCTGTTCCTGAGTTTTGTCTCATATTTTGCTATCTTGAAATTTTTGATTTTTGGGCAAATCACTGGAGATTTAAGTCAGTCCATAATGCTAAAGAATACAGTTTTATACTTTTTTTTAAATATTCAAATGCATATTCATGAAAAACATTTCCTTCTGTCATCAAAGTAGCTATACCTCCTGGGTACAGGAGTAACATATTTAAAAAGTGAGTGACTGCTGTCATTTGATTATTGCTCTGGCTTTGCAGGACTAAAGTGATTTTTTACTAAGCAAATTATCACATTTCTAAAATGACCCTGATTTTGCCTCACATTTTTCTGTGTCCTTTCATAAAATTTTGATTTCCTGGTATAACACTAAGGATTAAAATTATTTTGTAATGCCAGACATAGAGTTTTGCACTTATTTTTCAGAAAATGCATAGTAAGGCAAAAAAATGGCAAATCACTGAGGATTAAAGTCAATTACTAATGCCAGAAATAAAGTTTAATTGTTCAGAAAATGCCTGGTGATGCAAAGCCAGTCATTCTATTGACAAAGTACCTCTAATTGCTGGGTACAGCAGCTGTCTTGGTCTGTATATGACATTACTGACTGCTGTCATATGATCATTATTCTGTCTTTGCAGGACGGATGTGATTTTTCTGAAGCAACTCAGCATTTCACCTCTCAGCTACCCTCAGTTTTGCAGAAAATCCTTTATTTTGTTTCATATTTTGATCTGGCTCATATATATATATATATATATATATATATATATATATATATATATAGTGAGAGAGAGAGAGTGAGAAAGATTTTCTCTTGATAACACTGAGGATTAAATTGAGCCAGTAATGCCAGTTATTAGTTTTATTCTTTTTATTGTTCAGAAAATGCATGTTGATGCAGAATTGTTTGTTCTACTAATTTTAAGTGAATTATTGCTATATTTAAAAATTGTTCCTCAATTTGCACATTTATTTTTCATAATCATCATCATCATCATCATCATCACATTCCTTTTTTTCCACATGGAATTAAGGAGTCACATCATATGTCTCTATGTGTCATTGATACAGTGTCATTTTCTTACCTCTTCAACACTTATACTTAACAGTCACAAGTCTTCTCTCATGCAATCTATCAATCTCTATGCTGGACTCCTTCATTTTCCTTTGTGTTCTTCCTGTCTCTCCCAATCTTTTTCACCAAAGAATCTTCTGCTTTCCTGTGCATATGCCTGCATAACTGTAAACTGCTGTCTTTGATCTTCTCTCCATCTGGATCTACTTTGGCTTCTGCTCTGATGTCATCATTTCTTTGTCACACAGTATGCATCCTAGCCCCATCTCAGGCCCTTCATCTCTTCATCTCTAGCTTTCTCAGATTCTCTTTCTTCATTGCCAGGTTTCTGTACCATATAAAATACAGGTTGCCTCACTGTCTTTTGCACCTTACTTTTCAGCTTCTTTGGTGTTCTTTTGTCCCTTGACACTCTGTAACAGTTGACTGCAGCCCCCAAATTCTAGCTTTTACCTCCTCATTTAGACTTCCTTTCTCCTCAACCACTACTCCAAGTACCCAAAGCTGTTAAACTGTTTCACTGTTTTCCATTATATCTCAGCTTCTTCCAATGTTCCCCATTCGCTGCTATGACAACAGTCTTGTCTGTAGTTAGCCTCATTCTTTCTGCCTTCAGTTTTGCATTCCATTTCCATTTCATTTGCTGACATTATTACTAAGAGTTTGCTTGTAATGCCATATTGCCTACATACATCAGCTTTGTTGACCACATCCATCTATCCTGTATGGGAATGTTGACCATCATCAGTATGAACCACAATGTGATCAAAGGTGAACCCTAATGTATCCACACTCCCAGTGAGAAACCCAATGTGAGTTGGAACACTTTTCCTACTTGTGTCATTGGGTTCTGTGTATATACTGCACTAATTCCACTACTGTTTCTGTGACTTTGAACCATTGTAGCACTGCCCAAATTATCTTTTTAGGGACCCTGACATATGCTTTCTCCAAGTTTAGGAATGCTCAGTTGACCCCATTCCTCATCTCCATCTTCTTCTCTAATATTTGTCTCAGTACAAGCATTGGATTGGTTTTGTTGCATCCTGATCTAAATCCAGACTGCCATTCTTCCATCTTTCTTTCTACGTTTCTGTGTATTAATTTATCAGTCAACATCTCCAGCCCTTTAATGCAGTATAATTGGAGTTTTTTTTCCTTGACTTATATTTTAGTGTAGCTACTGTTTGTGTGCATGTTGAAATATATTTGTTATTGCTGTTATTTTCTTATCACAGTCAGATGTCTGACATGTATACAGGCAAAAAAGTGGTTATAAATGCTATAGCTGGTGAGTCAAGGATGTCTGTGGTTGGAAGTATCATCCCTGTTGTCCTCTACTTATTTTAAACAATCATTAATCTGGGTTTGCAGGAGTAGTCTCAATTTGAGTGAAGCTTGAATACTTCATTGTGGCTACACTGGCTACTATGTGCTTATATAATACAAACTTGAAATACATTACTGTGACCATTACTTTTATCACAATTTGATGCTTAAAGTATGCATACTCCATTAGCAAATGTCCTATAATTTGTACCAATCTGTCTGTGAATGAAAGATTTTTTTATCCTCTTGCATCTGTTTGTTTTAAGCAATCATTTATCTGGAGTTTCATGATTAATGTGCATTTTCCGAATTTATGTCAAAATACTTAATAGTGGCTACCCTGGCTACTATGTGCTTATGAGAAACAAACTTCAAATATATTGCTGTGATTATTTTTTACCATAATTAGATGTCACAAGTGTTGTATACTTATTTATTAAAGGGACTATTACTGCTGATTCAAGGTGGAGTGTCTGTGGATGAAAGTAAATTTTCCTCTTTTCATCTGTTCATTTTAAATAATCATTAATTTGACTTTGCATGGTACATTTGTGAGACGTAAGTTGCAATACTTCACTTTTGTCAATGTGTGTTTATGTGAATCAAACTTGAAATATGTTACTGTGGACATTATTGTTTTCTCACAATCAAACATCTGGAGGTACACAAAGGAAAAATGTAGCCATACTTCCCGAATATGTAGGCTGCCTGTAAATGAAAATGACTGACCCTTCTGTCATGATCAATTTAAACTGTTATTAGTATGGGTTTTCTAGAGTAGTGCTTATTCATGTAAAGCTATTTTGAATATTTTACCAAGGTAATTTTTTATCACAATCAGATGCATGAGGTACATGCAGTGCCCAGCTATATTCCGCTGGATTGCCACCAATTAAATGTAACATCTCTTACTACCTGGGGTCTTTAACTAAGGCACTTCAGTCTTCACTACTGACTCCAATGTGAGACTGCCACTTAAACAGGAGTAATATTTCACAATTTTCCCCTAAGAGCACAACAGGAGCACACTCAATAACATGGGACTGGACTGTGTACTTCTGTCCACCCCTAATGTAACTCCTTATTAGAAACTTCAGAGCAATGTGTCCCAATTTAAGACCTCTGATATACTCACACTCAAAGTAAATTTAAATCTCACACATTCAAACACTTCTGGGAAAGCTGAACACAGAGTTCCAGATGTGTCCCTTCCCCAAAATAATACGGTAATGCTGCCACCAATCAGAGTGTCTTCATGCCCTTCTAAAGAAGTGTCAAATTATGAAAATTAAATATCAAAGTAAATGACGTGGGGAGTATCAAACAGGTATAAACACTCTCTAATCTCTGAAGAAAAACTGAAGAAAACTACAACTAGTTCAAACTCTCAAATCCAACAACACAGACTGAGAATCTCTATTTGCTAACTCTGTTGGCAAAACTTTGAATTCTCTTCCTGCTACTCTTACATCTGAACTCTCTCTACCTCAGTTCAAGAGAAGTCTGGTTCAGAACTTTAAAAAACAATGGCTATGTCCTTGTCCTAATCCAGACTATCTCTAACCATCACTCATGTACACATGGAAGACTTTTGCCTATGCTTTGTTTCTTAACTTATATATCTTATGTTCTCCTTGGATCTACTACCAGGTTAGCCTACTAGGCGTTCAATACCCTATCATTCTTTAAAAAAACTGTCTAGAATTTTCCATCTGAGTAAAAATGTAACAATTTGTTTGTGTATATCTGTTTGTTGTGTTTGTTTACATCTGTGTACAAATCTTTTTTATCTGTGTTTATTTTGTGTTTTTAAACTGTAAAAATGTAACAGTTTGTTGAATGTGTTTTTTGGAGCTTTTCTCCCCAGGCCTCTGCAGAAAATGGACATGCATCCAGTCGGACTATCCCGGTAAACAAATATAAAATAAAATAAAATAAATAAAAAACACTGATTTCCAGCCACAAAGTAAAGTAATGGAAAACATTTAATAAGTAAAATGATTACAAGAATGTAAATCAATAATAAACACCAGACTTCTATCACCAGAAATGTAAAATTAAACTGTAGGATAGAAGTCCATCATTCTAGAAAAACTCTATCTGAATAACTAAACTTTCCAAATCTAATAGGAGAATACTGTCTCTGTTCTAATCTAACACATAACAGCCAGGTAAAGGCAGGCTTGCAGTTTTTAGTAAGTTCTCTTTTCTTTGGGTATCACTACACAGCACCATAACTAACTGTTGCTTTTCACAAGCTGCTCAGCACTAGACAACTGCACAGTACTTCACTAACTGCTCAGCTTAACAGTCTCAACTGTGTTATTTTAAAAATAACAGTCAAGTTCTTTTTCCTGTCAATCAGCTGTTCAAATAATCACCTAGCAACTAGGAACATTCTACATTTAATTACATCACCCATTGTTCAGCTGATTTTCCAAAGTTAGTACTTTAGAATTTCCCACTCAAATGTGCACAATCAGAAATTTATCAAAAGACTAACAGATGCTTTAAACATTCTGTATAAACAGGGAGATACTCAACATTTGAAAAACATATTTACATTCCCACAATTAGACATGATGGCATACAATACAAGTTAATCTGTGAATATACATAAACCTCCTGCCAGACATGCTAACACAGCTGACAGTGTTTTCATTTTCTTCACAGTGCACATAGTCAAAATGGATGTCATTGATGATAAGTATGAGGATTCTTAAATGGTTGAAATTTTCTTAAATTGATAATTTTGTCATTATTTCTAGTATATCTTGCTTTCATTTCTTACTGGAAAAATGTTCAAGACTACTAATTTAAAACATATTCAAACAAAATTTGCTTTATTAAACTATAAATACAATTTAAAACATTCAGAAAGTTGAATACAAAACTATGTATACATTTATGCATTGTACTAAACATAAAAATTGTGAGGGAGGCTCATGGTTTAAAAAAAAACATATAGGAACAAAGGTCCACTTAATCCGCCACTGTTCTGGAGGTATGCAGCTTGCATACTTGGCCATGGCAAGTGCCCTTAGGACTTTCTCTGTTGTGATCCAAAGTGAGGTGTTCCTGAACCTAGCATTATATTTGTTTATAAGGGGGACAGAGGTTTCACTGTAAACATTTAGGTGAGCAGAGAAACAACATGTGAATGGGGCAGTATGTGAGATGGAGTCATCAAGAGGAGGGGAATGGAAGTTCAAATTTCATCAAGTCATCAGTTAGTTGTAATAACATTCCCTTGAATAATCTCTAAAGATAGAAGGGTTTGATGCTAGATCTGGTTTAACCCTCATATCGTGTATTACTAAGCAGTAGTCAGATCTAACCAGTGATAGGACAACTGCATGTGTAGAGCACAGTAGGACTATATTGGTGAAGACTAGATCTACTAACCATGAACCCTAGTTGTGACATGACCTAGATAGTCTAAAGAGCTAGTGTTAATGAAATCTATTGTGCAGTATGCATACTAATATATGTTAATGTGGGTTGTGAATTAAATAGAAGGATCATTGAAATCCTCCAGGGGAATAGTATTTGGTTCAATGGGGAGGCACTCCCATTTATGTATATAGTTCCATGGAATGTAGATGGCAAGGATGTTGTAAAGTATTCAGCTATGATATGGTATAGGTTTGTACTGATGGTAAAGAAGATATGGAGGACCTCGAGATATTTGTCTTACCTTATGAGGCTTGATAACATTAGGCTTCTTATGAATATGGAGACACCACTATCAACAGCATAGAAATTATTGGAGGTGGGGTCTGAGCAAGTGGTATGCATTAAAAGTGAGCATTGCAAGAGTGCTATCACTACACTGAGACTATATTTTTGAGGATCAGCAAGGTGTATAAACAGTGCAACTTCTTATTCAGGCTGCTAGCATTGAGCAGCACTGCTCTTACATAGCCATGATTTTGTTTGACTGTGTTAGCAGTTTGAAGAGTCTGACCTTGCATAAAGATGACTGTGTAGAACGGTATGGCCAATATATAAAAGCCATGAGAAGAGAAGGCCATTCCTAGCAATGTAGGTAGGGGTGTCAGTCATCTCTTCCCAGGCTGGTTGGACCCTCTCAGAATGTCACCAATAAGTGTGGCAATAATTAAATTAATTTACCTTTTGTTTGTATTGTAACATCATCCTCAGTGATGTCCGGATGCTTTTCAAGACTAGCTTCATACCAACCTCACATGCATATTCTGAAATCTCTACCATATATTTCTTCAGATGATCCAGAGAGGTGGGTCTCAAGTCATTCATGCCTTTGTGCATGATGACAGAATCATAAGTGTACCTTGGGTTAAGAGACCTGAGGACTATAATGATATAGGGATCCTGGCACCTGACAGACTGACACCCTTACCTTACTCAACCTGATGACTGATGCATCAGCAGGTATCATTATGGCTTCATTTAGGGCTAAGATATTTACAGATGTGTTGGCTCAGCATTCTTGCCTTGATGGCATTGCCTTGAGGCTTGGGAGACTCATGTTTCCTCCTCTACTTCTTGTTATTTATATAGATGCTGTTTGCTTGAAATTGTGTCAGTGAATATCCTGTTTGCCTAACCTACATCTTGGAGGCCTTCACGTTTTGAGCAGGGATTTCTTAAGTTCCTCAGTGTAAGAATGCTTATTTGTTGAATTAGGATAAGGTAAGTATGGCAGTGACAGACAGGTGTCAGTACTGGAAACTTGCTGGGTCCTGTTGATAAGTATAGATGAGAACCTGCCTTCCATGATTAGTAAATGGCTGTACCTCTCACATACAGCTTCATCTAATGGATGAAGCAAATGGTTGTCAGTAAGCATAAGACAGTTAGTACACTGCCACAGAGTACCTAGCACTAGCAGACTGGCTACAGATTTTATTATGTTTTCATTTATTTAGAGCTTTCCTGTGCCTGTCTTGGTCACTTGTGGCTACAAGACTCTTGGATTGCATTTAAAGCCATCCATTAACCTACAAAGCTGATAAAAGTATTTTTTACTTAGTCTATCTCAGTACTATTTAACATTTCTGCACTGCATTTATTGATTTGTTTGAATTTATTGTTGTTTTTCAGTCTTCACGTGCTACAGAAATAAAATCTGTTTGTTATTGTACTGTTCTTAGGGATTTTTAACAATATCCTGATATTTCCTAACATTTTCTGATTCTGCAAAAGCTGTTCTGAGTTTACCAAAGTTCTCCTGAGTTTGTCAAAATGTTTCTAAGTTTTGCAAAGTTTTTCTGTGTTTGTAGAAGTTTTTTCTGTGTTTATACATGTTTTTCTGCATTTTGGGACATTTCTCAGGGTTTGTGAACTCATTTCAAAGGATTAAAAAAATAAAATCTGTTTGTTATTGTACTGTTCTTAGGGATTTTTAACAGTATCCTGATATTTCCTAACATTTTCTGATTCTGCAAAAGCTGTTCTGAGTTTACCAAAGTTCCCCTGAGTTTGTCAAAATGTTTCTAAGTTTTGCAAAGTTTTTCTGTGTTTGTAGAAGTTTTTTCTATGTTTATACATGTTTTTCTGCATTTGGGGACATTTCTCAGGGTTTGTGAACTCATTTCAAAGGATTCCTGATATTGCTAGAGGTCTGCTCTTTTTGTAGAAAAGCATTTGTTACTGCACTTGAGCTCAGAACCAGTTCATTTTATGTTAAGAGAGTTTTATTCTGCACTCTGGTGGGAGCACTAGGCTGATTCAACCCATCTGACTTAGGAACTGCTGGTAAAAGGCTTATTGTGTGTTTATCTGATTGGCCTGAGGGCTTAACTGTGTAAAAGTATTTCATTATTTTAGTATGAAAGCCTATCCTAGACCTGGTATGCATGAATATGGAGGGATGCTGCTTTTTTCTGTGCATTAATTCCTCCTTGATAAGATCTGACCACAAAATAATATCCTTTAGTATTAATACTAACCTAAAACCACCATCAAACTCCAAGCCTGTTAAGAACTTTGCTAAGGCCAATTGCCTCAATCTAAATGTCAGCTTATTAAACTTCAAAGCCCCTCCAAACTCAGATGACACTGAAGCTTACTCTGTACTGTACACAAAAGCATTGTTCAACTACATTCAAAGCTGCATAGAGAAGGCAGTACTTATCTAAGTCAAACCTGTGATTACTGTCAAAAATAAACAACCCTGGTGGACCAATAGCATGAACAGGCTATACAGAAAGATGAAAACAGTCCTCTTCAAACCAAGAGGGAGCAGACAAAACAGTGCAGAAAGACACTCACCAGATTAACAAACAAATTAGAGAGCTGGTCCAATCTGTTAAAGCAAACTATGAGGCAAAAGTAACCTCCTAGGTGAAAGATAACCATAAGGCTTTTTTTAATTATGTTTGTAACCTCAGGGAAAATGCTCAGCAATGCGTTAATCATGAATAGCAACACTTACACCCAGCTTGATACTGTAGTAAACCTGCTGACCAATAAGTTCAGTTCAAATTTATTCCCCATCACCTTCTACCACACCTAAATAAATACCCACAACCATTCCCTACCTGTCATTTCAAGTGAACAGGCCTTTAATATGATTACTAAAGCCAAAAACACAGCATCCATGGGTCCCAACAACATTCCAGGATTCTTCTTATATAACTTACAACAAAATCTATCTGGGCCACTAGAAACCCTCTTTAACCACAGCCTCTGGATGGGTTTTGTCCCTGAAAAATGGAGGACTGCAACACTTGTCCCTTCTGCACAAGGGGGGGCCCATCAAGTGACCCAGGGAACTACATACCCAGAAGCTTGACTTTAAGGCCAGCATGTAGAGAATTATCATGAACCTGATCAATAATGACAGAGAAAATCTCCAAACACTGTACCAGACCCAATTTAACTTTAATCAAATGGAGATCTTGCCTGCTTAATCTTGTGGACTTATTCAAGAAAGTCACCAGGGCCATGGATGAGGGTAAAATGGTACAAATGGCTTATTTAAACATGACCAAACCTTTCAACCCAATTCGCCTACTCAGGGAATCATAGATAAACTTACTGCATTAGGCATAAACCCCTACATCATCAGGTGGATAGAAAACCAGCTCACTGACAGGACACATGTTCTCCACATAGGCAAATACACTTCCGATAATAAATCTGGTACTAGCAATATCCCACTGGGCTTAGTGCTGGGACCCCTCATGTTTGATATGTTCACTCACAACTGTAAGCTGAGAGCAATCATCAAATCACCAAATGATGTTGACATCTTATAAACAAACCTAAATATGACAAACATTTGGTGCCAAAACCATGGTCTGAGATTAAATTCTAAAAATGTGTAATCATACCCTTTGGTAAATCAGATATCCCTGCAAATTATAATATTGATAACACACCCCTAATAGTAGACAAAGTGGTGAGGGTCCTAGGAAGACAGATAGATAGAAACCTAAACTTTGACCATCAGGTAGGTACAGTAGTGAGGAAACCCTTCTGCATGTCTCAACTTATAATTAAAGTCATAAATTCACTCCTGGGGTACTGTCCATGTCTCTTATGGGCAGAGACAGTCTGCAAAATACCAGTACCGAAGAAATACTAATAGTGTGAGTTCCAGTGCCCCTAACTGACTAGCTACCTACTTACCTAACTACATCTACATTAATGAAAACCCTGTTACATGGTTGGCTTTGTTTGGTCACAAGGGTTTACCACACCAACCATAGGTAAACTAAGCATTACCAACACCCAACTATGGGTTATTGTTAAATTACATTCTAGTCAGCAGCATCAAATGATGATATAGCAGCAGTGGAAGTAGTTGCAGTAACCTGTGAATAATGTCGGTAATGACGTGTTTGGCTTGGACGTCAAAACAGTTGACAATATCAAATAGAGTGAATAAGTAGCACAACAAAAAAAAATATCAAATACAGTGAACCAATAGCAAAGAATGGCAATATGGATGCAGTGAAAGCAGGAGAATTGAAAGATATAAACTCAGTGCTGTTAGCTTGTGACATACAGAATTCAATTGTCTGGAGCAACAGTCCTTAGAGTGTGAGTGTAATGGAACAGTTTACAATTTGTTAGAGTGATAGCAGAGCTTTGCACTAATTAAAGAGGGGTGCAATGTGTGTGTGCTCAGTATCACACAGCTCTTCATATGTGTATACAGATATATGCAACCAATGTCAGAATGTGCACAGGTGAGCACATCTGCATGCTACAAAAGACCAGCTTAAGCACAAGTGATTAGTGTCAGAATTCACACCACCTCTTATAGACATTTTAACATCTCCAAAAGATGCAAACACTTGGATCTATTGTAGACAACTCTCAACAGTGTGCACACATGATGTAAGCTCCCCAGCACATCCCAGGAATAGGGATTTTCTCTCACATAAAAATGTCAATGAAAACCAGTTTACTGAGATCAGTCACTGGATCAAGTTTAAGTTAACTCTAAACAACTGTGCAATGCCACACCTCTAACAGTCTGCAGACATCCTTAGCATAAAGATAAGTTGAAAACAGAACACAAACAAATGTTTTGAAAATGATGTTCAATAAAGTATGAATGACAGTGTTGATCAGTAAAATTGATCTTTTGCTGTAAATGAAAGTTAATATATTCAAAGTCTTTGCATCAATGCACTAGTATATTGTGTTTCTGCAGGTGTTTGCAAGCAATGTTTTCATATATTCGATACAATACAACCCTGAAACAAAGTATCAGCTTTTCTTTTATTAACCTTGCTTAAGCTTACCCTTCCTACCATAGCTGGGTGGAATTTTTAGTTAAAGCATACTCCCTATTCTATAGTTCCAACTTCCCACTCCCTCCTAGGGAAGCTAACCACAGATTAATTATTATTGAATCTTATCTTACATTATCTTTAGGCTAATCTACCTTCTTCTTCAGACAATCTCTTGCTGTTACTGATAGGTTTCTGCAGATTTAGGTTCTCTTGCTCTAGCCTGCTCCGCTCACACTTTGGGCTCACTCTGCGCCCCTCCTTGCCCCCAAATTCCACCCACCCCCAATGCTCTTACACTTATAGCCCATATCTCCCCACCCCCTCCACAACAGCCTATTACCATCCCTCAGTCATCAGATCCACTCCCACTTCCACACCACACTTTCCACCTGACAACAACCTCCTCTGTACACCCCACCCATACCATGCAAGGCATACTAGGACTACTACTAACTCTTGCCACTCTAGCTTACACATCCATACACACTAACATACCAACAAACACTACCTACCACATAACACACACCCACACACACAACCTCACACAAATATAGCAATATGCTCCACACTATTTAACAACAACTCATTACTCTACATACACAAAACAGCAACCCCACTACCTCACAAAAGGCTAACAGTACCCAAAAAAACACATAGACATAGCCTATGCCATAAAACTCACACTATTCCTCAGAAAATGGCTACTAATCTCAGGGGACATACACACCAACCCAGGTCCAAGCAACCCAATCCTATCCCAGAAACATAAGTCAGATCTACTTATTATCAATATAAACACACGTAGCATATCCAACAAACTACATGACTTTCACGCATTCATATCCCACTACTCCCTAGACATACTAACAGTTACAGAGACCTGACTAAAACCTGTCATAAAAAACAAAGAAATTCTTCCCCCAGGCTATAACATTCTAAGGTAAGATAGAGATACCAAAAAGGGAGATGGAGTTGCATCTTTTTTAAAAATACACTCATCCTCCAATCACTAAAAACCCCACTTCCAAATTCCAGAATGCAGAGACATTAGACTCTGTTATGTCCTTTAAAAACAGAAAGAGTATCAACATCCTCTGTAGTTATATTCCTCCAGGAAATAACTCACCTATAATAGAAGGGATACTACAATGTGCCACAATCAACCTACCCCGAGAAACCATCCTGCTATCAACATCCTCTGTAGTTATATTCCTCCAGGAAATAACTCACCTATAATAGAAGAGATACTACAATGGGCCACAATCAACCTACCCCAAGAAACCATCCTGCTATCAACATCCTCTGTAGTTATATTCCTCCAGGAAATAACTCCCCTATAATGGAAGAGATACTACAATGGGCCACAATCAACCTACCCCAAGAAACCATCCTGCTATCAACATCCTCTGTAGTTATATTCCTCCAGGAAATAACTCACCTATAATAGGAGAGATACTACAATGTGCCACAATCAACCTACCCGAGAAACCATCCTGCTATCAACATCCTCTGTAGTTATATTCCTCCAGGAAATAACTCACCTATAATAGAAGAGATACTACAATGGGCCACAATCAACCTACCCAAGAAACCATCCTGCTATCAACATCCTCTGTAGTTATATTCCTCCAGGAAATAACTCCCCTATAATGGAAGGGATACCACAATGGGCCACAATCAACCTACCCCAAGAAACCATCCTGCTATCAACATCCTCTGTAGTTATATTCCTCCAGGAAATAACTCACCTATAATGGAAGAGATACTACAATGGGCCACAATCAACCTACCCCAAGAAACCATCCTGCTATCAACATCCTCTGTAGTTATATTCCTCCAGGAAATAACTCACCTATAATAGAAGAGATACTACAATGGGCCGCAATCAACCTACCCCGAGAAACCATCCTGCTATCAACATCCTCTGTAGTTATATTCCTCCAGGAAATAACTCACCTATAATAGAAGAGCTACTAAAATGGGCCACAATCAACCTACCCCAAGAAACCATCCTGCAATCAACATCCTCTGTAGTTATATTCATCCAGGAAATAATTCACCTATAATAGTAGAGATACTACAATGGGCCACAATCAACCTACCCCAAGAAACCATCCTGCTATCAACATCCTCTGTAGTTACATACCTCCAGGAAATAACTCCACTATAATGGAAGAGATACTACAATGGGCCACAATCAACCAACCCCAAGAAACCATCCTGCTATCAACATCCTCTGTAGTTATATTCCTCCAGGAAGTAACTCACCTATAATAGAAGAGATACTACAATGGGGCATAATCAACCTGCCCGTAGAAACCATCCTGCTATCAACATCCTCTGTAGTTATATTCCTCCAGGAAATAACTCACCTATAATAGAAGAGATACTACAATGGGCCATAATCAACCAACCCCAAACACCATCCTGCTATCAACATCTTCTGTAGTTAAATTCCTCCAGGAAATAACTCACCTATAATGGAAGATATACTACAATGGGCCACAATCAACCTACCCCAAGAAACCATCTTGCTATCAACATCCTCTGTAGTTATATTCCTCCAGGAAATAACTCACCTATAATAGAAGAGATACTACAATGGGCCACAATCAACCTACCCCAAGAAACCATCCTGCTATCAACATCCTCTGTAGTTATATTCCTCCAGGAAATAACTCACCTATAATAGAAGAGATACTACAATGGGCCACAATCAACCTACCCAAGAAACCATCCTGCTATCAACATCCTCTGTAGTTATATTCCTCCAGGAAATAACTCACCTATAATAGAAGAGATACTACAATGGGCCACAATCAACCTACCCCGAGAAACCATCCTGCTATCAACATCCTCTGTAGTTATATTCATCCAGGAAATAACTCACCTATAATAGAAGAGATACTACAATGGGCCGCAATCAACCTACCCCAAGAAACCATCCTGCTATCAACATCCTCTGCAGTTATATTCCTCCAGGAAATAACTCACCTATAATAGAAGAGATACTACAATGGGCCGCAATCACCCTACCCAAGAAACCATCCTGCTATCAACATCCTCTGTAGTTATATTCCTCCAAGAAATAACTCACCTATAATAGAAGAGATACTACAATGGGCCACAATCAACCGACCCCAAGAAACCATCCTGCTATCAACATCCTCTGTAGTTATATTCCCCCAGGAAATAACTCACCTATAATAGAAGAGATACTACAATGGGCCACAATCAACCTACCCCGAGAAACCATCCTGCTATCAACATCCTCTGTAGTTATATTCCTCCAGGAAATAACTCACCTATAATAGAAGAGATACTACAATGGGCCACAATCATCCTATCCCAAGAAACCATCCTGCTATCAACATCCTCTGTAGTTATATTCCTCCAGGAAATAACTCACCTATAATAGAAGAGATACTACAATGGGCCACAATCATCCTATCCCAAGAAACCATCCTGCTATCAACATCCTCTTTAGTTATATTCCTCCAGAAAATAACTCACCTGTAATAGAAGAGATACTACAATGGGCCACAATCAACCTACCCCAAGAAACCGTCCTGCTAGGTGACCTAAACTTAGACTGGCTAGCCTGCAACTCCAACAACCTCTCAAACCATATTAACTTATTTGGATTCTCACAACTAGTACAAGAACCCACCAGGGTAGACAAAAATTCTAATAGAACCTCCATTCTAGATTGGACACTAGTTAATATCCCCACAGAAAATTATCATGTGGGCTGCTTACCTGATACATTGAGTGACCACTGCCCCACATTCCTCCTTCATAAACAGGCAAAAATACCCAAACCCATGCTATTCAATTAGACTAGGGATGAGCACAAATTCAATCCACAAACTCTTAACAGTATGCTCCAGCAACAGGACTGGAATCCACTAAAAACTCTACCTTTAGACCAGGCAGTTGATTTTTTTAATACTACTTTTATGAATGTACTAAATATACTAGCTCCCATCAGGAAACTCAGGACTAAAGTTAACTATGCTCCATGGCTAAATAGGACAGCAAAAGCCTTAATAAAAGCCAGAGACAATGTTTGGAAAAACTTGAAAAAGAATAACACTATCCAAGACAGACAGAAATATCAAGAACTACAAAATAAGGCCAAAACCCAAACAAAAGTAGATAAAAAGAACTACTTCTTAGACATCCAAAACAAGCACTCTAGAAACCCCCAAACATTCTGGCAGGCCATCAATACCCTTTAAATCTGGGCAAAACCACCATTCCATCTCCCAACAACAATTCTGATAATGATAACATAGCTTCAAAATTCAACCATCACTTCACAGAATCTATCCTTGCACTATCTATCCAACTATCCAACGAGAACACTAAAACCACCCCAACTGTAGAACAAACTAACATACCCACCTTCACACTGTCACCTGTACCTACCTCTTCAGTTAAAAAGCTACTCTCTAAACTAAAACCCACCACACTCACAGCAGATGGTTTTCCACAAATTTTCTAAAATTAGCTGCAGAATCACTAGCCTACCCTGTCTCAATTCTTATAAACCGCACTATACAAGAAACCTACGTACCCCATCTATGGAAAGTGTCACGTATAATTCCCCTTCACAAAGGCAGAAATTCCTATGAACTATCAAACTACCGGCCAATTGCTATATTGTCCCCCCTTTCTAAGCTTCTGGAGAAATGTATTCACACCCAGGTAATGCACTTCTTATCCTCACATAACCTTCTGTCCCCCACACAGCATGGTTTCCGCCCAAGCCATAGCACAACCACTGCTCTACTCTCCTTTACCAATCAGATTAACCATCTAAGAAATGACAACAAAGTTGTCTCAGCCATATTCCTAGATCTATCAAAAGCATTTGATATGGTCTCCCATAACCTACTCTTAAACACTCTGTCAACCTTATCCTTCACCCCTCTACTACTTCATGGTTTAGAAGCTATCTCTCTGACAGAAAACAATCAGTTAAATGGTAAAGTACACTGTCTCCTCTTTTACCAACTACTATAGGCATCCCACAAGGATCAATACTGGGTCCTCTGTTATTCACCATTTCCACTAACGAACTACATACTTCCACCATGCATGTATCACTTATATAGTACGCAGATGACTCCACCCTCATCTGCTCTGCCCCATCCATAACCACTCTTCAAAAGCTTACCCAAGAATCTTTCTGCTCTGTGGAACAATGGATTACCGATATTCAACTCATTCTAAACCCCAACAAGACCAAATTTCTCCTTTTTACCCCCAATAAATCCAAATCCACACCTCCTACCTTCACTATCACCTCCAAAAATGGGACCACAATCTCCCCCTCTCCTCAGACTAAGCTTCTCGAGGTTGAAATAGATAACAATCTAAACTTTAATGTCCATATCTCACAAACCATCACAAAGGTACATAAGAAACTAGGAACCCTATACAAACACAAACAGTTCCTATCAGACCAAGCTAGAATCTCCTTAACCCAAACCCACCTCTTGTCTACCCTAATGTATGCATCACCAATCCTAATTCATATCAAGAAAACAGACCTAAACAAACTAGAGTCATGTTACAATAAAATTGCAAAATTTGCTAACAACTCCACTTTTAGAAGTCATCACTGTCTTGCCCTGAAGCAACTACAGTGGTTAGAACTCCCTCACCTAATTAGCTATCACCAATTAGTCCTCATCTTCAACATAATAAGGAACTCCCAGAAAACCCCAGCCCTAAACCAACTTCTAAACCAATATTCTGCAAATCGCTCTGTACTCTCATCCAACAAAACCCTGCTCTGCATAACCAAAGCCAATAACACTGCAGGGAAAAGTCTGTTCTCCCACACCATTGCTATGGAATGGAATAACCTCTTCCAAAGTATCTCCTCTGCACCATCCATCTCACTTTTCAAGACATCACTCCACCTCTTGCAATCATGGCTCTGTCCCTTTATCACATAAAATCTTTTCTGCACTCCTCCTAACTTGCCACACCTCATCTCCTCACTGCTTACTTCATCTATTCTGTACTACTCAAATACTCCCTATCAAGAACTACTATCCTACAAACTATTTCTCACATTATTTCATATCTCCCAAATAGCATTCTTTTCCAGATTCCATTCCTTCATTTTTATGCTTTGTACTACCAATAGGGAATTCAAAATTTTGCTATCTATATACCAAGCTTGCTCAAATCAAACTAAAGTATGAAAAATCTCCTTGATTGTATATATGCCACTGTATAGACATTTTCTGTCATTCGTGGATTATGTGTTGTCATATAAAGACATGGAGCTTTGATTATATATGCCTCTGTACAGAAATGTTTTTGTAATTCTTTGTATTTGTACTGTTATGCTATGGAGCTTTTCTCCCCAGGCCTCCGCTTTAAATGGACCTTGTTCCAGTCAGACTTTCCCGGTAAACAAATGTAAAATAAAATAAAAATAAATAAAAGCTTGTATATCATGACTAGCAAATCATTTTTGGGTGGTTCTTTTTATAAAGATGCTTACAGAAATATGAACATTGATTTATGTGTGCATAATTAGAAATGCAAGCAAAACTCAATGAACCCCAAGTTGTTAGCAACTATTAATGGTACTTTTCTTCAGTATCTTTTAGGATTTCAGATAACAGCATCACTTGTTTAAAAGATACTTGGATTTGGCAATATTAATGAACATACAAAAACAACATATATTTTCATAAAAGGTTAATAAAGAATTTGCAATATACCTTGACAGTGATAATGCCTTCTTCTGTCTCCTACCATGGTATTTCACAATATACAGTTCAATAGCACAGAACTCAAATAGTGTATGAATTAAAATAACCATAATAAGTTAAAAAGCAATTGATAATATCCCATCTGAAATGCACCCTATACAAAACAGTATTAGTGACAGTTTGTTCCTTATTACTTATCCTTTCATGCATTGCCTCTCATCAATTGATTGTCCACTTCCTTAGGAATAACAGTTCCAAACAACATCAGGATATAATAAAGAACTGTAGATATTGTGATGCCGCACCACTGGCAACAGTAATCAAGAAGCCTCAATCCTCACAACCAGCACCAGTGGGGAACATATATTGGGAATATGACAAATACACACATTTTTCCAGATGCAGCACTCTGCATCAAGTGCAAATTCCCTTAAGAGCACACAGAGACCACAGTCAGTCCAGCGCTGGTTTCTCCCTCTTTCTCCAGATCCCCAATAAGACTTCCCACTGGCACAGCTATGGACTTGAGATCTCAGCTGAGTGGCCAAGCCAAGACCTCCAGCACCCTCTCTGTCCAACCAGTGCTTCATGTCCTTGCCCAGGTAGCTGACACGGACACTCTTGGAGATTTGTTTTGCACACACACACACACACACACACACACACACACACACACACACACACACACACACACACACACACACACACACACACACACACACACACACATGAAAGGTTGTCACAGTTTTACTAGCTATGCCCCTTATGCCCAGACTATAAGGTAGTTATCACTGCCACCAGCCAACTCATTATCAGCTACTTTAAGGCCCTTAACAAAGGGTGTCCAATCCTACTGTGTGATGTTACTATCAATAAAAATGGTAGTTTGACTAAGAGCAAGGCTATTAAGAGTTGCCGACCACATCACCAAATAAATATGCAAGTACTCTCAGAACTTAAATATGTCTCATAAATATCAGCCACAATAAAAGTGTTAAATATATTTAATAATAAATAAGAAAAGAACAAGAAAATACTCAATATATAATCACAGTAACATCAGAGTTTAAAATCACAGGAAATATTTAAAACAACATTGCCGGACAGTCTCAAATAAATAAAGAAAAACATCTAAATTAAGCTTTGCTATATTCATGATTATATCTGCAGGATTACTATATCCTAGTTAACTTATTTACAGAGCAAGCAAGGCAGATATGGTGAGTGGGTCTTCCAGATGTTGTTGTCAGTTCAAAGAAAATACGAAATAGTCTCTCTCAAAGAACATCAAGTATTACTGCTGGGATAGCTTGTAGAATGACATCACTTCTTGTCATCTGACTCTATCCCGAGTAAACCGCCCACTGATGCAGCTGGTAGCATTTAGCATCTACCTGTGAAAATGCATAGACAGGGCTTTTTAGATCTAAGGCAGATCCTGGAAGTCATAAAACAATAAACCACTTCCACATCTCAAGCCTAGTAATTATTTCTCTTTCAAGACAACACAGAGAGCTCCCTAGTATAGACATTGTATCTCTTGCTGTCATAAAGTAATTTAATTTCAGCTATTATTCTGAAATTAACCTCTTGTGTTCCAGTTTCTATTGTTAAAATATTTACACTTAAACAGTTACAATAGTGCAGGTACCTTCCTGTTCTAATCCAGTAGGGTACACCGTGGTTACATTTTAGCTCAGTACTTTGCAAAACATCTCTTCAGCACACAAGTCTGTACAAACCATCTTATATGATATACAGTTCCAATATATTTGCAACAAAAACATATGAACCATGTTGATAGTCACAAATAACATATCATTATTTACAAAGTTCTAGACAGCTGGGCTGGCAGTCTTTTCTTTTGTACTAGATATCATCAGAAAGTGCTATGGATATGAAAAAGCAAAAAAGAAAGCACTCATTAAGATAAACCATGTTCATGATTCCACCCCAACCCCTCCGTCCTCACCCCCAGCTAACAACAACAAAGGGTAAACAAGGATGAATAGCTGAATCTCACTTATGATAAGAACAACTATAACTGGAGATATTCCTATGTAAAATGGTTTAGTGAGATTGGTAGTAAAACCAGTCTGAAATTTGGGTGAGATGTTAAACCAAGGTCCCACCTATTTTTCTAGACATTGGTAACCTCCAACTTTAAACTACAAGTACGCTTGCAGATAGACAAGCACCGCAGCAATAACATCTTTTTCGCATTAGCTATTATCTACATGCATTATACTATAGCATTGCCAGTGTCTGTTTATTATGAATTATCTGTCACAAGCCTTGCTGCTGTTAGTGCATCCAACTTTTAGGAACATGAGAACTGCACTCAACTTCATCTGTGTCACTTCAAAATATAACAATTTGTCTTCTTGCATCAATTTAATTTTAGTCCAGTTTCCCTCAATGTCCCATTTAGGTTCAGATTTTGAATAGCCTTCAGAATGCTTATTCAACTCATATGATGACTTGTCAAATAACAATCCCAGTGCTGTGCTGTTCACAGTGGTGTTGTGCTATGCTCACAATGATGCTCAGAGTTATCACAAAACGTGCTTCATTTGTGTTACATTAATAAACTGTGATATCTTGCTAATGTACCTAAAAAAAAAAAAAAAAGATCTTACCGTGGAAGAGAAACGTTAAAGCTCAAAATGTTAACTCTACTCTTCAGACTTTAGAGGGCATGAGGTATTATATTTGTTAAAATAACATTCAGTGAAAATATGTGAATGTCATTCATCACGGGTGGTTTAAATTTGGCAACTCTGTAGTAATATTACAAAGTTGAATCTTCCCTTTAACTAGTCATGCTTTGAATTATATTCATCTAACCTTTGCAGGCAGTTCTGCAAACTGCAATAACTATCTCTTTATTTATTAAACATACGGTGAGGATTATGGATACACATTGTGAATTCATACAGGAGGGCATTCGTTGATGTGCGACTGATGAATCAGAACAACCAACACAGAATGACTTTGTTTAGTAACCTGCGTAATCCTTTTAGTCCCACCCAGTAGTTACATTACAGCCACCTGGAAGTTAGGTGTGATGGTCAACATGCTTATCTTTTAATGTAGCTTGCACCATAGGCAGATCCCTGCAGACACATAAACAATTTCAACAAAAGTTTATAGAAACTTTGAATTGCTTCATCAGACAAATAAGTTCTAGCATTTCACTGAATGACCTAGTGAGTCATTATATCACCTGGGAAAAGATAACACCTTAGCATCAGACTGCATTGAAAAGCAGTCTGAAAGCCATAGGCAAATTACTAAGCTGATTTATGTACCTTTTCCAGCCAATTTGTGTATGATGAACTCAAAACACTGGGGTTATATTGTGCAAGCGGGAAGTGATATTAATGATTACTGTTAATAACAACACTTAAGCTACAGAGAGGCTGAATATATCAGCTATCTCATTATGTACACTACAGATCTGTAACATGCAGTCTTGCCATACTTTGCATATCTAGTACGATTACAGTGAAGATTTGAAATGACATAAACAGTATGTTCAGGTAAAATCTGACAGACTTCATTCCAAATAAAAGCCTTTTTCACTTTTATTATGCTCTAGTTTTCCTAAAGTCATGTGCCTTCCTTGTGGGTTACATACAGTACTGATGATTTCAAAGCAGAGAAATGATTACTTGTACTGTTCTGCTTAGAAAGAAAACATGCTAGAAAAGAAATATTGAGATTTCTAGCTGTGTCACTAAATAGGACAAAACCATTGTCCTGCACTGATATGCTTCGATAGGAGCCCATATAATTTACTGCATTCTGTGTAATCGACAATAAAAATAATTATGTATGCTTATATCCTGCAGGTGAGAACATTCACATAAACCTGAACTATTATAGCAGTGCTACATTTCTGAACAAATGTATGTGGGACATCAGTAGAGTTGGGGATTTTCATATTGTAGTGTGGATGCTTAAACAAAGTTGAAATATGAGACAAGAGTAAAATAAAACAAGAAGCAGACATTAAATATGAATTTTGAAACAGATCTATAATGATAACAAGTTCTAAATCTGCAACCTACATTGCCATTTTCAAGAAAAAAGCAGAAACTGAGGTAAATTCATAAGGAAAGAAGCACTGATGGAAATATAACATTGCTTTGACATAGTCTAGGAAACTACTTAAGCATCTTGGTAAAATAACCCATTACAATGAAAATACAAGGAATAAAATGTAATACTGTATTAAGCAAAAGAGTGGGTTAATTTGGAGCTAATGGGTAGAGGTGAAAATGGGACATGATGTCATACCTCTCAAGTGTACCTCATTACGAGGAACGTACCTCGTTTGGGGACTTAAAAGGTTCATGTTCCTCGAAGTTCCTCAAAGTTCCACATTGAAAGAGTCTGTCACACATTCAGTGTTAGGAATTTTTTTAAGTGAAATCCATGGTAAATATAAATAATCATATTAATTCATTAAAAGATCTTCTTTATAAGTAAAACCAGCATATTTTAACCATCCTATGACCTTCCTAGTTGAAGTTGTTAGTAAGCCATTAGTATGTGTTCCACATTTTGCCCATTTGTTCCACATCATGAGGGCTAGTGTTCCTCATTTTGGAGATGAAAGGTTGAGAGCTATGCATGTTGTCACATACAGTGTTGTGGTTCAGACTTTATGGTAAGAAGTAAGGTTATGATTCTTTTATTTAATTACTTATAATTATTTTAGTTTGATAACTAGTGTTGGATATATGCTATAAAACACTTTTCAAACATAAACCAAACAATAGATAAAGTTGCTGAGATCAAACCAAATGCATGGGCCTAATGCGTCACTCATCTATTGATATAATACAATGCCATCTGAACTATTATTAAGTCAAGATACTGTCAAGAATGAGGGTCATAATAAACAGTGAGTTGTAATAACATCACTGGTATTGAATCAAAATTGTACAGGATGTAAACCAGCACAATCAATTAAAATGAAAAATATGCAAATGAGGAAACAAATATGTAATTTTAATAATTAAATCAGTTTAGACAGCAATGTGCTTTCAGTTAGGATAAGACATGCAGCAAGTGAAAAGAAGTTCTAGCACAGCAGACCAATATTAAATTGGAATCTGCTTACCAGTAAATGTAGAAAGAAAAGTAATTATATTTTACGATTAGCACTTAAGCATTTAAATGACTAATTTGGATCCCCTACAAGAAATCCGGATGAATTAAACTTGTCAAACAATACACCCATCAAACTTGCAGCTGACTTCATAAAAATCATTTGATCTCACAACTCACTTATTTCTAATGCTTGTTCCATGGTTGTACGGCCATGAGAAATGGAGAGACACTCAGCAAGAGCAAAAAATATACTCATGCTGCAGTAGCCTTGCAGTATATCTGATAAATGGAAAAACATTCAGAGCCTGCTCCATTTGGGAAATAAGGAACAAAGAGTCCATATTCCATAAGATGTTTTTCCTTAATGGGCAGAGCTGTGGATCGAGAGATTTTTAAGAAGTCATTCAACAATGTTAACCAAAGTTAAGACTTAGATTTTCAAAGGGAAGTTCAAACAGGGTGATAGCATAGTCTGCTTTTTCCCATTTGTATGAGACAACTTGATAAGTAGGGGCCAGGATTATTAATAATTTACATTTTTAGGCAGGGGTTTGAAGAGATGGAGTCTAATGACATAGTAAGATCAATTGCAATCTCCAGAGATAGTAACACTACTGTAAATTCAAAAAGCAGATCATCGTTTTAAAAAGAGAAATATTCTGAGCTTAGAGTTTATTTATTTTATTCATTCTATTTATTTTACATTTCTTTATCAGGAAAGTCTGACTAGGTGTGAGCCCATTTTCAGTGGAGGCCCAGGGAAAAAATCTCCAACATATAAAATAAACTAAAAAGTTTACATGAGGACATCATTACAAAGACAAGTTGGTCCATATGTAAATAAAAATCTTAATAAAAATAATTAAAGGACAGTAAAGGAATTTATCTTACTGTACTTTCAGTTATTATTATTTGAAAGAAGTTAACTAGATGAATACAGCTGTATTTTTTTTTTTTACTGGACTAATGTTTGTGTACTGCTTGCCAGCTTGTTACATGAATTGCAGATACTTGAGGAGGCAAGAATGAAGATAGGTGCCTTCAGGGGAATCCAGGATTATGGGAAATGAGGGAAAGGTTAACAGAGATGAGATGTATGCATATTGCTAGACAGATGGGCATAGGGTCAATAGTAACCACTGGCTGTTAGAAAGGGTAGGCAAAGAGCTTGCTTTCCAAAATAAACAAGATCTTTTGCCAGAATAGGTGTTAGTACTAATGTTGGGGTATAGTGGGGTATAGCTCAGGTGCAAGGGAGAAAAAGAGCAGAAGGCAGAGATTTACTTACAAAAGTACAAAAGTAAATCCTACTGGGGGTAGCAATGTTGGGCAGGGGACACAGGGCCAGCAATAAGTAATAATGATGTTAGTAATGCCACACACAACCCATTTTCAGTGGAGGCCCGGGGCGAAAACCTCCAGTAACAAATTAAAAATTACTACAGCAAACAACTTAACAAAATGTATTATACAACAAGATAAGATTTACAGCAATAAGAAACCACACAAATATAAATAGCATTTCTTAGTGATAGAAATATGCAGAGTGCAATGTCATTATGCACTGAAAAAAATGACAGTAGAATTTGTGCAGTATATAAATGGGTAACTTGTTGAGGACATCCAATATAAACAATCATGACACACACTATATTCTCTACAATATCAAGGAGATTATACTTTTGCCTTGTGGAAGGTTCATAGGTTTTTAGGTTCATAGGTTCATAGGTTCATAGGTAGGTACTAGGCTATCTGCCCAAAGGCATTTATAAGCCTAGCCAGAATGTATTGGCTTTCGCCACCCCCTTAGATTAGTTCTTTGTGCCTCTGTCCAACACGGGCATTGAAGTGATCCCTGGGGTAAACTTGGTTTCCCATGCACTCTTCAAGGTTTCTCTTGAAGAGTGTTAGCAAGGAGCTCTGCCTAATGTAGATTGGAATCTTGTTCCAGAGCATGGGAAGTCTCTGGGTCAGGAATTTAGCCCTCCAGCATGTCCGACTTATTGTTGTGGTGATGGTAGATCCCTAGAGCTTGTGCCTCGAGGGGATATGGTTTTCTTTAGGTGGAGCATGTCCATCAATTCTGGGTTGGGCATGGCCTTGTATGTCAGGCAGAGATCACCTCTGAGTTGGCGGCATGCAACTGAGTACACCTGGAGTTTCTTCAGTCGAGCTGCATAGGGGATCTGTTTGAGGTCAGTGATCCTCTTGGTGAGGTACTTCTGTGGTCTTTCCAGCTGTTGCAGGTGTCTTGTAAGGTACATCCCAAATGGTGCATTGTACTCTATGATGGGTCTGATGAGTGATGCATACAGGGGCACAATTACCTCTTTTGATCTGGATGCAAACCCTTTTGTGATTAGGTGGGCTACATAGAATGATTTTCTAACCATTTAGGCAATGTGATTATCAAAGGGGAGATTACTATCTACTTGGATCCCCAGATCCCTTGTTACATCTTCCATATTTAGGGGGGCTACCACCTATGTGGTAGTTTGTGTTTACTTAGTTTTTTTCCAAAGTGGGGTGACTATGCACTTTTTGGCATTTAGCTTGAGGCCATGGTGTTGACACCAGGTATCTGTCTCAGTGAGACCCTTTTGGAGGATGTCTGGGTCAGCCTGAGAGTCAATTATAGCCCCTAGTTTGCAGTTGTCTGCAAACTTGGTCAGCCTTAGTCATCCTGTGCTTGCCTGTACCTCTGAGAAGTATATGGTGAACAGGAGGGGTCCTCAGACTGAGCCCCGGGGAATGCCACTTGTAACCGGTTTAGAGTCAGACCTAGCTCCCGCAACTCACACCATGTGGGTTCTGTCCACGAGTAGGGTCAGGCATCCCGTCTCATGATGTAGGGGTTTATGTTTAGACTGGTGAGCTGGTCTATAATACCAGAATGGGGAATGGTGTCCAAGGCCTTTGCGAGGTCTAAGTAGGCTGTGTAGACCACCTTTCCCTTGTCTATTGCCTTGGTAACTTGTCTCAAAGAAGTCCACCAGATTTAGGAGGCATGATCTGCCCTTAAAGCCGAACTGGGTAGGGTACAGTATTTGGAGATTCCCAATGTCTCTGTTAATGAGATCCATGATGATGCGCTCCATAGCCTTACAGACCAAGCTAGTCAGGCTTATAGGGCGATAGTTCCCGGGGTCTGTTGTGGCTCCACCTTTGTGGAGTGAAATAACCATTGCTGTGCACCACTCTAAGGGCACATAGCCTGTGGAGAGGCTGAGTTTCTTAAGGATTAAATATTGATTAGTATAGTTTGTTTAAGAGAAAGTTCCAGAAGTACATTTGCTTGATCTAGAAAAGGATATTCTAGTCAGTAAACTCACTGGTGTTGGTTTATGATGGCATGAAGTTCTGATCACAAGGACAGATGTGATTATTAAGAAAGTGATTTTTTTAGGGTGACTTTGAAGGTTTTCATCGACTCAGTTTGTTATATGGAGGGGGTAGGGCATTCCATAGTTTTTCTATGGAGTAATGGGTAGTTATTTGGATTGTGTATTAATTTATGAGCAATAGTTAATCGAGTGTATTGGAGGTAATGTGGGAATTCCAACCATTTTAATTCTTTTATGGAGTGACAGTGGTGAGTGTGGTTTTGCAGTTCAGAAACAAATTTGGCAATTTTATAATAGCATGATTGTAGTTTATTGCTTAAGGATGCTTGAAGGTTGATAAAGATGGGGAACCGTAGAGGAGTGAGGGAAGTAAGAGGGGATGTGCCAATTTTATTCTTGTTGGCTTATCCATATATATTTTATGTCTACATAGTTTACCTAATTTTGAGTGCGTTATTTTAATTGTGTTAAGAATGTGTTGTTCGAATGGTAGTTTATAATCTATAGTGATGTCCAGAAGTTTAGCTGTTTTCACTACAATTTCCATGTTATTTAGGGAGTAGATTTTGAAATCTTATGGGATTGGTTTGGAAGAGAATAATAGTAGTTTGGATTTTTTGGGATTAATTAGTAATTGAGCTTTGTTTAGCCACGTTTCTGTGTTTGAGAAGGCGTTTGTGTTATTTTGAGATATGAGTAGTTGCTAGCTGAGGATATAACAGTTGAATCATTAACATAATGGATGAGGGAACTATGTAGGGAGACAGTATGGAGATTATTTATAAATACATTAAAAAGTAACGGTCCAAGAATGGAGTCCTGGGGATGCCTACTTTAGTAACCAGATAACCAGCCTGATTGTTTTGCCATCTGACAGATTAGCGTCCATCTTTCAGGTAGCTAGTAAACCAGGTAATGGTACGTTCAGTACAATCTAATGTTTCTAATTGTTGGATTAGTTTGATATGTGATACAGTGTCAAAAGCTTTGGATAGAGCTAATAAAATTACTGATGTCAGTAGAGCAGAGTCTAAAGCTTTGTTCAGGGTACTGGTGAAAGAAATTAAGGCTCTAATAGTACTATGTGTGGGGCGGAAACCATGTTGCGTTTGGGCTAAGAGAGAGTTGTCTGTGAGATAAGCATCAGCCTTCCCAGTTATATCTCACTGAATATCCAGAAATAGCCTTCTGTGTTGTTTGACACAGACAGGTATGATACTTGTGTATCTGTCCTTTCGATGTTCATATTCTTACATGTATCCTCTGTTTTCTTCTGCTAAGAATACTTTTTCACTGCTGGCAGACAATATGAGTGCTATATCAAAATTCTGGCACAAAGAAAACTGATACTCTAAATCTGACTGTTGCATTATTTCTTCGAATTATTGATAATGTATGCTGTTGCAAAATACTGTTTCTGCGTTTGGCTGACCCACTTCTGCTATCATTAAACCTTGTTCTCTAGCACTATGGAATTGCAGAAAGCAGATTTTATTGTGAAGGAGCAGTAATGCACCCCAACACACACTTACATCAAATCACAGTTCTTGTTCTTATTTTAATACTGATACAGGACAATTTCTTGCCCTAAAGCTATCCTGCTTAAAATATGAGAATTCTCATTTTCCCTTTATGGCTGCTCTCTCACATTTCATTTTGTGATCTTTCTATGGCCCTTTCAGAATCTTGTCCGTGCTATTATCACTTCACTGGCATTTCTTGGGCAGGAGTTAAGATGTATGTCACGACTGTCTGACATACCCCCTACCACCTACATTGCCTTGGTAATGACCTGTCTTCTGCTTCTCCAGATCCTCTTTATTAGAGTGCACTATCTGATCACAGTAGCACTATTGATCATGTTAATACCACAGTTACTCTGGCAGTTTTTTACAACACTCACTTTGTTTTTTTTTTCCAGTAATGAGTGGCTCTGCTTCAACAGCCATCCTCATACTTAGATTATTTCTTGAGAATTTTCATCTGTCATACTCATTTGAAGATAATGTGGCAAAATAATTCAGATACTCCAATTTACTTGCAAAGAAAGGGAATACATATGCTTTCCTTCACTGCCAAAAGCAAATTGTATAGAAATATCTTACTACTTTTCTACCAGCTGTCTTTTCTTTCTTATTGCCAAAGTCAATATCATGGGTTTGAAATGTGTGTGGCACCCAACATTCATTCACATGAATTTTACAAGAGTTCAGTAGTTCACTTTAAATGTTAGAGTACTGCGCAAATGTGTACACACAAACAAACACACACACACAGACACACATGCACGCACGCGCAAACATGCACACACGTGCACACACGCACACACACACACACACACACACACACACACACACACACACATGCACACATGCACACACACACACACACACACACACACACACACACACACACATGCACACACATGCACACATGCACACACACACACACACACACACACACACACACACACACACACACACACACACACACACAATTCTCTTTTGCAGGGTTTTTTTATTGCCTTTCTCATGCATTGCAATTAAGGATTGTGGATTGAATGCTTTCGCTCAGTCAGAGGAATTTTTGTTTTCCACATTATTGCAAACTCTATAATTGTTTAAATATACAGATTGATACATATTGATTTTCAGTTTACTTTTAACTGTCAGTTTAGAGAGCATTTCAGAAACTGCTGTCACTGTGTCTGGCTGTATTAATCCCTCAGAGAAACTTTTTAAACAATGATATGCACATCACTGCCCACCAAATGATAGTTTACATACATGGATTGGTTATTCGCTTTTTTGTTTATTACTTACTGTCTTTGTAGACTATACTGCAGGTGTGCAATGATGGATCTTTGTGTTATCTCGTGTCTACGTCTTGCAAGTCACCTTCACATTCACAAAATGGAGCATTATTTATATATAAGCACTCACATACACACAGAATTGCATGTATGCACACACACACACTCACACACACACACACACACACACACACACACACACACACACACACACACACACACACACACACACACACACACACATACATACACACACATACACACACACACACACACACAGACACACACACACACACACACACACACACACACACACACACACACACACACACACACACATACACACACACACATACATACACACATACACACACACACACACACACACACACACACACACACACACACACACACACACACACACACACACACACACACACACACACACACACACACACACACACACACACACAGACACACACACACACGCACACACACACAAACACACACGTTTACAGCGGTAAGGGAGAGGTACTGAATCCTCGCAGTGCTAGCATCAGATGACTGCTCTTCAGTATTTTCATTTTTTTATTTATATCATCTACTACAATGCATAACAGTTAATTTCAGTTACAAAACATTATACAGCCCAGAGGTGCACCTCAGAGTGTTTCACTTCACATACTTTACTTTATTTTTCCTTTTACTCTTTTGGTTCCTTTCCAAGCCTACATTGTCCAACAAAGTGGCAAGAAAAAATACCAGTCAATTCTTCTCAAAAATAAACCAATAACCAATGTAGGAACACACAGTCAGCCAAAGCAGCACTCCAAACTCTCTTTATTAGGGCAACCACAACTCCAATAAAATACGAAAAACCAGTTCAGTTAAGCGCTTTCATCCCAAAGTACATAGGGCTTCCTCTGAACAATAATAGTAACATAACCCCAACCTTAAATACCTTCTATATTTCATTTTATTCTGTTTTTCAAAGTATGATTTAATACATCTGGAGTTAATTATGACCAATGAAACTTGTATAGAAGGTATTTAAGGTTGGGGTTATGTTGTTATTATTGTTCTGAGGAACTCCTATGTACTTTGGGATGAAAGCGCTTAACTGGGGTTTTTCATATTTTACTGGAGTTGTGGTTGTCCTAATAAAGAAAACATACCAGCCAATCAGTGTTAACCCAAATGCAAGTCATAGTTTAAAAATCAATGATCTCTTGAATTCCAGAGTTTGATTTGCACAACTAAGCTCATTGTAAACTTATCATTTAAGGGTACATACTGTAAACTTGTCATTGTTGTGAACTGAGTGGCCCACAAAAGTCAAAGTACTGATAAGGTTAAATCCTGCATCCTTCTCCAGGCTTATCACAATTGTCTATATGCAGTTATAGCATAGTAGAAAGTAAGTGAATGTTTTCATATGGTACAAAACCTATCTATGCTCAAAGTTATTAAAGAGAGTCCTCATGCAGGAAGGAATTTAGTTGCATGCCTTTCAGTTCAGAACAAACGTATCAGTATGGCCCCTCAGATCACTCCCTTGAAACACCTTTGTATAAATAAAACAGTTTCATCAACTGTGGAGTTGGGAGTTGGTATAAAGATCAAGGTGTTTACCTCACAGACCCAAAGTTATGGGGTTTAATTCTTACCTTTGGAAAGGAAACTGTCTAGACTTAAAATGGCCCACAAGGGCAACTAGTCTAGTACTTACATTTGACAGTGTCACTGGCTGCAGTATAGTGATGCTATCAGGATGAGCAAACCGTAGCATTAAGGATGCTTTCCCTGCTCCTTTTTGTTGTGCAATTCTAGACTTAGTCTGGTTGCCTTATATTAAGAGACTGGTTGCCGCAATGGTTAAAATCTTTGCTTCCCATGCACAAGGTGCAATGTTCGATCCTGACCTAATGCCTGAATGAAGTTTGTATGTTCTCCCTGTGTCTCTGTGGGGTTTCTCCCACACTCCCACACCTCCTTAAAGAAAATAAAAAAAACACACTGAGTGTCTCTACCTCAAACTCACCTAAGAATGGAGTTGTGGTAGCACTGACTCCAGATGGTGCCCTATAGTTAAAAGATTTGTATAAACCAACCGATTTGGAAATTTACTGTGGTGATCAAATGCTTTGGACATCTACTGTGGTGTGCAGTATCTTCAAGATAGAAGAACACGGATCACAGACTGTGCATTGTGGCAGGGTTTACCACCCAACAGTGTAAAATATGGCTCTAGGTGATTTGGTCATGTTGACTAATGATATAAAAGGACATGGGTTCAGGACCTGGCTAACTCTGACTTGCACTAGGGGATGCAGGGACCCATGCTAACAGTGGGACTCCCTGGCTATACAGTTTGGATGTAAAACTAATGAACTGCTCTACATCAGTTGACAATCTTCCACCATACTACCTTAAACTGGCTGCTAACTCAGTCGCCTACCCACTGGCTGCTAACTCAGTCATCTACCCAATCAGTATTCTTTATAAATAGGTCTGTCTCCAAATCAGACATATCTACCATATGGAAACAATCTCAAATCACCCCCATCCATAAAGGAGGCAACTCTTTTGATCCATCCATTTTCCGTCCTATATCCTTCTTGTCACCCATATCCAAAATTCTCGACAGAGGTATCCTTCAGCAGGCATTTATTGCAAAACAATCTTTTAACCAAAACCCAACATGGCTTCCAACCTAGCTACAGCACAGCTACAGCCCTATTATCTTTTACAGACACAGTGAACAAGGCCTGCAATGCAGGATGCTATACAGCCTCGGTATTCCTTGATATCTCCAAGGCTTTTAACACAGTGTCTCACCCCTTACTTTTGAACACACTGTCTAACTTAGACTTCTCACATAACATAGTAAAATGGTTTCAAAGCTACCTCAAGCATCATAAACAAGCAGTAAAATGGTCCAACAACCTCTCATTCTTTCTCCACAACTCTACTGGAGTCTCTCAAGGCTCCATCCTAGGACCCCTACTCTTCAACATTTTCACAAACAACCTTCACAGTGCCTCTCACCCTGGTACGTTCATTCAATACGCTGATGATTCCACCATAATCTGCACTGTTCAATCACTACCAGAACTACTTTCTAAAACTCAACAGTCCTTTACTGCAGTCGAATCCTGGCTAAGAAATTACCAACTCTTTCTTAATCCAAAGAAGACAAAACTAGAACTCTTTCACCGAAAAACATCTCCCCTGTCACTGATCATTTCAACATCCTTGCATCTGCCAACATTGTCATAGAAATAGTGCAGGAAACCAAACTTCTAGATCTTATCATTGACAATAAACTTTCATTTGACCCCCATATACAGAAGACTATAAAGAAAACTCATCAAAAACTGAGACTCTTATATAGAAACAGACATTTATTTACTGCAGCAACCAAAACCACCTTTGCAAAAACATTTTTACTTCCCTCCCTTCTTTATGGTGCCCCTGTCTTAACTAACTTACAAACTTCTACCCTAAGCAAGATGGAACAGTGTTACCACACAGTTGCAAAGTTTGCCACAAACTCTAAATATCACACACACCACTGTAAATCACTCCTTGAATTAAACTGGCTTGAACTCCCCAACTAACTTGCTTTTATTCAGCTATCCACCTTGCACAACCTTATTTTCAAGCCTACTGCCTGCCTTACACTGGCCAGTCTAGTCACACCTTACACACCAAATCGATCCCAATGATCAGAAGACAAAAATCTCTTAGCTATCTCAAAACCTGCAAGAAAATCTGGTCACTCTTTGTATTCATACTCTGTCTCTATACTTTGGAATTCACTACCTCTAGCTACCAGGTCTATGCCTGGCCTAACCCATTTCAAAGCCTCTTTAAAAAATCATCTCAAAAATACATGGCTCTGCTCCTGCATAAAGCTTGCCTAATGCTCAGGTCTTCCTCTTCTTCCACACTAGCCTCATCATCCTCTTCTGTTGCATTTCAATCCCTCACAGACTCCAAGATCCTAAGGCCCTTCTAGCTCCTTCTCTGTTTCTATACCTTATTCTTAAGCTACTGCTCAGGCTTTATTGCTTCTATTCTTCTTAAAGCTCTCTCTCACTGTCTGTTTGCATCACTAACTTTCTGGCTGCTATTTACCTAACTGAAACTAACATTCTATTTGTAATGTACTATAACAATCAATGTCACACATTGCACTATACAGTGGATAGAAAAAGTTTACACACCCCTGTTAAAATGCCACATTTTTGTGATATAAAAAAATGAAGCCACAATAAATAACTTCAAAACTTTTTCCACCTTTAATGTGACCTATAACCTGTACAATTCAATTGAAAAACAAATCTGTTAGGGGAAAAAAATATAAAAAATAAAAACATACAATAAGCTGGTTGCATAAGTGTGCACGCCCTTAAGCTAATACTTTGCTGAAGCATCTTTTTATTTAATTACAGCATTCAGTCTTCTTGGGTAGGAGTCTAACAGCATGGCACATCTTGACTTGGCAATATTTGCCCACTCTTCCTTGCAAAAGCGCTCCAAATCTGTCAGATTGCAAGGGCATCCCTTGTGCACAGCCCTCTTCAGGTCACACCACATATTTTCTACTGGATTTAGGTCTGAGCTCTGGCTGGGCCATTCCAAAACTTTAATTTTCTTCTGGTGAAGCCATTTTTTTGTTGATTTGGATGTATGCTTGGAGTCATCATCATGTTGAAAGGTGAAATTCCTCTTCATCTTCATCTTTCTAGCAGATGCCTGAGGGTTTTGAGCCAAAAGTGACTGGTATTTGGAACTGTTCATAATTCCCTCCACCTTGACTAAAGCCCCAGTTCCAGCTGAAGAAAAGCAACCCCAAAGCATGATACTGCCACCACCATGCTTCACTGTGGGGATGATGTTCTCTTGGTGATGTGAATGTGTTTTTTTGCGCCAAAAGAACCTTTTGGAATTGTGGCCAAAAAGTTCAACTTTGGTCTCATCAGACCATAACACATTTTCCCACATACCTTTTGGAGACTTGATGTATTATTCTGCACATTTTATCCAAGCCTGGATGTTTTTCTGTGTAAGAAAAAGCTTCCATCTTGCAACCCTACTCCATAGCCCAGATATATGGAGAATATGGGAGATTGTTGTCACATGTAGTACACAACCAGTACTTGCCAGAAATTCATGTAGCTCCTTCCGTGTTGCTGTAGGTCTCTTGGAAACCTCCCTGACCAGTTTTCATCTTGTCTTTTCATCAGTTTTGGAGGGACGTCCAGTTCTTTGCAACGTCACTATTGTCCCATATTTTCTCTACTTTTTGATGAGTGTCTTCACTGTGTTCCATGGTATATCCAATGCTGTGGAACTTTTTTTGTACCCTTCTCCTGACTGATATCTTTCAATAATGAGATCCCTTTGATGCTTTGTAAGCTCTCTTCAAACCATGGCTTTTGCTAAAGCAGGCAACTGAGTAAATGTTAGGAAAATCCTACTAGGACAGCTGAACTTTATTTGCAGTTAATCAGTCTCTTTAATTGATGGCAGGTGTGTACCCAAGAAGACTGAATGCTGTAATTAAATCAAAAGGCGCTTCAACAAAGTATTAATTTAAGGGTGTGCTCACTTATGCAACCAGCTTATTGTATGTTTTTTTTATTTTTTATATTTTTTCCCCTTACAGATCTGCTTGTTTTTCAATTGAATTGTACAGGATATAGGTCACATTAAATGTGGAAAAAGTTTTGAAATTATTTATTGTGGTCTCATTTTTTATATCACAAAAAAAATGGCATTTTAACAGGGGTGTGTAAACTTTTTATATCCACTGTACATACTATTTTTTGGACACTATCTAGATCATGTATGGTGAGAGTGACTGTTGTTGTCTTAAATGTTTTAACTCTATAGAACTGTCTAGATGTGTATTAACATATTGAAACATCTTGTAACATAGTTTGTTCTTTCAACATATTTTTATAAAATATTTCTAATGTAATTTTTATTGTATTGGATTATACTGTATTCGTATTGTACTGTATATGGAGCTTTTCTCCCCAGGACTCTGCTGAAAACGGGTTCTGTAGACCCAGTCAGACCACCCCAGTAAACAAATGTCAAATAAATAAATAAATAAATAAGCAAATAAATAAATAAATGTGAAATAAGAAATGCTATATTCAATGCAGATTCACTGACAGAAAGCAGCTTGGAAGTGGGTGAAATGATGGTAAGGAGGAGGCTGGGCCCTTTGTCAGCAGAGACCCGGGGAGAAAAGCTCCACAGATTTAAAATGGAATTGTATAACTAAAGTATAATTGTATAAGTAAAAATCACAAAAACAATATAAAAAGAAAAAGATTGACATTTTTAAGTAGGAAACAGTAAAAGCATAGGGACTATTTATAGAATTCAAGTTGACATTGCACGTAAGGTATGTGCAGGAATAGTATGCAAGTATATCATACAATATATTAAGTTTGAAATACAGTCAAGGAGGTTGCCTTTACTGTGGAGCAAAGAGGCAGTATATAAGAATAGAGTATTTTTAAGATAGGGTAAGAGAAAAATTAGATACTTAAGATTTCTAACGGTGCTAAGACAGAGCAGAAATAAAACCAGTGAAAGGCGGACAGTAAGCTACATTAGGAGAGGGAGGCAGTTTAAGGAGGGGTGGGTACAGTGGCAAGACCAGTGACTTTTTAGGTAATCTTTGGTGGCTGATTTAAATTCATTGACTTGCTTAAGTGATCTAATTTCCAATGGGAGTTTGTTCCAAGAGATGGTAGGGTGGCAGCTATAGAGGTTTTGACCAATTTTGCTCTTAGGTTTGTAGATTTGTAGTAGGTTTTGATTTGAGCTTCGGAGAGTTCTAGAAGGAATGTAGAAGGAGATTAGAGGAGACAGGTTGGGACAGAAATTTGGTTGGTACAAGATAGAGTGGACAATTTGAAGCTGAGAGAGAGGGGAAACTGGTGAGGTAATTCAAGTCACTTTAAGTGTTTTAAAGACAGGCAGTGATGAGCCGGATAGCTTTGATTTGCAGTAAATCTGGCCACTTTGTTATAGGTATTCTCTAGCTTATTATGTAGAGTGGTTTGGAGGTTGGAGAGGATTTGAGAGCTGTACAGAAGGCTTGGTAGGAGATAAGACATGCGAAAGGGAGACTTTAGCTTTGTTTGATAGGAACTTTTTATTTTTATATAACAGGCCAAGTTTTCGATGGGTTTTCTTAATACAATTATTAACATGCAAATCAAATTTCAGTTGGTCATCTATCAGGACCCATAGAAGTTGTCTGAACACACTTGGCTTCAGAATCTAGATTTTACTACTTGGGAGGAGGACAGACATGATGTGGGAATTGTGGTGAGGGAGAGGCATCAGAAAACAGTGAGGAATGTCATCACAATTAGTGACAGACTAACGGCAATCAGACTATTTTTAGGATAGTGCACTATTCACAATATCAGCCTATACCCCTGAGCAGGGTTGTGATAGTTAGGAAACGAGCGTGTTCAGACAACAGCTGCAGATAAAGCAGAACAACATGAACTGATGCTGATAATGGGTGACCTAACTGCACATATTGGGATAGATCAAGCAGGATATGAGGACTGCCTGCGTCTACATGGGTGGGGTAACAGGAATAAAGAAGGAGAGCCCATTCTAGACTACTGTCTGGCAAATGGTTTAATGGTAGCCAACACATGGTTCAGAAAGAGAAAAAGTCACAAGATCACATACAAAAGTGACCAACATGCAACTCAGGTAGACTTCCTGTTAGTATGGAAAGGGCACTGGGGTAGAATTGGTGATTACTAAGTCATGTGTATTCAAGCACTCAACCCATAGCAGAAACCACTGCTTGCCACAATCAGCTGCAAGCAGTAGTCAGAGAAGATTCTAGAAGACTAGGATGAAGACTTGGGAAATTTCTGGAGAATAAACATGAGATTTCAAAGAATTCTACTGGATTCTAGCACCTCAGAAAAAAAAGCAAATAGGTGGATGTAAAGAATGGCAGAGTCTCCAAACAGTAAGGACTATAGAACAGCTATCTGGTTGAGCCAGGTATGGAAGCAAGGTAAATAAGAAATTATTGCGGTGGAATGCAGTAGCTCTGGAAGTCATAAAAATAAAGGAGTGCAGGAAAAGTGGGAGGTAGAGAAGACAGACCAGGCTAAGAAGGAATACTGGTTGGCTAACAAAGAATCTAAGAGGGGAGTTGCAGTTGCAAAGAACAAGCCATCAGATGTACTCTACTAGCTTCTGGAAGGTGACACAATAGATAGCACAAAGAAACTCATACAGGTTGAAAGGCAAAGACAGAAAACTAAAGAAGATAGTCAAATACCCTTCAGAAGGAGTGCAAGCAACAACCTGCTCACTAGGCCACAGGAAACCAAAGGCAGTTGGAAGGAGTACTTCCAGAAGCTTCTGAATGAAGAAACCTTATCCAGAAGTTGTACTGCCACATTCACAGCCTATAATGAAAGATGAAGAGGAGCCCACACAAAAAGAAGTAAAAACAGCACTAAAGAAAGTGAAGACATGGAAAGCAGCAGACTCAAATGAGGTCAGAGGAGATATGATCAAGGTGTTGTGTGAGATACGGGAGAAGTGACTCCTGAGGGAACTCAGAGCAGTATGGAGAGAAAAGCATATCCCAGATGTCTGGAGAATAGATTCATAGGTTCATAGGTAGGTACTAGGCTATTGGCTCTAGGGCCTATATAAGCCTTGCCAAATGGTACCCTGGCTTTTGCGACACAAGAAAATTATTTTCCTGTACCCCTATCAAGCAGAGCCACAGAAGTGATCTCCGAAGTGAATTTCCTATCTCCCATCCAATCATGAAGATTTTTCTTGAAGAGTGCTAATGAGGAGCTTTGTTTAATATAGATAGGTAGTTTGTTCCAGAGTATGGGTGGTGCAGTGGTGCAGCGGTTAATGCTGTCACCTCACAGCAAGAGGTTCTCCGGTTCGATTCGTGGCTGGGATGCCTTCTGTGTGGAGTTTGCATGTTCTCCCTGCGTTCGTGTGGGTTTCCTCCGGGTACTCCAGTTTCCTCCCACATTCTAAAGACATGCTTCTGGAGCATTTCTCCCTGGGCCTCTGCTGAAAACAGGATCTATGGAACCTAGTCGGATTTCCTGGTCAACAAATGTAAAATAAAAAAATAAAAAATAAATAAGTCTCTGGGACAGGAATCTATCCCTCCAGCATGTTCTGTTTATTGTGGTGACAAGGCTTAGGTCCTAGAGCATGTAGCTTGGAGGGATTGGGATTTCTTTAACTGGAGCGTGTCCAACAGCTCTGGGTTTGACATAGCTTTGTATGTTAGGCAGAGATCACCTCTGAGTAGGTGATATGGAACAGAGTAAAGCTGGAGTTCTTTGAGACGGTCTGCATAGGGCATCTGTTTGAGGCCGGTAATCCTCTTTGTGAGGTATTTCTGTGGCCTTTCCAGTTGTTGTAGATGTCTTGTGAGGTACATACCAAAAGGGCCATTGTACTCTATAATGGGTCTAATGAGTGATGAGTAGAAGAGAACACTGACCTCTTTTTTCCTGGATGAGAAACCTTTTGTGATGAGGTGTGCCATGTAGAAGGATTTCCTGACTACTGTGGTGATGTGATTATCAAAAAAGAGACTGCTGTCCACCTGTGTCCCATGGTCTCTTATCACACTTTCAGTGTTAAGTAAACTACCACCTATTTTGTCCGTAAGCATGGGTGTCATGAAGTTTGCCACTTCTGTCTTAAGAAACATGAAGTTGGCTTTGGAGAAATTTTTTACGGTGGTTTCCCTAATGGGTGGTGGGGGTGGAATGTGGATGTCTAGGGTGATTTGCTTGTGGTCGGATCTGATCAACGAGGAATTAACCTCTGGTGTGGAACACCGGTTGCCCATGTTGGTAATGACCAGGTCTAGGATATTGCTGCCCTTGGTGGGGATGTGGATAAGTTAATCCAAGGCATTGGAATTTATGAATTCCAGAAAACGCTGAGCACAAGAGTTGGTACATGAGTAGTTTTCTCAGTTAATGGTGGGGTAGTTGAAATCACCCATTATTAGGGTGTTAGGTTGTACCTTAATATTTTCCAATGTATCAAGAAATGAGGAGTGGGAATCCTGGGGCATGGTGGGGGAATCTGTAGCAAGCTACAATTTGGATTGTGGTCTTGCCCAGAGTTAGTTGCACTTGGATAATCTCGGATTCATTATCCTGAGCAACTAGCCTGGAGGAGTGGATATGCTTAATGAATATGGACATGCCTCCGCCTTTAGTGCTTCAGTCCAGGTTAGGTGGCTGAAAGGTGTGGTATGAATTATAGTCTGGTAATGCAGGGGTGCTCTCTGGAGCCTTGAACCAGGTCTCTGTCACTCCACAGATGTTGATGTTCTCCATTTTAAGGAGTGCCTCGAGTGAGTGCATTTTGAGGTTTAGACTTCTAGCATTAAGTAGCATTACCCTCAGATTTTGCTTGCTTGTACCTGTTATGGTGGTGAATTTGTCATTTGAATCTTACCTAAACAAGGCACTATAGGTGTGGCAAGAGCCTTAGCCAGTATCCAGAATCCCAAGGGTGACTGGTGCAGGCCATCTCTGGCAAAGTATCGTGGTTTGTCAATCATGTCATCCCAGGCAGACAGATACTGGATCTCCTTAGAATAACACCAGAAGCTTATGCAATTGTTGAAGTCAATCATTTTGTCCATGTACTGTGGTATCATTCTGGGTGATGGCAGGCTTCTACTCAGGGCAAGGGTCATACCTGCCTGGGCTACAAGATTGGACAGCTCCTCCATGTCTCTTTTCATGTAGTCAAGGGAGGTACATCTCAGGTCATTCACACCAACATGGATGATGACAGAGTCATATTTGTACTTGTTGTGGAGTGACCTGAGTGCATGCATTATGTGGTGAATCCTGGCACCTGACAGGCAGCTAACAGTAACGTTCTCCTTGTTTAGCCTGGTGAGTGGAACATCAGTGTACCTGACTATAGAGTCACCTCTGACTAGAGTGTTGGGTACGTTGTTATGTCTTATGGGCTGTGGTTGAGTGGCACACTAAGTTTGTGGGCTATGTGTCATTTGGGTTGTGTTGGGGTGGAGGTTGCTTATGTTTCTGCTATGGAGGTCCCTGTTGCTTGAGTACATTTTTTGTGAGAGCCTCCTTGAATGTAGGTGTGTGTTTTATGTTTCTACGTGTGTGGTTTGGTGGTTTAGGTTTTGAGGGACTATGTGGTGAGTGTCGTGTGGTGCAAGTGTTTTCCTTCTCCTCTTGACTGTCTAGTCCAGTCTTGCATGAAGAGAGCTTTGCTTCCACTTTGGCTATATAAGTGCATCTCTCACAGGTTGTAGTGTTGGGTGGTAGGGAGGAGAGGGTTGTCTGTGTACATGAGGCAATTGCTGCATTGCCAGTAGGTGCCAATATTCATCAGGTAGACAGGAGAAAACACCAGGAGCTAACCCTTAGACATGCCTGGATAGGTGCTTATTTATTAAGTACTAAAAACTGTTTTCCTCTAGACAAGTGAGGAAAGTTAAGTACTGTAGTAATTTGTAGCTTATTTAGTGCTTACAATGAGTTCTGAACAAGTGCTGAGCTCAAAGAAACAGATTTGAGTGCTGAAACTAGAAAACTGGCTAGTTCTAAGAAACAAGATTAAGCTAGAAGGCGTCCCTCCAACACAGAAAGGCTTGGGGGCTCAGAAGCTTACAAATAGTCCTGGATACAACAAATCTGTATCTGGACTGGACAACTTACAGGAAAGACAGGAAACAAGCTTAGAAAAAAATTATTTCTTTTTTTTTTGTAAAGTGGAAAGGGGGAGCAGAAACTAACTGGGTTGGCCTTCTCAAATGTTCTCCCTGGATTAGGTAGAATGAGGTAATGACACTAGACTGGGAGGAGAGTCAGAGATCAAAATTACAGTAGGGGTGGGCAACTGCAAAGCCACTAAGTATAAAAACAGGATACCAATAGGGAGGGAGGGTAGGAAACAAAAATCAGAACAAACAAACCCAACCAGATGCTTTACAATTGTAGACAATTTCTAGCTAATACCGCACACACAGTGAAACTAGCTAGCAAAGTATATGCAGCCAATAAAAGTGCTATAAATAAATCAGAAATAAGTAAAAATAGGATACTTAAAGTTATATATCACAGATTAGTTAGCTCAGTGTGAAATGGCAGAAACACTCACAAGTTAACTTCTTAAGTAACAAAGTTGAAACTGGAAACAACTTTAAAAAAAAGCGTGAATGAACCAATGAGGTGCTTACTCTAAGCCGTAGTCCAGGCAACCCCAGTCAGCCAATGGCCACAAACAATTCACTCTCACTGAAATGCTGTACTGGCCTTGGCTAGGCTATGATGGCCTGGATCTTGTGCTCAGACACACAGCATCTACTAACAAAGAACTAGGCCCAAAACACAAGCCTGAATATGGACAATGCTACACTGCCAACACTACTTAGGTAGAAAAAAACTGCAGAAATTTTTAAACGGATAAAGGATCAAGGAGACTCAAGAATGCTTTTAACTGCAAACAAGTTATGATACACTGCTTAGCAGAAAATCAGAACAAACAAATCCAACCAGAGGCTTAACAATTGTAGAAAATTTCTAGTTAATACCTCACACACAGTAAGACTAGCTAGCAAAGTATATGCAGACAATAAAAGTGCTATAAATAACTCTGAAATAAGCTAGAAACAGGATACTTAATGTTATTTATAACAGATTAGTTGGCTCAGAGCCCATCCTCGGACTTCCTCAGATTAGCTCAGTGTGAAATGGCAGAAACACTCACAAGTTAACTTCTTAAGTAACAAAGTTGAAACTTGAAACAACTTTTAAAAAAAGCTTGAAAGAACCAATGAGGTGCTTACTCCAAGCCATAGTCCAGGCAACCCCAGTCAGCTAATGACCACAAACAATTCACTCTCACCGAAATGCTATACTGGCCTTGGCTAAGCTATGATGGCCTGGAACAAGTGCTCACACACGCAACCTATACTAACAAACAACTAGGCCCAAAACACAAGCCTGAATATGGACAATGCTACACTACCAACACTACTTAGGTAGAAAAAAAAAACTGCAGAAATGTTTAAACAGATAAAGGATCAAGGAAACTCAAGAGAATGCTTTTAACTGCAAACAAGTTATATGATACACTGCTTAGCAGAAATTCAGAACAAACAAATCCAACCAGAAGCTTAACAATTGTAGAAAATTTGTAGTTAATACCTCACACACAGTGAAACTAGCTAGCAAAGTATATGCAGACAATAAAAGTGCTATAAATAACTCAGAAATAAGCACAAAACAGGATACTTAATGTTATATATCACAGATTAGTTGGCTCAGAGCCCTTCCTCCAACTTCCTCCGATTAGCTCAGTGTGAAATGGCAGAAACACTCACAAGTTAACTTCTTAAGGAACAAAGTTGAAACTTGCAACAACTTTAAAAAAAAGCTTGAAAGAATCAATGAGGTGCTTACTCCAAGCTGTAGTCCAGGCAACCCTAGTCAGCCAATGACCACAAACAATTCGCTCTCACTGAAATGCTACACTGGCCTTGGTTAAGCTATGATGGCCTGGAACATGTGCTCAGATACACAGCCTCTACTAACAAACAACTAGGCCCAAAACACAAGCCTGAATATGGACAATGCTACACTACCAACACTAGTTAGGTAGAAAAAAAACTGCATACATATTTAAACAGATAAAGGATCAAGGAGACTAGAGAATGCTTTTAACTGCAAACAAGTTATATGATACACTGCTTAGCAGAAAATCAGAACAAACAAACCCAAGCAGATGCCTAACAATTTCTAGTTAATACCTCTCACACAGTGAAACTAGCTAGCAAAGTATAAGTAGACAATAAAAGTGCTACAAATTACTCAGAAATAAGCAAAAAACAGGATACTTAATGTTAAATAGCACAAATTAGTTGGCTGACTTCCTCTGATTAGCTTAATGTGAAATAGCAGAAACACTCACAAATTAACTTCTTAAGGAACAAAGTTGAAACCTGAAACAACTTTAAAAAAAGCTTGAAAGAACCAATGAGGTGCTTACTCCAAGCCATAGTCCAGACAACCCCAGTCAGCCAATGACCACAAAGAATTCACTCTCACTGAAATGCTATACTGGCCATGGCTAAGCTATGATGGCTTGGAACATGTGCTCAGCAGACAGCCTCTACTACCAAACAACTAGGCCCAAAACACAAGCTTGAATATAGACAATGCTACACTACCAACACTACTTACTTAGAAAAAAAACACTGCAGAAATGTTTAAACTGAAAAAGGATCAAACAGAGTCTAGAGAATGCTTTTAACTGCAAACAAGTTATATGATACACTGCTTAGCAGAAAATTAGAACAAACAAACCCAACCAGATGCTTAACAATTGTAGAACATTTCTAGCTAATACCTCACACACAGTGAAACTAGCTAGCAAAGTATATGCAGACAATAAAAGTGCTGTAAATAACTCAGAAATAAACAAAAACAGGATACTTAATGTTATATATCGCGTATTAGTTGGCTCAGAGCCCTTCCTCTGACTTCCTCTGATTAGCTCAGTGTGAAATAGCAGAAACACTCACAAGTTAACTTCTTAAGTAACAAAGTTGAAACCTGAAACAACTTTAAAAAAAAGCTTGAAAGAACCAATGAGGTGCTTACTCCAAGCCGTAGTCCAGGCAACCCCAGTCAGCCAATGACCACAAGCAATCCTCTCTCACTGAAATGCTATATTGGCCATGGCTAAGCTATGATGGCCTGGAACATATGCTCAGACACACAGCCTCTACTAATAAACAACTAGGCCAAAAACACAAGCCTGAATATGGACAATGCTATACTACCAACACTGCTTAGATAGAAAGATAACTGCAGAAATGTTTAAACAGATAAAGGATCAAGGAGACTCTAGAAAATGCTGTTAACTGCAAATAAGTTTTAGTGATACACTGCTGAGCAGAAAATCAGAACTAACAAACCCAACTAGATGCTTAGCAATTGTAGAAAATTTCTAGTTAATACCTCACCCACAAGAGCATCCTCAGGCAGGTGCAAGGGGGTGCAATTGCACCCCTCTGGAACTGGCTGATTTTATTTTAATTTAAAAAAAAAAGTTTTTTTTTAAAGGGCGTTCCTCTTTAAGAACGTCCTTTGCATCCTGTCCAGTTGCACAGATGCAATAGGTGTTTGAGACCTGTTTTCGTCTTCTGTGCATAGGCGACACTCAGAACCATAGCACTTTTTAGCAGCAAAGACCTGTTTTAGGACCCAACAGTCATGCATGTGTCACATGAATTTTAAACGCAAACGTGCGTGGGAAGGGAATCTCATCATTGCTGCCAGAGAGTCGCCCACAGTAAGGTAAGGACTTAGGAGTGTGAAATTCCAGTTTGGTTGAGTTTTTCTTGCAGTTTTTACAGCCTTATTGTATCGACGAACCTGTCCTGGCACAGGTCATGGAGACTGAGGTTTCTTGTGCCTGTCTGTATACATTACAGGATGGTTCTTTCCAACACTTTGTAAAACAAACATGTGAAGATGATTAGTCAGTAATAATCAGAGTCTGTAGGGGGACGTTCATTGTGGATTGAGATCATAATAGTCTGCTTCCAGATATGAGGTATATAGCTAGTTTTTAATACTCTTTCTAAAGCTTAATAGCTTTTGTGTTTATGGCACCAGTGGAGTATTACATGTAAAAGGTTTCACTGAGTAAGGGATACAGAGGGTTATATTTGAGTGCACAAATAAGGAGTCCTAGTATATCATCTATTCTCATGAGCTAGTGTTTCTTACCTTACTGAGGGCATAGGTAACCATACTGGAAGTAACTTATAAGTTTATTAGTAGTTATTGGACATGCAGTCCATGAGACCATTAAAGAGCCTATCCCAAATTTTCAGTTACCACAAAGCACTTCTCTGGTTAAGTAATTCACTCAAGATCACACAATAAATAAATGAAGGCTGAAAGACTCAAATCCTGTACCAAAGGTAGTAGTTAATTAACAGATTGTTACCTTAACCCTTTGCACCATCTGCCAGATCTTGCTTAAGATCTTGTTGCGGGGAAGAAAAGTGAATGGGGTTTCCCACAGTGGAGTGAAATTTGCACCAAGCATATAAGCTAGAGTGTTGGCTATATCTGTTGGCTCCATTATTGAATTTTGTTTCTGCTCCTTGTTTATTATTATTATTATTATTATTATTATTATTATTATTATTATTATTTTTGCATGTGGTTGCAGATGGGTTTGTTATTGTAGCCTGCCTGTTTGGGAAATTTTACCTCAGATTAATCTCTGCTTCTTTTAATTGTTTTTGTGAGTTCTTTATGGATATAGTTTACCTTAATGTTGATGCATTGGGTTAAATAAAGTTTGAAGGTTTTCATGCTCTTTTATTTGGTTTAATCATTTGTTGATTTTGTCGCTCCACTGTTTAGGCTTATTGTATAATTTTTTTACCGTGTGTGTGTGCCTCATGGGGATGAATTTATTAATGCAGTTATATAAAATGTTGTCGAAGGCCATGAATGACTCACCAATGGGTTATGAAGAGAGTCTAGTATAAATTCATAGCTGATTGATGTAATGTGATTTTTCAGGGCTCCATAGCTGCCTTTTGAAAAATCATTAAAGATGGTGTGAAAAACTGAAAGGCTGCCAGCTCAGCCAGATAGAATCTTGTAAATAATTTTATGTGATTTGTAAATATTAATATCATCCACAGTCTGGTTTTACAAATGTAAAAGAGAACTATATGTTATGATTAAACTATATGTTGCACTGAGCTTCAAAAATGTAACCATAGGGCACTCTGCTGGAAGAAAGCTGATAAGTCAAGCATTGTATGACTGTTTGATCTCAAACTTGGAGCTGTGATGTCTGGACCAGAACATTCTTTCTATTGTTTTGAGACCAGAGTTAATTGCTAGATTTTACATATATAACGTCTCTTATTGCTGTGGCTTCCTGCAGGTGCACATTACAAAAATAAATTCAATTTTTGAGTTTCTGTTAGCCTGGGAAGTTAAAACAGAACTGTTAAGAATCATGTAATTTAAAATGAGTCAGCAGTGATATATCATCAACTTAAGACTTTCTCAGAGAGAGAGAGAGAGAATCTGAGCATTTTGGATTTTGTCTGAACTTGAACACATCAACTCACCAGCTCTTTGCCTTTGCGTTGCTCTGTATGTGTGCAAGTTATTTAGAACATCATTTCTCTCAGAAATAGAAACTAGTAAGTTTAGTCTAGCTGTTTTCTATATTTATGTCAGACTATTCTACAGTATTATTTTAAGCATTTTCCTGTGATGTCATCTCTTGACTAGCACTGTGTTGAATTGAGGAGATTTATCCTGTGTTTTTATTATTTATTATTAAATATCTTTAAACATTTCAACTGTGGCTGTTTTGTGTAGAGACAATTTAAGCTCTACAGTACATTGCATGTATATACGTGAAGTATCTTTTAAGCCTTTGAAAAAGGAAAAAGTCATGGGCATTCAGAAGCTGTCTAGATTAATCATTGAGAACAAAATTCACTAAACAATGGTAATGCTTTAAGCTTCAGTCTTCCTATCTTTTTTGGAAACACATGGTAACATAAATCACTATTTCAGCAACTTTCTAAGATTATACAAGCAATATTTAAAATGTGTCCCTGGTTTTGGCCCTTTGCCCCCCAAATAAATTTAGCTTTTTCCAGATTTCTTCTGCTGCGAAATTGAGAGATTTAGTTCTGTCAAGTTGATAGTGCACTGGTGCAGTGGTAGTGTTGCTGTCTCACTGCAAGAGGTTCTCTGGTTTAATTCTTGGCTGTATCGCTTTTTGTGGGGAGTCTATGGCCTCCCTGTGCTTGTGTGGGTTTCCTTTGGTTGCTCTGGTTTCCTCCCATGTTACAAAGGCATGTATCTGGAGTCCCCCTGGGACTCTGCTGAAAATTGGGTTTGCTCCAAGTTGGACTTTCCTGGTAAACAAATGTTAAAAAAATTTTACAAGGAACTGAGAGCTTCAGAGAAAGAGAGGTTTAGTGCTGCTTACTCCAAACCTATTTGCATTGTTAGTAGCACAACAGGTAGTAGCTTTGCTTTTAATACTAAAGGCTGTGGGTTCTACTCCCATAGTATGCAGATGGATCGCTAATACTGTACTGTATGCAGATGGATCACTGATACTGTACTGTGTTGTACTTTAAAGGGATTGGATGCTGCAGTCCTGTGAATGTCCTCCTTTTTAGGAGTTACCTAGTAACTATGAGCCTGTTATCAGTTTGCCATCCATTCTCTATTGCAATATTAGTAGCTTACCATTTTTAATAACATAGGCAATTTATTCTTCAAGGGCAACAGCCACTTTATTTGTAGATGAAACAATGAGACCAGAGTTAATTGCTGGTAGCAACCTCGTCATTTGTTAGAGATCCCTTTAATGTTGAATTATTTAGATGACTGACTTCTGCAGACATTTTGCATATTTACTGATATTGGTGGATTGTAATGACAGAACTTTCAGTGGCCTTTTATGGTTGAAATTTTCTGAATTGGGTAGTTTTGTCATTATTGGTTCATGCATTTTGTTTGATTGTTTACTAGAAGACTGTTCAAAACTACAAATTTAAAATGCAGTCTAAAAGCTGTTGCTGTATTATACAAGGAATATAATTTAATACAATCAGGAAGGTGACTCAAAGAATGCATACATGTATGCATGGCCCTAAAATGTGTTTGAAAACAGCCCGGAGGAAAGTGTGAAAGGCTCAAAATCATGGGAAAATTGTAATCTTTACTCTTGTTACCAAAGCAATGGATGAAGGTAAAACAGTTCACACCACTTTACCTTGACCTGGCCAAGCCTTTTGACACAATCACCTACTCAGGTGTAGTACAAACGATGAATAATGTAGGAGCAAACACTTGCATCACTAGCTGGATTGCCAACTTGCTCACAGGATGCAGGAGGTCAAAATAGGGGAAGAGACCAGTCACCAATGGAGTCCCCCAGGGTTCAGTGCTGAGACTTTTTTTTTGTTTGACATATACATCTCAAAAGTAAAAGGAAATACCAAAGGGTTTTGGCTGGCTAAGTTTGAAATGACTGCAAGCTAGGAGCAGTTATTGAATACCTAAATGACTTAACCATCATGCAGGAAGGTTTGGCCCAAATAATAACTAGTGTCAAAATCATGACAATGCCCTCTGAGAACTGACGCAATTGATTGGCATTTGGGAACTTGTGTGTAGAGTGACCTAACTTTTGACCAACATGTGCCCAGAGTCATAAGAAAGCTTTTCTATATTGCACAGCTTGTAAACAAATTGATTGTGATTAGATCTAGAAATGTTATTGTCCCCCTTTACAAAGCTCTGATTAGGTCAGTCATTTTGTATAATGCCCACTTTGGCATGTATCTGTCCAGCCCCATGAAACAATTGGAATGCCTTCAGCGATACCTTACTAAAAGGATACAAGTCTTAAACAACAGGTCTTGCATGGACCTCCTCAAAGATTTATTACGATACTCAGTATCCTACAGAGTGCTTAGAGGTAAAAAGTCTGGCATACAAGGCATTCTCCGACCGAACGGAGATGGACCTACTGAATGTCAGCAAGTCAAATTACATCAGAATTACTCAGTCCAGGTATGTAAATTGAATGTTGTGGAGAGATGGTTATATATCACAGAGGCTACCACTGTTCCAGAACAGACTATCCATAAAAATAAAACAAAGCTCATTCATCCATATTCAAATGCAACTTGGATCTAAGGATGTGTAATAGAAAATGTACTCCAGGATTGCCCCTCATGCCACTAATGGATAGAAGCAGTTCCTAAATGCTGCATCCCTTACATGGGTCTCCTCAAATTATCTATGGTATGATCACAGTTATTCTCACTAGGGTTAATATAAGTTCATAGATTAGTACTAAGCTAACTGCCCTTGCGAGCCATTTTAAGCTTGGCCAATTATCCCTTGTGAGATTCGAAGCCTGCACCTTGTGTTTGTAAGGCAAACACCTTAACCATTAGGCCACCTTTCCAACTGAACTCTATTAACCCAAACTGGGATTTGAACTGCGCATGGCTTGCATACTAAACCAGTGCTCTAACCACTACACTACCTCAGCAATATGCAATTATCAGCCATGGGATAGGTAAGACCAATCAGAAAATGTTAATTTAAGCACCAAAAGAGAATTGGCTAAGCTTAAAATGTCCTCCAAGTGAACTTATGCTGTGGTACTAAACAGTTATAACATTGTTCTTTTTAGATCACTAGGTGCCCCTCTCACCCTCTGTCCCCCAGTCTATAACAGCTTCCGGTACCTATGTTTAAGAATGACCTTTTTATCTAGTCGCACATCATGCAGATGCAGAAAACCGATGGTTTTACATCTTCATCTTCTGCTCCTGGGCAGAATTTGAATATCAGAAGACGTTTGGACTGCGGACAAAGGTACAAGTGAGAGATAGGTGTGTGCGTGTGTGTTTAAGTGTTTAAAAGTGTAAGAGGTATGTAAGTGTGTGTGTGTGTGTGTGTGTGTGTGTGTGTGTGTGTGTGTGTGTGTGTGTGTGTGTGTGTGTGAAATAAGAAGGGGTGTGTGGATGTAAGAAGTAGGTAGATAGGGGTGTGTGGATGGAAGAAGTAGGTAGGTAGGGGTGTGTGAATGTAAGAAGTAGGTAGGTAGGGGTGTCTTACCATACTATATGTAAACAATACAGTCAAGAGGCTGATTGTTAATATGCATTTATTTTGTAACTCTGCTAATGCCACTCAGGCTCAAACATTTTATTTACATAAACAAAAGGGATTCAAAGTAAATCTTAGCAAAACCAGTGCAATGATTTTCAATGCCCCAAAACTCATGGTCTTCTATATACTGCTGAGTTCCCAAAATATCTTGGAGTCTGGCTTGAGCCATCACTTATTTTCACCACTCATACATGCAGCATGAGGAATAAAATTACATCATTGTAGTAAAATGCAATATTGTTTCCACAATGGTATCTGAACAAGAAAGGTTTGCAATTGGATAAGAGGTACTTCTTACATCTCTGAACACCCCCTTTCCACCATAGGTTCATAGGTTCATAGGCTGGTACTAGGCTATCAGCCCTAGGGCCTATACAAGCCTAGCCATAACAATTCCCTGGCTATTTCTTCCCACACTATTTACTTCCCTGGACCTCTGTCTAGCAGGGCGAATGACGTGATCCCCGGGGTGAATTTCCTTTCTCCCATCCAATCGTCAAGGTTCCTTTTGAAGATTGCCAAAGAGGCACTCTGCTTGACATGTATGGGCAATCTATTCCAGAGTCTGGGGAGTCTCTGGGTCAGGAACCTATCCCTGAAGCATGTTTTGTTTATTGTGATGACAAGGTTTACATCCCTGGAGCATGTGGCTCTGAGGGATTGGGATTTCTTTAAGTGTAGCATGTCCAACAGCTCTGGGTTTGACATGGCCTTGTATGTTAAGCAGAGATCGCCTCTGAGTAGACAATATGCGACAGAGTATAGCTGGAGTTTTTAAGGCGGTCAGCGTAGGGCATCTGCTTTAGGCCTGTGATTCTTTTAGTGAGGTATTTCTGCGGCCTTTCCAGTTGATGAAGATGTCTTGAGAGGTACATACCAAATGGGACATTGTATTCTATAATGGGTCTAATGAGGGATGAGTACAGTGGGACAATGACCTCCTTTTGAAAAGCCCTTAATGATGAGGTGTGCCACATAGAAGGATTTCCTGACTGTTGTGGCGATATGGTTATCGAAGTTGAGACCACTGTCCACCTATGTCCCTAAGTCTGTTATCACACTTTCGGTGTTTATTGTACTGCCACCTAAGTGGTAATTCACGGGTACATGTTTTTTCCCAAAGGGGATAACTATACATTTCTTGTTATTGAGCTTGAACCCATGGCTCAGGCACCAAGCATCTGTTTCTTTAAGGCCCTTTTGTAGAGTATCCACATCATTTGTGGATTCAGTAATGGCTCCCAGTTTGCAGTCATCTGCGAACTTTGCTAGCCAAAGTCCCTTAGTGTTGGCCTGTACTTCAGAGAAGTAGATGCCAAACAAGAGTGGTCCCAAGACTGAACCCTGAGGTACTCCACTTGTCACTTGTCTGGAGCTGGATTTGGAGTTGGCTACTTTTACAATGTGGGTCCTATCAGTAAGCCAGTTAGCAACCCATTGGGTGACGTAGGGATTAATGCCCAGCTTAGTACGTTTATCTATGATTCCAGAGTGGGGGATGGTGTCAAAGGCCTTGGCAAGATCTAGATAGGCTGTCTTGACCACCTTACCATTGTCCATGGCTCTGGAGACTGATTCGAAGAAGTCAATCAGGTTCAGGAGACAAGATCGGCCCTTCACGAACCCAAACTGGGTGGGGTTCAGTGTTTGAAGGTTGCCAATGTCTTTGTTTATACGTTCCATGATAATACGCACCATGGCTTTGCAGATAAGCCTTGTCAGACTGATGGGACAGTAGTTTCCAGGATCCAAGGGGGATCCCCCCTTGTGGAGTGGGATAACTGTAGCTCTGCGCCACTCAGTGGGCACAAAACCTGAGGTGAGGGTATGATTAAACATGACACTTAGGTGAGGTGACAGTTTATATTGTAGTTCATGTAGTACACAGCCTGGGATGTCATCTGGTCCCATGGATGCTGTATTCTTAGCTTTGGAGAGTGCGTTTTTTACCTGTGTGGCCATTATTACCGGAATTTGGCAATCTTCCGGTATTGAGATAGGCCATTTAGGGGGTGAGAGGGGGTGAAGTTGGCACTGAATCAGTCTGCCAGGATATTGGAAATATCATCGGGATCAGTATATTTAATGCCATTCTGTTCTAGCTCAGAGCAGATCTGAGCATTGCCATTTAGATTCTTCACATAGTTATAGAATGCCTTGTGGTTGTCTTTGGAATCTTTGGCAATTTTATTTTCGTAACTAGCTTTGGAGGATTTTATGAGGGATCTCAGCTTCTTACTGAGGCTGGTGAGGGAGTTTTTTGCATCCTGCGATTTTCCTCTTTTCTGCAATAGTTTCTTCCTTTTGTTGTAAAGTTTGTTCATGGCAGGGGACCACCAGATTGGCTTCCTTTTTTTGGATGAGAGCATCTTAGTTCTATTTGGGATGGCACGATTCATGTATGAATGGATGTGCTCATACAGTGCCTTAGTGTAGGCAATGGCTCCATCTCTTCTAGAAATATAGAACAACACAAAAAGCACTTCAGGACTGTATCTGCCAATTTACTGTAGCAGCAGGCAAGATGTCCGATCACTTTCAAGCAGTTAGCAGGCAAGACGACTTACAGAGACTCATTTCTGTCAAACAACAGCATTATATGCCTGTCTACAGGCCTAAATATCCATTAATGGGATGCTATTTCCCCATTTTGACTGCAATGGTAAACATAATGAGGCTATTGACATCAGTTCTCTTCCTCTTAATGAGGTACATGATGGTTGCTTATGTTAGGCTGATAAATACATCAAGAACTAAGCATATGAGATTTTGGAAACATAGATTGAAAGGTGAATATTTAATACAGTAGGCTGTGTGCATGTAGGAAGTAGGTAGGTAAAGGTGTGTGTGTGTGTGTGTGTGTGTGTGTGTGTGTGTGTGTGTGTGTGTGTGTGTGTGTGTGTGTGTGTGTGTGTGTAAGAGGGAGGGGTGTATGGGGAGGGTCATACCTCACAATTATCCAGATTTTTGCCTCATATTTTCAGATTGTTTCTCATAAAATTGTGTTTTTTCTGGCAAATCATTGAAGGCTGAAGTTGAGTTTTAGATTTCATATCCTCAGAAAATGCATACTAATGCAAACAATTTTGTTCTATCCACTTTCTAAGGAGGTCGGGGGATGTATGTGTGCATCATACCTCTCAACTGTACAGATTTTCACAGAGACTGAGGTATGTGTGTGTATGAGAGAGAGTGAAATGCCCTATTTAGAGTTAGCAGGTGGAATTTATTTTCAAGGAATTGTGAGCTTCAAAGGAAGAGAAGTTTACTACTGCTCATGCTAAGTTTGCTTAAAATGTGAAACTGTTTTGTTTAGCAAATGGTATCACTGTTGTGGTGTAGAATTTCAAAACAGTCTTAGTATCACGGCAGGTAGCATACTTGCATCTTGATGTAGAGGGCTGAAGGCTCTACTCCCACCGCGTGTAGCTTTGTATTTTAAGGGGGTGGGCGCTGCAGTCCTGAGTATGTCCTCCTTTGGATGAGATGCCTAGTAACAATGAACCTGGGTTTCCGCTTGCCACTTATTCCTATTGCAATATACAAGCTTAGCATTTTATTAAATGTAACATAAGCAATTTATTGTTTAAGGGCAGTAGGCACTGAATTTGTAGAGGAAACACTGAAATATAAAGCTGTTTTCTAGCAACAACCTCTCCATTAGTTTCAGATCTCTTTAATGTGAAATTATTCAGATGACTGTTACTTCTGCAAAGATTGTGCATATTGACTGATACTGGTAGATTGTAATGATAGATGTTTAAGTGGCCTTTTATGGTTGAAATGTTCTGAATTGGGCAATTTGTCATTATTGGTTCATTTGTTTTGTTTCATTGTTTACTGGAAAAAATGTTCGAAACTATAAAACACACTCTAAGTGGTGCTGTATTAACAAGGGATATAATTCAATTATTATATATTCTAATTAATACAATCAGGAAGGTGAATCAAAGCAGTTATGCATGGTTTGGAAATGTGTGCAAGGGGCCTATGATTTGAAAACAGTCCAAAGGTAAACTTAACCTGCCACTGGTCAGATGCATTTTCTTTGAATGTGGGTTACAATGCTGTTTCAGTGTATGCGAGTTTCAAAGGTAGAGAAGTTTTAATGCTGTCTGTTTTTATTGTAAGACAATTGCATTGTTTAAGTTTAGCAAATGTCTATCAGTGTTTGTGCTATAAAATAGGAGGTTACTAGGCTACTGGCCCTGAGGCCCTAAAATTTGAAATAAAAGTTGTAAATTAAAACCAAGTATCTGTAAACATTGCAGAAGTAATACATGAAACAGTATGCACACAGAGAGTTTTGAACAGTGTTTATGGCAAATGGGGAGAAATAGCCAAGTAATGGGATACTGGAATGGCTGTGCATGTGTATGTGTGTGTTTGGGGGGGGGTTGAAGGGGGTGGGGTTGAGGGCGGTGCTTTGAAGGGGTGGGGCTGGGGTGGTGCTCTGGGTTTGCACCCCCCCTGCAAAAAATCCTGCGGGCTCCTTTGCTCACACATAGTGAAACTAGCTAGCAGAGTATATGCAGACAATAAAAGTGATATAAATAACTCTGAAATAAGCAAAAAAAGGATACTTAATGTTATATATCACGGATTAGTTGGCTCAAAGCCCTTCCTCCGATTAGCTCAGTGTGAAATGGTAGAAACACTCACAAGTTAACTTCTTAAGTAATAAAGTTGAAACCTGCAAAAACTTTAAAAAAGGCTTGAAAAAACCAATAAGGTGCTTATTCCAAGCCGTAGTCCAGGCAAACCCAGTCAGCCAATGACAACAAACAATTCACTCTCACTGAAATGCTATACTGGCCTTGGCTAAGCTATGTTGGCCTGGAACAAGTGCTCAGTCACAGCCTCTACTAACAAACAACTAGGCCCAAAACACAAGCCTTAATATGGATAATGCTACACTACCAACACTACTTAAGTAGAAAAAGAACTGCAGAAATGTTTAAAACAATAAAGGATCAAGGAGACTCTAGAGAATGGTTTTAACTTCAAACAAGTTATATGATACATTGCTTAGCAGAAAATCAGAACAAACAAACCAATCCAGATGCTTAACAATTGTAGAAAATGTCTAGTTAATACCTCACACTCATTGAAACTAGCTAGCAAAGTATATGAAGACAATAAAAGTGCTATAAATAACTCAGAAATAAGAAAAAAAACAGGATACTTAATGTCATATATCAAAGATTAGTTAGCTCAGAGCCTTCCCCTGACTTCCTCCGATTAGCATAATGTGAAATGGCAGAAACACTCACACGTTAACTTCTTAAGTAACAAAGTTGAAACCTGAAACAACTTTAAAAAAAAGCTTGAAAGAACCAATGAGGTGCTTACTCCAAGCCGTATCCCAGGCAACCCCAGTCAGCCAATGACCACAAACAAGTCACTCTCACCGAAATGCTATACTGGCCTTGGCTAAGTTATAATGGCATGGAACATGTACTCAGACATGCAGTCTCTACTAACAAACAACTAGGCCCAAAACACAAGCCTGCAAATGGACAATGCTACACTACCAACACTACTTAGGTAGAAAGAAAACTGCAGAAATATTTAAAAAGATAAAGGATCAAGGAGCCTCTAGAGAATGCTTTTAACTGCAAACAAGTTATAGGATACACTGCTTAGCAGAAAATCAGAACAAACAAACCCAACCAGATGCTTAGCAATTGTAGAAAATTTCTAGTTAATACCTCAAACATAGTGAAACTAGCTAGCAAAGTATATGTAAACAATAAAAGAGCTGTAAATAACTCAGAAATTAGCAAAAAAACAGGATACTTAATGTTATATCTCACAGATTAGATGGCTCAGATCCCTTCCTCTGACTTCCTCTGATTAGCTCAGTGTGAAATAGCAGAAACACTCACAAGTGAACTTCTTAAGTAAAAAAGCTGAAACCTGAAACAACTTAAAAAATAGCTTGAACGAACCAATGAGTTTTTTTTTCCAAGCCGTAGTCCAGGCAACCAAAGTCAGCCAATGACCACAAACAATTCATTCTCACTGAAATGGTATACTGGCCTTGGCTAAGCTATGATGGCCTGGAATATGTGCTCAGACACACAGCTTCTAATAACAAACAACTAGGCCTAAAACAAGCCTGCAAATGGACAATGCTACACTACCAACACTACTTAGGTAGAAAGAAAACTGCAGAAATCTTTAAACAGATAAAGGAGCAAGGAGACAAGAGAATGCTTTTAACTGCAAACAAGTTATATGATACATTGCTTAGCAGAAAATCAGAACAAACAAACCCAACTAGATGCTTAGCAATTGTAGAAAATTTCTAGTTAATACCTCACACATAGAGAAACTAGCTAGCAAAGTATATGCAGACAATAAAAGTGCTATAAATAACTCAGAAATAAGAACAAAACAGGATACTAATGTTATATATCACAGATTAGTTGGCTCAGAGCCCTTCCTCCGACCTATGATTAGCTCAGTGTGAAATGGTAGAAACACTCACAAGTAAACTTCTTAAGTAACAAAGTTGAAACCTGAAACAACTTAAAAAAACGCTTGAAAGAAACAATGAGGTGCTTATTCCAAGACGTAGTCCAGGCAACCACAGTCAACCAATGACCACAAACAATTCACTCTCACTGAAATACTATACTGGCCATGGCTAAGCTATGATGGCCTGGAACATGTGCTCAGACACACAACCTCTACTATCAAACAACTAGGCGCATAACACAAGCCTGAATATGGACAAGCCAACACTTCCAACACTACTTAGGTAGAAAAAAATCTGACAAAATGTTTTAACAGATAAAAGATCAAAGAGACTCTAGAGAATGCTTTTTAACCACAAACAGGTTATATGATACACTGCTTAGCAGAAATTCAAAACAAACAAACCCAACCAGATCCCTAACAATTTAAAAAATTCTAGTTAATGCCTCACACACAGTGAAACTAGCTAGCAAAGTATATGAAGACAATAAATGTGCTCTAAATAACCCAGAAATAAGCAAAAAAACAGGATACTTAATGTTATATATCACAGATTAGATGGCTCAGATCCCTTCCTCCGACTTCCTCCAATTAGCTCAGTGTAAAATGGCAGGAACACTCACAAGTTAACTTCTTAAGTAACAAAGTTGAAACCTGAAACAACTTTAAAAAAATGCTTGAAAGAACCAATGAGGTGCTTACTCTAAGCCATAGTCCAGACAATCCCATTCAACCAATGACCACAAACTATTCACTCTCACTGAAATGCTACACTTGCCTTGGCTAAGCAATGATGGCCTGATAGCTTAGACACCCAGCCTCTACTTACAGAAAACTAGGCCCAGAACACAAGCCTGAATATGGACAATGCTACACTACCAACACTACTTAGGTAGGAAGAAAACTGCAGAAATGTTTAAACCGATAAAGGATCAAGGAAACTCCAGAGAATGCTTTTAACTGCAAACAAGTTATATAATACACTGCTTAGCAGAAAATCAGAACAAACCCAACCAGATGCGTAACAATTATAGAAAACTTCTAGTTAACACCTCACACACAGTGAAACTAGCTACCAATGTATATGCAGACAATAAAAGTGCTATAAATAACTCAGAAATAAGCACAAAACAGGATACTTAATGTTATATATCACAGATTAGATGGCTCAGAGCCCTTCCTCTGATTCCCTATGATTAGCTCAGTGTGAAATGGTGGAAAAACTCACAAATTAACTTCTTATATAACAAAGATAAAACATGAAACAACTTTAAAAAAAGCTTAAAAGAACCAATGAGGTGCTTATTCTAAGATGTAGTCCAGGCAACCCCAGTCAGCCAATGACCACAAACAATTCACTCTCACTGAAATGCTATACTGGCCATGGCTAAGCTATGATGGCGTGGAACATGTGCTCAGACACACAACCTCTAATAACAAAGAACTAGGTGCAAAACATAAGCCTGAATATGGACAATCCAACACTACCAACACTACTTAGGTAGAAAAAAAATGCAGAAATGTTTAAACAGATAAAGGATCAAAGAAACTCTAGAGAATGCTTTTACCTACAAACAGGTTATATGATACACTGCTTAGCAGAAAATCAGAACAAACAAACCCAACCAGATGCTTAACAATTTTAGAAATTATCTAGTTAATACCTTAATACCTCACACACAGTGAAACTAACTAGCAAAGTATATGCAGACAATAAAAGTGCTATAAATAACTCAGACATAAGCAAGAAACAGGATACTTAATGTTATATATTACAGATTAAATGGCTCAGAGCCTTTCCTCTGACTTCCTCCAATTAGCTCAGTGTGAAACAGCAGAAACACTCACAAGTTATCTTCTTAAGTAACAAAGTTGAAACCTGAAACAACTTTAAAAAAAAAACTTGAAAGAACCAATGAGGTGCTTACTCCAAGCCGTAGTCCATGCAACCCCAGTCAGCCAATGACCACAAACAATTCACTCTCACTGAAATGCTATACTGGCCTTGACTAAGCTATGATGGCCTGGAACATGTGTTCAAACACACAGCCTCTACTAACAAACAACTAGGCCGAAAACACAAGCCTGAATATGGACAATGCTACACTACCAACACTACTTAGGTAGAAAAAAACTGCAGAAATATTTTAACAGATAAAGGATCAAGGAGACTTGAAAGAATGCTTTTAACTGCAAAAAAGTAATATGATACACTGCTTAGTAGAAAATCAGAGCAAACCCAACCAGATGCTTAACAATTGTAGAAAACTTCTAGTTAATACCTCACACACAGTGAAACTAGCTACCAATGTATATGCAGACAATAAAAGTGCTATAAATAACTCTGATATAAGAAAAAAATAGGATACTTAATGCTATATATCACAGATTATTTGGCTCAGATCCCTTGCTCCAACTTCCTCTGATTAGCTCAGTGTGAAATGGCAGAAACACTCACAAGTTAACTTCTTAAGTAACAAAGTTGAAACTTGAAACAACTTAAAAAAAGCTTGAAAGAACCAATGAGGTACTTATTTCAAGCCGTAGTCCAGGCAACACAGTCAGCCAATGACCACAAACAATTCACTCTCACTGAAATACTATACTGGCCTTGGCTAAACTACGATGGCCTAGTACATGTGCTCAGACACACAGCCTCTACTAACAAACAACTAGGCCCAAAACACAAGCCTGAATATGGACAATGCTACACTACCAGCACTTCTTAGGTAGAAAAAAAATGCAGAACTGTTTAAACAGATAAAGTATCAAGGAGACTCTAGAGAATGATTTTAACTGCAAACAAGTTATATGATACACTGCTTAGCAGAAAATCAGAAAAAACAAACCCAACCAGATGCTTAACAATTCTAGAAAATTTCTAGTTAATACCTCACACACAGTGAAACTAGCTAGCAAAGTATATGCAGACAATAAAAGTGCTATAAATAACTCAGAAATAAGCAAAAAACAGGATACTTAATGTTATATATCACATATTAGTTGGTTCAGAGCCCTTCCTCTGACTTCCTCTAATTAGCTCAGTGTGAAATGCCATACTAGTGCCAGTATACAAGAACAAAGGAGGCATCTGCAATTATGGACAGTACAGAGGTATCAAACTCCTGAAATACTGCAAGAAAGTACTCAAAAGGGTGATTGATAAATGAATATGCAGAGTAGTAAAATGTAAGATGGGAGATCAGGATGCAGTACAATTGACCTGATGCTTGAAGTGAGACAGTTAGCTGAGGAAAAGCTAGTGAGGAAGAGTCCAACTGGGCATTCCTAGACTTGCATAAGCATATGAAAAGGTACCAAGAAAGATTATTTAGGCAGTCTTGCAGTGGTTTGATGTCCCAGAAACACTCGTTGAATTAGTGCAAGTTTTGTACAACAACCCAGTGACTCAAGCAAGAACAGTGTTCTGTCTCACGGAGGGGTTCCCAGTGGTGATGGGTGTGCATCAAGTTTTAGCTCCGAGCCCACCTCTGTCTACTGTTCATACTGGTGTTTGACTACATTAGCAAACAGGTCAGAGAGGACAGATAAACAAAGTTGCTGCATGCAGACAATGTGGCATTACAGGCAGACTCTGTAAAAGAGCTTCAACAAAGAAAAGGGGGATGGAATCCAAAAGTGAAGGCACATGGGATGAAAGTGAGTACAGATAAGACCCTGGTAATATCAGCAAATTGGAGAAATAAAAAGAAGCCGAGAATTGTGATAGAAGTGAAAATAGTGGAAAAGGTTAATAGCTTCAAGTATCTGTTAGGACTGGTTGAGGAGAATGGAAGTCTGAATGAGGAGGTCAAAGCTAGAATCAGAGTGGCTGAAACCAACTGACACAGAGTGTCATGGGTAGTGTATGACAGAAGAATGCCAAAGAACCTGAAAAGTGAGGTGTACAAAACAGTGGTGCAACCAGTACTACTGTATGGTACAGAAACCTGGGCAGTAAAGGCAGAGCAGTTCAGGAAGCTGGAGATGATGGAGATGAAATGTCAGAGATGGATGGTAGGATGCACACTGTTTTACAGATAAAATAAGGACATCAGAACAGAAGCCAAAGTAGCTCCAATTGCAGAAAAGGACAAAGAGAACAGATTATGGTGGATTTGACACCTGGTGAAAAGCAGAGGACAATCTGGTGAAAAAGATTTGGGACAGGCAGGAAGAAGGCAAGAGGAAACAAGGGCATCCAGCAAAAAGGTGGATGGAGTGTGTGAGAGAAGACCTGTGACAGTCGGGCATGACTGTCAAAGAAAGTAGGAGAGTGGGACTGAATCAAAATAGATGGCGATAGTTGAAAGTACACCTCAACACCATGTAAAAAAATGGGAAAAACGGGATTGATGATTATGATATAGACAGTTTTATACACACACACACACACATATATATATATATATATATATATATATATATATATATATATATATATATATATATATGGGTTCACTTGAAAAATACCAAAACCTTAAAATCCCAAATCTGACAATCCCGAATCCACAATACCGAAAACTTCAAATACCGAAAGGGAAGACTATATCATCTATTTTGTTCTTTGCAACCCTCCACCACTGCTGAACACCATTTCCAATGCTTTGTGTGTCAAACTCGTAATGCAAGCAAACAGTGAATAAATAATATGCAGAAATGCATCCCACATAAATATGCAAGTTATAACTGCAATAACCGTGCAATAGCCCTCAGGAAGTCCAACATCTCATACGAGTCTCAGTTTTCCAGTATGCTTTCAAATTTCTGCTGCCATAACTATAGTTTACATCTTTTAGGACTAGGTGAACTTTCACTAGTTAAATGAATTCTCAGCTCATCCACTCTGTTCTGCTCCCTTGCAAGTATCTGCATAAGCACACCTAGATTGGTCGCCTTTAATCCCAATAAACACTTCAATCTATGGCGCCATGCCTCAACAGAATTTTGCATTCGAGGCAGACACAATGTATTTAACTCAGAAATTTTCCAAAGAGGGGGAAACTGTGCAATAGAAGCCGATCTAGTTTTAAACTGCCTCTGTCTACCCAGAATGTACCAATCTCCAAAATACTTCAGAAGATCTTGATCCTCTTCAGGAAATGACATCTTTAATTCAGAATAAGCCTGCACCACTTCATCCTCAGACAGAAATGCCAATGCTATCAAACTCTTTACTGACAGTTGAAAACGTAAGTTACCATTATACAGCTCTGTCAAACCCATCTGCTGTACTTTCCTCCAAACATTACGGCTAAAATGAAATAAATAGCCTTTAGATGTTACCCCTTGGAAGTGAATGGCAATATTCTTCATCTCAGCTATTTTAAAATTACATAACACAAAACGCAAATGTAATTCAAATTCATGCTCTTCCATACGTTGAAACACAGCATCCCGGATACAATTATATGCTCTTAATGACTTCTTGCTCATGAGACAATATAGCAAAGGGACAGACTTACTATAACCTCCACATCACAATAAACCATGGATTGAATATAAATGTCTGCAAATTACACTTTTGTAAAAGAAGGTGCCATCCATGAGCCAAATAGTTGCGTTACTCAAGTCGAATAGGTTGTTTACAGTACTAAATGCCACTACTGTAGTTTCTCCAATGGTATCCCATATAGTTTTCTTAATGAACTTCCCTGATTTTAGTGGGAAGTCGTGCACTTTTAAATTTTGTAGTGTAATGTTTCTATGCTTACACGATCTGCATGTTTTCAGTCTCACCCTTCCAACCTGTTGCAACATTGTTCTTTTATTAGGCAGGTAGAGTACTACATCAGCAGAACTAGAAGCAAGCACATCTTCAACTACTACACATGGTGAGGCGCGAGACACAAGCGCTCTATTTTTCAAATCACTACACATGGTATACCGCTCAGCTTCACTTAGATCTCCTGTATGTGAATGGACCATACTTTTTATTAACCATTCACCTTCAGCAACTGGAGTTGTGATAACCCTACCTTTACATGGGATAGACCTCTTTCCTTAAAGCACCAGTAATTATTTGGGGTTCCATTCTTTTCTAAATGGTAGACAAATCTGTCTATAATGAGGACATTCTTTCCTTTCTGTGATTCCACTGGTTTTTAAACCTTGTCAATATTACCAGGAGGAGAAACAAAGCTAGACGCCATGATTTCTTCAGTACAATGTACGTCACACACACGTACACATCAGTATTTAAAGTGTTACTTCGGTATTGTGGTAATTGTGATTGTAAACAGTCGGTATAGTAAGTTTTCAGTTTTGTGGATTCGAGATTGTCAGATTGCCAGATTCGGGATTTTGAGGGTTCGGTATTTTCAAGGGAACCCATATATATATATATATATATATATATATATATATATATATATATATATATACACACACAGATATATATGGGTCTATTTTTCTTTATCAAGATATCACAATCTCTAAAATAAAGTAAAACTCCACTTCTGATAAAGTGCACTACATCAAAAGTGCATTTTTGAGAAAGCAGATTCACCGAATCAGAAAAAAACAAAAAAACTACTGTAAACACTGTTTTGCATGGAGGGCTATACCCCCACACACCCCCACTTAAATATACTAACTCCAAGATCACACTACAGTGGGGAAAAGGATATATTTCCTAATCCCCACTGTAACGTGCTTCGGCGAACCATCTTTCGGGAAATTGCACTTCCGACGTAGTGCACTTTCGTTTAAGTGGGTTCGACCTTCTGCTTCTCGATAAAGTGTGTTTTCCAGAAACAGAAGGAGACCTATACATATATATATATATATATATATATATATATATATATATATATGGGTCTACTACGGTTGATTGAAAACTCATTTGACTGAAATTGAAATTACTAGGACCACTTCACTGAAAGCTCTCTTCACTGAAAACTAATTTCATTGAAACTTATTTCATTGAAAGTTATAAATGGCTTATTCCCCACTGTAGTGCGACCCTGGAGTTAGTATGTAAAGTAAGGGGGGGTGTGGGGGGCACAGCCCCCCACATATTATAAACATTTTAAACTATATACAGTGATACTTACAAGTGCAATAAATAACTGTTTCCAAAAGAGAATATATAACCAAGATATGTGGGGGTCTTTGCCCCCCACACCCCCCAATGTGGGGGGCTTTGCCCCCCCACACACCCCCTTACTTTATATACTAACTCCAGGGTTGCACTACAGTGGGGAAAAGGCCATTTATAAGTTTCAACTAAATGAGTTTCAGTCAAGTGTGTTTTCAGTGAAGTGAGCTTTCAGTGAAGTGGTCCTAGTAATTTCATTTTCAGTCAAGTGAGTTTTCAATCAACTGTAGTAGACCCATATAAATATATATATATATATATATATATATATATATATATATATATATATATATATATATATATATATATATCTACCAGTATACCAGAACACTGGCTAGAAAACATATAAAGATCTGGCCTGAGGGAGCAATCTCAGCTCTACAAGACTGCTTTGACTGTACAGACTAGTCAGTGTTTAGAGAGGCTGCTATGACAAACAACCATGTTGACTTGGACACATACATTGAGTCGGTCACAGCTTACATTTCTGTGTGTGAGGGATGTTACAAACACCAAATTCATCACCATACAGGCAAATCAAAAACCTTGGCTAACTAGTGAGGTGTACGAGCTCTTGAAATTAAGAAATGCAGCTTTCAAATCCCAAGATATGGAAGCTTTAAGTGTAGCCAGACCAAAAATGAACAAAGATATTAATAAGGTGAAAAGATCCCATGGCAGAAAAATCCAAAGTCACTTCAGGGACCAGAAAGATACCAGGCAACTTTGGAAAGGAATTCAAACTATCACCGACTACAAGCCTACCTCATCTTCATGTGATATTAGCATTGAGTTTCTGAACCAACTGAACAAATTCTTCAGTAGGTTTGATGCTGACAACAAAACAACAGGATGCAGAATCACTGAAGACAAGGATGCAGTGTTGCTGAGCTTCTGTACAATCGATGTCACCAGAACCCTAAAGCATGTAAACTCGAGGAAAGCAGCTGGCCCTGACAACATCACGGGCAGGGTACTAAGGGAATGTGCGACGGAACTGGCTCCAGTACTCACTGACATCTTCAACACTTCACTCCATCTAGTCAGTTTTCTGAAATGCTTCAAGGAGATCACTATCATTCATCTACCCATGAAACCACAGCCAACAACTCTGATTGACTACTAACCTCAACAGTAATGAAGTGCCTGGAGAGGCTGGTCAAAGATCATATAGCCTCAGACTTACCTGTGATAATGAACACACTGCAACTTGCATACAGGACAAAACTGCAGTACAAGGGATGCCATCTCACTAGCTCTCCATGAAACACTGACCCACTTAGAAGGCAGAAATTGCTATGCAAGACTGCTATTCATCGATTTCAGTTCTGCCTTCAACACTGTCATTCCTCAGAATCTGAAATTGAAGCTACTTCAACTGGGCATAGACTCTCATTTATGCAATTGGATTCTGCGCTTCCTTACTGAAATGCCTCAAAAGATTAATGTGGGAGACAACAGCTCCAGAAGTATCATCCTGAACACAGAAGTACCACAGGGATGTGTCTTAAGCCCTCTCCTTTTCACTCTGCTGACACATGACTGCATGGCCACACATGAGATGAATAGGATCATCAAATTCACAGATGACACCAGTGTTATAGGCCTGGTTAAAGACAGAGAGGAGGAGGCCTACAGGAATGAAATTTATCAACTACTGGTCTGGTGTGATAGCAACAATCTAACACTGAATATCAGCAAGACAAAGGAGTCAGTTGTTGATTTCAGAAGATCTCAAGTACCACACAAACCTCTAGTGATGAAAGGAATGACAGTGGAATGAGTCAAGAGTACAAAGTTCTTGGGTGTTCATATCACAGAGAACTTATCCTGGTCAGTCCGTGTATCCAGCATAGTCAAAAAAGCTCAGCAATGCTTGCACTTTCTAAAGAAACTTAGGAAGGCAAAATTACCAAGCTCCATACTTCAGAACTTTTATAGGGGCACTATTGAAGGTGTCCTGACCAGCAGCATTGCAGTCTGGTATGGAAGCTGTAACAATCAGTATCGGAAGGATCTCAAAAGTGTTGTAAGCCCGGCAGAAAGAATCATTGGCACCTCCCCGACACCTCTAGAATATCTACACAAATGTCAGTGCCTCAACAGGGCCATAAAGATTTCCAGTGATTCAATGCATCCTGCCAATGCTCTGTACACTCGCCTGTCCTCAGGTAGGAGATACAGAAGCCTGCACTGTAAGACCACCAGACTAAAAAACAGTTTCTTTCCCCTCTCCATTAGACTGTTGAACTCTTGGGAAAAACAAACCATGACGTCTGTTACATAACTAGCCTATCAAGGGGCTTATTTTATGGATGTGTAATAACTAAGTGCATTACTAAGGTAGCTCACCTACACACTGAAGGACTGTAAAGTGCAATATACAAACTGTGCAGTAATTTAATCTAATCATAGATATGCTGCTATTGTTTCAATTTTACTTTGACAATATTACCATCATCTGTTCCTTGTCTTCTCTTGTTGTGGGATGGGTGTGGGTCACTGCTGTCCTACTTTACTTACAAATTGCTACTTGTTAAATTTCTACTGTGATATTTTATTAATTTTTCTCTGTCTATGTGTGCAACTGTTTCCTGCATTGAGAATGAAGCACTGCAATTTCATTCAGCTACACTGCTGTGTAGTTCTGAATGACAACAACATTTTCTTTGACTTTGACTTCTCTGACTTTGACATTGGAAACAATCCTCTGAAATGTGACTGCTTAGTGGCATAGAGGGATAACAGCCCTAAGAACCTTACAGGTGACACGAGTTCAGACAGAGGCTCAGGCACCTGCCGGGGCTTGTGGGAAGGATGGGAGTGAGTAGCTGTTAAAAGTTCACCCATCCTGGTGAGAAAATGGCCACTGTGGCTCATCAAATGGGTGGAGCACTATGTGTTCACACCTTGGGGTTCAAGCCTAGTGATTCCACGTTGCTGATTCTGTTCTTCACTGTAAGCAGAAGGGCAGACAGCATGCAGAGTTACACTTCCTCTTAAAGAGCAGCTATAGGGAAGCTCATAAGACTGCTTTGGGTTTGCTATGTCAGAGGATGGGAAAAGCCACCCTATAGGCTGGACAAACTGGCCCTCTCCCTTTCTTTTGCTGACTGGGGATTCTTGAGCACGGTAATTGTAGGGCACTTTTTCCTCAGAATGGATGAGCTGATTTGGTGCATGTAGAAGAAGCATTGGACTCGGGAGTGGTATACAAAAAATGCTCTGACTATAACACTTTTTCTTTGCATTTAAATATGCACACTATGATCTATTTTACAAGTGTTCTTTGTAACTGTAAATTTAGGCACAGGTCTCAGCTCAGCTGCTTAGTATTTTTCATAAACTGCAGTCATTTGTTTTCAGAACTATTGCACTGATTTGCTGCAGTCTTCATTTTTTGGGAGCAACCACGATCATATGATGCTATACAGTGCATTTCTGCATATTTTGCTTCCCATCCGATTGTGGATTAGAACCCTTCAAATATGGCAGTAGTAGCAGAACATAATTGTCCAATCAAGTTAGAGTTATGAGCTGTTTTTCTTTTTCTCTAACTGTCCCTCTTCCATCTGCACCATCAAGTCCATCTGACTTCTTTCTTCCCTTATGCCTGATAGTATAGCACACCCCTTCTCCCCATGTCAGGTCTTCTCAATCTGCAGAGCATCAGTCTTATCAGGGACTCACCTTGTTACTGCAAGACTGCCTGAAAATATTAGTACCCATAACGAGGCATTCTTCTCCTACCAGATGAAATTATCTGATACCTTACTTATTGTTAAAACTATGGCGGCAAAATTCAGGACTGTGGCTGGCCATCTACATTGAAAAAAGATCAATCTGTTTTCAGCCAAGCAGCTGTCTCTCCCTCTTTGTGGCCAGACCTGCATGGTACTGAACCCTGTTATACAGAGATAAAATTGAGAACCTGCTTCCATGCGTTCACTTTACTCTGCTGCAGTATACATATGCCTGAGAAGGGATTGTGTACATTCCATTCCTGTGCTGTAGACAAGCTTTCCAGTCAGAGCTTTCATTGTACTACCTAAGCTAACTCCCTCCCCCACAGAGATGTGCAACCTTGCATCAACAATTAAATTTTCCATCCATCTCCTAGTGAGTTCACTGGAACCTAAGCTACTAATAAAACAAAGGTCATCTGAAGCAGAATGAGCTGGTAAGCTTATTTCTTTTCCTAGGGATTGTGCTATTTCCCAGTGGAGAGACAATGTATCATCAACTATATTTTCTTTGAAAATAGCAGGGTTGTGACTTTAGTAGGGTTTTCTTCCTCAAAGTGAAATACTTCAAAATAGCCAAGGTCATCTTTTTCAGGGCATATCTGTCTCATCCACTGTAGCACTGCCTTATTATTAATTACTAAAGCTGCCAGACAATAGCATTTTCCCCATCTAAAGTAGGTTTCCAAAGCTATACATACAAACAAACCATGTCTATTTCTGTTTTAAGTGCAACTTAATTATGTATTACCTTCTATTGTTAAATATCTGCTGATTTCAAAAGGAATTGTTTTCATATGAAAGCCTATAATTAATTAAGCATATTTCAAATAAATACAGAGGCTAAGATAAATCTTGAAGTTCCATTGTTTATAAGGTGTCACTTTATCCATCCCAAAACCTTCTAAAAATCAGTTAAAATTTATTTCTTTTTCAGTTTAATACGCTTAATAGAAAGATTTTACCCAACAGAAGAATCTAAAAAAAATGTTATACATATATGTTTGGGTGCGTGCATTGTATATGTGTGTACATATATATATATATATATATATATATATATATATATATATATATATATATATATATATATATGGGTTTACTAGTTTACTATCATTTACTTGAGGCGGAGTTGGTCGAATCCACTTCACGCAAAACCTGAACCTCAAACGTGGGCAATGACAAACTCCGATATTGTGGATATACAGATCTCACCCCATCTCGACCCGTGTTAACGGTCATCCCAAGATCGCATTCTATTTGTATTTCAGCAATATCAGATTTTGGCAATGTCTGTTTTCACAGATTTGAGTTGCTGATACAATCATTTGACTAAGTCTGTTGTGAGTAAATGATAGCAAACCATATATCTATCTATATATATATATATATATATATCTATATATATATATATATATATATATATGTTCATAGTTTCATAGAAGGTTACTAAGCTAATGGCCCTAATGGCCCTTACAAGACTAGCCAAGTTCAACCCAACCCTTGTTCCTTTAAAGGTCTAGAGATACGATCTATGTTATAAGCAGATCTAAATAAGCATCGACTACTCCTATCGAAGAGGGACATAGGTGAAACCCTTTAGTTGTATTTGTTGTTTTCCATCCAATCATACAAGTTACACTTAAAAAGGGTTCATCAGGGTCTCTGTTTAACCTGTGTTGGAAGTTTATTCCAGAGGTGGGGGCAACCTTTGGGAGACACATCTGCCTCTCCAGCAAGATCTGTTGATGTCACATGCTAGGTTACGGTCCCTAGAGCAAGTGACTCATGTACCATTTGACTTACGGATGTGCAGCATTTTCATTAAGACAGGATCAAAAGTTGTTCTGTATGCAAAGTACAGGTGGCCTATGAGTAGTCTACACAATACAGAGTATAGTGACAGTGATTTCAGTCTGCCCAAGTAAGATATGTGAAAAAGACCCTGAATTTTCTTTGTAAGGAAGCTTTGAGGTCTCTCCAGTTGCTGCAGGTGCCTGTTTAGGTACATACCAAAGGGAGCATTGTACTCTACTATTAGATGATGAGGGAAGAGTACAGGGAGTTTATAAAACCGCTTTTGATCTGAAAGCTATGCCCTTGCTTATGGGGTCAGCAACATAGAAAGCCTTCCTTACCACCATGGAGACATGATGATCAAAAATAAAGTTGCTGTCAACTTTTGTGCCCACTGATTTAGAGCTTAGGGTGTTGTTATTAATATAGTAATCTGCTGAGACATTGCCTTTGCCAAAGGGGCTGATAATGCATTTTTTTTACATTGAGTTTAAGACCGTGGCTTTGGCACCAATCATTGGTTTGCATAAGTCCTTCTTATAGAATGTTGACATCATTTGGTGATTCAATGCCTGCTCTCAGTTTGCAGTCATCAGCAAACTTTGTCACCCACAAACTTTTGTTTTTGCCTGTACTTCTAAGAAGTAGATTCCAAACAATTGCGGCCCCAGCATAGATCCCTGTGGAAAACCTCTGGTAATGGGTCTGCTGGTGGAGGTGGAGTCCCCTATTTTGATTGTATGTGTTCTGTTGGTGAGCCAGTTTGCAACTCACCTGACAGTATATGGGTTGATCCCCAGTGGGGTGAGTTTTTCAATGATTCCTGAGTGTGGTATTGTGTCAAAGAGCTTTACCAAGTCTAGGTAGGACATATGTACAGACTTGCCTTCATCCAGGGCTTTGGTGACAGTGTCAAAGAAGTCCACCAGGTTCAACAGGCAGGATCTCCCTTTAACAAAACCAAACTGGGTCAGCTCAAGTGTTTGAGGATCTCCTATATCCTTGTTGATAAGCTCCATTATGATTCTCTACATGGCTTGCAGATAAGGCTGGTTAGACTAATGGCTCTATAGTTTCCAGGGTCAGTGAATGTGCCCCCCTTGTGCAAGGGGATGACAATAAATGTTTTCCATTCAGCAGGGGCAAAACCAGTGCTTAGGTTGTGGTTGAAAAGAGTACCCAATGGTGTTGCTAACTCCTGTTTTAAACCATTGAAAATGCAGCCTGGGATGTTATCAGGTCCCATAGAAGCTATGTGTTTGGCCTTGGAGAGAAAGGTTAAGACCAGCTCTTTAGAGATACTAGGTGGAAAATAGGTGGTAGGAATGTTTTGGGGTATATGTGGTGAGGACAGGTGGGAGAAGTTTTCACTGAACCTGTCTGCTAGCAGGTTGGCTATTTCCAACTGGGTCAGTATATGTTGTACCATTCAATACCATTTCAGCTGAAATATGAGCCTTTCCTTTAAGGATTTGGATGTAGCTAAAGAATGCCTTATGGTTATCCTTAGCTAAGGATGCTAATCTAGATTTGTAGTCAGCTTTAGAGGACTTTACAAGATGTCTTATTTGCTTGTTCAAGCTGAGAAGCATGTGCTTCCAATTCTGAGATTGTTCCTTCTTGCTGTTAGACAGCAGTTTTCTCCTCTTATTATATAACCTGTTTATTGCATATGTCCACCAGGCAGGCTTGTTTTTTTGGGTTTTTTTTTGAAGATCTTGCTTTGGTCCTATCAGAAATAGCTGATTCAATGCAATTCTATAGATGTCTATACAATGCATTGGTGTATATCCCAATATAGGTGTCCTTCTAGTCAGTGATGACAGGAGCTTTAAAGCTATTAACACCTCCTCGTACGAGGCTGTAGTTGGCTTTGGATATATATATATATATATATATATATATATATATATATATATATATATATATATATATATGTTGTTGTGTCTTTCGGCTTTTCCCGGTTAGGGGTCGCCACAGCGGAACTCCGGTCCGCTAATGATTGGCAGTAGATTTTTACATGCTAAGTTGTCAGCTCTGACGCAAAACCTTCAACGAAGATACGCCCATTCATGCATGTCTCCACACAGAAGACGCTTTAGCTGAGAATCAAACAGGACAACGTCTTACTGTGAGGTGGCAACACTACCGCAGCTCCACCACCGCAGTAGATATATATATATATATATATATATATATATATATATATATATATATATACGAAAGATACAACAACATACATATACACACACACATACACACACACACATATATATCTTTCTATCTATATCTATCTATCTATATATATATATATATATATATATATATATATTAACAAAAGCAAAAATGTCATCATATCTAACACAGTCCTTAGTGAAAGGTGAAAGTTATAACAAAATTATACAATATTGTGTACTAACATTCCATTTATTCTGAAATATGATAAAATAGAAACAAAAGACCCTATCAGAGTAACTTATATGGGTAATAAAATTGAGAGTAATAATAAAAAAATAAAACAAACAAACAGACCCCCAGATGTCAGAGATCCTACCCCCTCACCCATGGCGACATGGCCTCACAAAGATTTAAACAATGAAAAGCTAGAGATTTTAGGGGATACAGAACTAGATTCCAAGCCAAGAAATAGGTCTATACCTTAAAACGATTATAGAATGAATGATATACCTTAAAACGATTATAGAATGAATGAAGATATCTTAGGACAAAGCCCTGTCAAGAATTCACTCCAGATAGCCGGGTATCACAATGTTTTGTTTATCAAGGCCTTGTAGTGCATGCTGCTCACCGATTGTCCAGTGCATTTGTCTTCCAAATCATTACTGCTGAGGGGGAATTTGCCTATGCGTTGTTTTAAGACCACTTGATATGCAAATATAGAAATGACTGAAGAAAGCATGTGTGCTTCCTTGCCAAGTAATAGGGTAAAACATTTAGGACTTCCCATGCTGTATTCCATGATAATCAAATACTCAGTCTGAGTCCTTCCTCTGTCCTAATGAATTCCCCAAAAGACTTTTCTCTCAGCCACACAACATATAACATGAATCAAAGTCACGGCTTTAATAGATGATCACTGGGTGGAGGTGTTCTGGTAGCAATGGCTAAAGCAAAGCATGGAACAGTACAGAATGTACCAAAGTGATTGATTCTAAAGGTGGGCATTCCCTGACTAGCATATTCTCTAGCTCATACCATCTCTTCAGAAGTCCAAGTAAGCTGTTGTCTAGCAGTCTAGGATAGGTTTCTATCCTCGTTCTTGCACAACTAGCCTCCATCAAAACAAATAACTACCCCAAATTGCATTACAGTGTGGAGGAATAGTTACTGAGGATTTAAAAATGCTTACAGAAATGACATAAGATAACTTGTCTGGGATAGGGCTGCCTTGCTGCATGTCCACCATCCATGGCACTGTGACAGCTTTTAAACAGCATTTGACCAGGTGTACAAACACAAAGGCAATTACTTTTTTCTCCCCCTGCACAATCTTCAAGTCAGGGAGGCAGCAGTGTGTGGCTGTTATGCCCATCAGGTTACAGCTTGCTAAAATGCCTCAGCTATTGCAGAATAATTGCTTAGACAGAAGGTAGTTATATAGACTCTGGTAACTGATTTGTGGCCAACAAGGGAATACCTGTGCAGAAATGTCCACTTTCAATGTTAAAAATGCATTCAGACATGATACATTGTAGAGTACACCCAGTTTCCTGATTCCTGATTTCCAGCACTAAGTGAACAGATCATTCCTGGTCTTTCCATACTATAAGAATATTGCATGCATGCTTTATAAAAAAGTTACCTTCGTTGCTGTAAATTGGAGATAATGTATTCAAATTGGAAAAACACATTCATCTTAAAAGTGATTATCCTTCCAAATAAGGGCAAACCCAAATATATCACTTCATAAGTTAACCTATATTCTGGTTATTACCTTATGTATATTTTCCTTGTGCAGTGCCCTAGATGTCTTAAAGATCCATAAACAGTATCTCCTAAGTACCCATACAAGGCAAATACATTTTTAATATCATTTAACCTCTAGGACATATACAGAACACATGTTTAAATGGAGTACCCCATTCTAAAATATGTTTCAATGGAGTTTAAGGCACATGGTGACTACATAAAATATCCCACTCTTGGCCATTTTTAATATATCCACACTGAACCTTTAAAATACATTAGCACATTCTTTTTTGTGATTCATGATTGGCATTATTTCTTAAACCTTCAATTACTTTTTCATCTTTTCTGATTGTTCGAAAGTTGCCTGCTTACTAAGTTCTCAGAGAAAGTTGTTTTCTTTCTGAAGTTTTACTAAAATGATATCAAAAGACTGCTATAATAGAATTATGGTTGTTGGTGATTTCACTGCAGTTCCACTTGACTGCTATAACAAAATTATGAATGCTGGTGATTTCACTGCAGTTCCATTTAAGGTGGTTTAGTAAAGGAAAGGATAAGGCAGTTATTAAGAACTGTTAAGCAAACTAATATTAGAGGAAGCGAATGATTTTAGCTTTTTATCAAAACAGCACTGCAAACAAGTTATTACAATGTATCAGTTAACTTTGTGATCTTCTGTCAATGCAGAAGATATTAAATGTCTCTGCACAGACAGATACCTTCCCAAACAGGCAATAAGCAAGTCAAATGAAACTATCAGTAACTCTCTGCTTGACTCCTACACGAAAAAAATGAGTGAAGCATTGCAATCATACAAAATGCATTTAGCTTCTGGGTGGTATTAAGCACTGCTGAGTGACATGCAACAGCTGCTTGCCAGGAAAAGGATTTAGGTAAAGTTTTTCATTTCCATAACACATGTCCTGCAGTGGCATGCAAAGCCTCCTTTCCAAATATCCTTCACAGGAAAGAAAAGCAAAGTTGTTCAGCTTCACAGCTGCGATGTACGTACAAAACCCACATGAGGTGATAAACATGGCCGCCACCTGCCACAAATACAAATGGAAGTTCAGTCAATGCATTCATATCATACACAAACAAAAGCAATCATGCATATGAACACATGCGCCAGCCTTGGAGTAACATATACTATACATACACACCTCTCCTTATATAAAAAAGACAGGTGCAATCCTGAACTCACTCTTATACTGCTTTCTTAAGAGTCACACTCACTTTTATACTTTGTGCATGTGTTTGAATGTACCAAGTACAATAATGTCTGAAACACGCATAAGAACTATACAGATTGCAACATAGTTTCAATACAGATCAAAATGCTATTTTTAAATTATACCATGAATAGGTAGATGTTGTATGAATATCCTTTTAGGTGATTTTCATGTATTCAACAATGCAATAATTCTAATCAAATTCACAACAGTTCCTAAGGGAGATTACTGTACCTTTCACAAGAAAAATATAGCTATATTTTTAAGGCAAAACCATTTACTTTGTTAGAAGCCAGAAGCAATGATTAATTTTAATTTTGTCTTAGGACCACTGAATTCATACAGGGGAGTCCTTTTTTAATAAATAAATGCTATGCTCTTCTGCAAACAATATTGGTTGTAGAAATAATTTCATTTTCATAAAAAGTGAATAAATTAGTGCTATCATCTTGGCATCTGAGTACATTTTTATTAAGCTGTGCATATTCTGAAGTGTTCTGGTGCTGTCATATTGAACAAACATAACAGGTTCACAGACATCACTATGGCTTTTTCTTTTCTTACAGCACAAAGAGCTGACAGATATATAATCGATAAAAACATGGCAGTTGATGCTGAGCTAATCAATTCTGTCAGCATGACACTTGCCTTTGATGCTACATGACCAGAAGGCTGTGGGTTCTATTACCACTACAAGTAACTGGTTGGCTGACACTACAGTGCAGCATTAGGGGTGTGCTGTTCTTCAGATGATCCAGTCGGCTTATATCGGTTTTAGTTCAAATGAATGTAAAAGATCCCATGGCACATATTGAAAAGAGAAGGGTAAATTTCCTAATGAAATTTGTCAAATTTCTTCTAGTAGTAGTAAAAATGCCACCTTGGGTTTCCTCTGAAAATAGACCCCTACCACCAGTGGTATGCAGTGGTGCATTTTTCCCATATCAGTACTCAAGTATCTTTTACAAAGCATGCTAGAAAATAAAAATATATATAAATTATTAAAATATTATAAACATTTTTGAAAATTGACCAGTCATCTTCTGTATGCCACTTTCTAGTGGAAACTGAAGGTTAGAGGCAGGCTAGCATATTTTTGAATGCAACCATAAAACTGGCAAGAGCAAACATGTGGCCATTCCAAGAATAAAATTTAACAGAGCATGAAGTGTTTTTTTTTTTTTACAGAGATAACAAAACTTTGTAGAAAATCCTACTATGGACATGCAACTTTCCTTAATTTTAAAAAGGTTCCAGGTAAAAGAAATTAAAAAAAATAATAAATGCATAAAATAAGGAGCTCAGTGCAACAGCTAACTTAACACTGCCAGTCTGGAAACTGTTTCTGCCAATACTTGATAATGAGTTCCCTTGAGTAATCTTTGTCTATACCCATTTCAAATTAGTGTGCATTTCATTTTGGCTCATTTGGGCTGTTAGTAAACTGTCAGAAGGTCATCAGTTGACCATTTACAGGATACATAATCTGTCCCTCAAAGAATAATTTTGTTGTTGGTCTACAGAGTGTTGTAGTGACAACTATTCAAAAATAACACTTGTTCTTGACAGCTTCATAAATCACTGACCTGTTTCAAACTACTTCTTTTCAAAGAAGTCATCTGAGAATATCATCTGTACTAATTGAAGTTGCTGGGAAAATATGAATCTTTAAGACCCTTTAGGCAGTCATAACAAGTATGTTTTCCGTCACAAAACCATTTTAAAAAAAGAGTATTACATTGCAGTTTAATCATTTGTTTTGTTTATTTGCATCATGATAACTTCTTACACTAGACATCAGTGTTTCTTATATTTTCCTTGGAGACCACAATTCATTACACATTCAAAAAATAACAAACATCAAATATAAAAATATATATGATACATCTTATATGGAAAATTCATCCTATTAAAAGCCAAGAGAAATAGGTAACGTAATCAGATGTACAAAGAATGCCCCCCTGCAAAAATGTAACAAAAGGTAGATTTTTGTGTTGACTTGGAGCAGCTGGTGTTTTGTTATTCTGAATGTCGGCAATGTAAAGATTCAGTGTTGTGAGATTTCACTCGTCTCATCTCGTTCTTTTGATATTCAGTTTTGGGAAAATTCGGTAGAGTGAAGTAGACTCCAATCCATATATGTGGCTAAAACAATTTGAATAATGAATCTTATAAATGACTTTACAAGATCAAATTTGTTTATTTATTTTATTTGACATTAATTTACCGGGAAAGTCCACCTAGGATAATATCCAATTTTCAGTGGTGGCCTGGGGAGCAAAGCTCCACATTGACATAATATGGTTGCAGTTAAATAAAATTTTTGCAAAGCCTAATAGAGAAGAATTACATAAAAGCTAAGTAACAATTCAGCTTCAGTTCATACATTCTATCTTTGGAACAGATATGACTTGATAATACATCCTAGGCAAACATATATTTTAGCTTTGACTAAGAAATCGGTTTTACTAATTCCTTTTCTCTTAACATAATCTTAACATAATTAAAGTATGCTGATGGTGGAAGCAGGGAGGGACTAGCTCATCCGGGGTAGTGCAGGAACAGAGATAGGTATTATTTACGTAGTCTTTCAGTAGTAGTTTGAAGTTTGAGACAGTAGAGGGAGATCTAACTTTCAGATGGATAGAATTCCATTTTTTAGTGACAGAGCACAAGAAGAGACTTTGTCCAAAGGATATGTGGGGGGGGTTTATATATATATACATATATATGATGTTCATTTGATCAAATTATACCATGACCCTCTATTAATATTCCAAAACGTGACTGGCCAGTGTGCACGTTGTAAATCGACTTATACTAATGGAAAAAGGTCCGGTCGCCCGGACTTTTTCCATTAGTATAAGTCTTTTTTTAAAACACTGTCTCGCTATGTTAAAAGAGTTTAACATAGCGACACAGGTTTAAAAAAAGCAACTGAGATCTCCATTGCTTTTTTTAAAGCTGTCTTGCTATGTTAAACTCCTTTAACATAGCGACACAGTGTGTAAAAAGCAACAGAGATCTTGCTTTCTCTTTCTTGCTTTCTCCATTGCTCTTTTTTAAAACCTGTTTCGCTATGTTAAATGGGTTTAACATAGCGAGACAGCTTTAAAATAAGCAACGGAGATGTCTGTTGCTTATTTTAAAGCTGTCTCGCTATGTTAAACCCATTTAACATAGCGAGACAGGTTTAAAAAAAAAGCAAGGGAGAAAGCGTAGGCATGCGCAGTACATCAGAACTGCCGCGGATGCCAGACAGCTGCAGAAGGGCAGCAAAGAGGCATTATACGATGCCATTATTTAAGAAAAGTAATTGTTTCTTTTCTTAAATAATGTCATAGTATAATAGCAATAACCCACTTCTGGGTGTGGGTAATGCGGGATTTACCCACGGTTGTCTTTGTTTGGTCCCGAGGGCAAACCGTGGGTAAATCCCGCATTACCCACACGCAGGCGTGGGTTATTGCTATAGTAATAAATTGGGGTGATAGGAATGGAGGATAGGAATAAAATCAGCTTTGTGAATAATATTGTATGTAATCTTAGTGGTGAGGCAGTTTGAGTCACTTAAACACCTTTAGGGCAATACAATGGTGGCTGTGGTATGATGTGCTGGGGCAAACTTTGCAGCCTTATTATAGCATGCCTCCATAGGTTCATATTAAGCTAACTGCCCTTGCGAGCCAATTTAAGCATAGCCAATTATCCCATGTGAGACTCAAACTCTTCACCTTGTGATTGCAAGGCAAACACCTTAACCATTAGGCCGCCCTCCCAACCAGCTTATTTTTAACTGTAAAGGTTGGTTAGGATGGGTGCACCATATAGGTGAGATGAGAAAAGGTAGGTAGTAGCAAGATTGGTTTTGGCAGTGTTGCTAAGGAAGCGTTTATGCCTGTAGAGCATTTCTAATTCTTGGTGAATGTTTTTTTATGCCATTTTTGAGCGAGCAGGTCAAATTTAAGGTTATCATCTGTAATCACTTCAAGAAGTTTTATATTGGAGACTATTTCAATTTAAATTTTGTTTAGTGAAAAGATTTTACAATTCAGTTGTCAAATGTGAATAATTTGGAGAAATGAAGCAGTAACTTTGTTTTTTAGGGTTGAGTAGTATGGGCATTATGGAGCCATTTATCAATTGAGGGAAAGTTTCTTGTGCCGCATGGAGAAGCTGAAACAAGTTATTAAATGCATATATAAGTGTAGAATCAACAGCGTTTTGTATAAGAGAGGCCAGACCTAAAGAGGTATAGATGTAATTGATAAAGGTATTATACAGGACGGGACCAAGAATAGAGCCTTGGGTTACATCACTGGAAACCTGCAGGTAAGGTGAGAGAGTATATTGCCATTTTACAGACTGGAGCCTGTCAGTTAAATAGCTATTGAACCCTAGTAATACGGAAGGGAATAGTCCAAGCTGAGACAGTTTATAAAGGAGTTTAGGGTGAGAAACTGTAGTGAAACCATTTGACAGGTCAAGGTGTATGAATGAAACAAGTTTGTCAGAGTCCCTGTATTTGTTTATAGTGTCAGTGAATGATAGGAGGGCAGAAGTTGTACTGTGTATTGGGTGGAAGCCACATTGGGTGGATGTTAACAGCCATTCTTGTAGAAGACAGTGAAAGAGTTGCTTATAAATACATCACTCAAGAATTTTTGAGAGAGGTGTTAATATTGCATTAGGCCAAAAGTTAAATACATCAGCCAATATGACACCTTTTTGAAGAGGAACAATATAGGATTTTTTCCATAGTGAGGGTATACAGGATTCAGATATTGAACTACTGATAAGGATATAGACTGAGTTGTTATGGTGTTGGCAGATATCTTTGTCTATTCTGGTGGCAGGCTATCTGCTGAAGTGGAGCAAGGTTTGAGTTTAAGAAGAGTTTTTTTATGTGGAAACAGGTCCTAAGTGGAAGTTTCTAGCAATGGATACAGAGGATAAATTATATTGAGATTGGGATGCTTGAGGAGGGGGGGGGGGTTAAGGAAGTGGTAGTGCGTATGGTGTATGGAGAATGTTGGTTTTGGTATAGACTGTTGGTTACCGAATTTATAGAACGGGGTGATATTGAGGGGTGGCTGAAGCATTGGATGGGGGGTGAAGAGTCCTAGTTAAGATGATAATGCTTTCTATGAAGTAGGTATTGAATAAGGTTGCAATCTGTAGTGGGGAGATATTTTGAAAAGGGTCGGGTTCCTTGTTTGAGCCTGAATGTATCAGGTTACGTATTGATGTCCACACTTTTTTTGGGGTCATTTTTATGTTGAAGTTGTAGAGGCTGTAATATTGTTTTTTTTGTAATAATGTCCTTCAAGGTGGGCACTTTAATGAAATAATGAAAGTTACAAAACTGAAGAGGACATGCGATTATTCTTCTGTTGCACTTACCCTGTCAAGCTTTATTGCATGTGTGTATTTCATTTGAAAGCTTATCACACTTTGAATGCTGTTTTGATTTTACCCTTGCGTAAAAGTTTCTGCAAATGCTACTGTTTTCATAAAATACACACGTACATACACAAATGCACAGCTCAAGACAGGAAGTAACAGAAGTGATGCTTGAATAGAATGAGAATAAAATGAACCATGCAAATTAATTTTGCAATCTGCAAGGATGGAGAAACATTGACCTCAACTGCAGACATTGTTGGGAGGTAAAAGGAGCACTTTAAGGATCTTCTGAATCTGGTGGACATGCCATTTTTAATACATAGTTCTAAACACAGCTGATAAGATTAGATCCATTTCAGTAGATAAGGTACGAGGCTGAAGTGGCAAGGATGTGATAGTGCATTAAATTCAACCAATAATTCTGAAAGCTCTGAATGTGAGTGGGGTGTCATGATTAATACAGCTTTTCAGTGGTGATCTTCATTTGCAGAAATGCTGACAGAAGGGTGGGCTTCAATTACATAGGGAAGATGGTCTTCACTTTGTTGGGAAACTTATGCCATCATGCTGATATTCAGGTGGAATGCAGACTCCATCAAACAGTTGAGTATCTGATTCAGGAGGACCAGTGTATGTTCTTTCCTAGACATGGATCAGCAGGTGGATTCTTTGCCATTTCATAGATATTGGAGGGGTCACATAAAATTATGAATCCTGTCTACATATGTTTTATGGACCTGAAGAAGATAATTGGCCAAGTGTCCTGGAATGTCCTGTGAGACGTGTTACAATAGGATAGAGCTCCAGGGCCATTGTTGCATACCACATGCCAAAAATTATATCCTCATTCTCTGCATTAAGTCAATTATGTTAATGGTGAGCACAGGATCCAGCAAGGGCTGTGCCATGTGTTCCCTCCTGCTCATGATTTTCTTTGATGAATAGCAAGGTGTTGAAAGATTTTGAGACTATCCTGCTTGGGGAAGTGATGGTTTAATCTCTGCCCTTTACAAATGATGGTGCCCTCTTGTTTTTACACTACTATGTTCTTTAGCATGCAATGGAATGTTTTACTACTGAATGTGAAGTGCTTGTGATGAGACGCAACACTTCTAAATCTGAGTTGATGGTTCTCTCCCAGAAAAGAAGAGCTTGCTCTCTTCAAGTGACTGTTCATCTGCGACTCCATGTGAATGAGTTTAAATATGTCGGGGTCTTGTTCACCAATGAAGGTAGAGCAGATTGGAAGGTTAGCTGGCAGATGATGCAGCTCTATCAGCATGGCAGACATTGGGTGAACTGTGGTGGTGAACTTGGAACTGAATCCAAGAATAAAGCTCTCAGTTTACGAGGCAGTCAACATCCTCACCAATGGTCATGACATTTGGAAAATAACTGAAAGAATAAAATCATAGAAACAAGCATCAGAAACAAGAATCATCCAATGTTTTTTTTAGTCTAATCTCCAAGTCAGACTGAAGAGCTTTGTGATATGAGAAGTTGTTGGAATAGATCCACGGCTCTTCCAGGACTGTGAAGTGATAGCCAAAGCAGCCTGGGTAGGGTACCCTGTGAGGGTGCACTTTCTATTGCTATCAAGCTTGCTTTAAGAAAGAGGTACCTATATGTACTCTCTATACAGCTGACGTTTATGGGCCTATAAATAGCATGGGCTGTATTGGTGACATCATGGATACAGCATGTTCCCAGCATTTAGAAGCTCCACCGTACATTTTACTCATCATTTTAATTTGGACAAATTGTTTACACTCAGAATTTTCCCAAAATTTTAACATTTGCTAATTCTTCGTGTTTAAGAAGCCAGCTTTTTCTTAAAAGTCAAGACATCCAATACAGGATGGCAACTCCTTTATGGTCATAAGCACATTGCCTAGTTGAAACATTTTGCTGAACATTATAAATCTAATGGGCTAGCCGGAATACAATGGATAGCTTTGAAGTGAAAATTCAACACCATTATATGAAGTTTCAGAACCTGAGTCACAATGACTGTAGCAATCTATGCCACCTTTCAAACACATTCATAGGAACATGATATGTAGGCCATGCTGGGAAACTGATTGACATAACTATAACAAGACGTGACATCAGTTAGAAAAAACTAAGCATTATGCTAGAAGAAAAACACACTTAATTGCATTAATTCCACATCAGGTAGGGAACATTAGTGAAAAATTCCTTGAAACGTGTATTTGATGCTATGCATTATGCCTGACTACAGAAGAGAGCAAATAAAAAGTTTCTAAAGGAAGATGCCACGTACTGAAACACTCCCAATTTTTTGGACCCTTCAACAAAAATATACATAATGGGCAATACTTTGAAATTGAAATTGAAGCTACTAATGCAACCATATGAATTTCCCAGATCAACCAATTCCCATATGAAGTCATCACAAGGAATGGTCAAAAAAACAATGACCACACCTGCAAATAATATGATTTATTGTTCTCATAAGCTATGCTCTACTGAAATCAGACAATGTGGCCGGTATAATTCAAACACAGCACTGCTTCTATGCAATTTTGATTCTAGAAATATTAATTTAATAGCCTATATTCTTTGTAGTTTGAATGTACTAAGTTTGTATGAATTGCCTGTGATCAGAATGAAATGTACCACATCAGAATGGTGTGGTGTAGACATCTGAATGTTTCAATGTTTCACCACTACCCAGTACTCAGTACAGCCCTACCAGCTATAATATTTGGTCTCTCAGTCCATGAGTTTGAAGAAAAAAGTGAATAAATTCCCTGGCTGATGATCTCTTTGAGTGAGAACTCTATCAGAATACTGTTAGAACTGCATGCATTCAGATTTGCCTTAAATAGTAGTTGCAATATGGACGCATTGTTGATACTGCTATTAATTCCCAGGGTCTGCTCCTCAATGTGTATATGTCGAGCAAAACTTGTGTCCACATCTTCAGTGTCAAGACAGATATTTTCAAGAATAGTGTATGGTCCTGCAATGGAGGAAAAAATAATGTACATCACTAAGTGGATAGTGGACATCTGAAGCATTACTGAGTTTATTAAAGTTCCCATTACACAAAGTGCACCAATTAACTGAAGATCTCATAAAGGAAACAACTTTCCTTGTGAAGTAGTTGGGATAAAACCATTACCACTTGTCAGCTGACAGCAGTCTGAGGAGCAAAATTGGTATAGATATTACCTTTGTCATAAACGTAGGGTTACCCTCAGAAGATTTCATCAAGGCTCTGGTTAGAGGAAAGCATGATAAAACAGGTTTGAAACAAACTGTTCTTTTTAATGTAGTAAACATTTATGTCGCAAAAATGCACAGCTGCAATTCTATCTATTCATTTAAAGGCAGTAGTCAGCAAAGCATATGAAGCACTTGCTAAACATGCTGTCAGAGTAATATCAGTCCCTGTTTGACCACTCACTTTCATCCACACTACTCCTATACTCAAGTATGACTCCAGATGAGGCAATCTTATAATTACTGTTAGAAGCAATTATAACACTACAACCTTGTGTGGAAATCCTAAAATAATAGTGTCCATACATTGGAGCAGTCTGGGAAATCTCAGCGTTTCTAGATCTGTAGCTAGCTGTACCCTATAACTCTCAACATTCCAGAATTTTGCAGAATGTCCATATTTTTGCCTCGTATTTTTGGTTCTTCCTCATAAAATTACTGTTTTTTTAACAAATCCTAGGGATTGAAGTCACTTGAAAATGACAAACATTTGAATTTCAGACTTCATGTCCTTCAGAAATGCTAATGCAAAACCCAATATTTCATCAATTTAGAAGTTTTCTAAGTTTATAAGTGCAGTATTTAAAATTGCACCTGATTTTTGCCTTTGTCCCTGATTATCTTTGGTTTTCTTCAGAATTCTTGTGGTTTGAGATATGGTATCCCATAAAGATGGAGATGGACCTAATATAAATAAAATAAGATCTACCACTATTAATAGCTCTGTCATGTAATAAGTAAACAGTTCTACAAAAATTTGCAGCTAAATTATGCCTAACTTTGCAGAAGGTAAATAGTCTTATAATCAAAAATGGTCTGCACATTTACTTTCTACTTTACTGCTTAAACGTCAGTATATGAAAATATGTCCAAGTCTCAGAAAAAAAAAAGATGGCGACAGAAGAGTGCAAAAATGCATTAAGATAATCGCATGTTGATGAAATAAAATTTGTACTTATAAACACATACATTAGCTTAGTCTGAATGTTCCAAAGAGGAACTATGTTCAATTATCCTACCGAATTTCAAAAAGGTCTTCAGGAATAATTGGCTAGACCTATGTTATTGAGTAGGCCTTCTTCACTCCTTAAGTTGATGATAAAACTTGAGTCCTACTCTTAGTCAGTATGACAATTATACCTTTCTAGTATCATCTAAGAAAAAATGCATTATACTAAACAAGATCACCAATTGCAAATAGAGTACACTGATGCTAATGTTTCTTCATCAGAATAGTGTAGTATTTGTACTTGTATATACATAAATAGATAAATGCAAATAAAATCTATAAATGGTTATATTTTAAGCAAGTGTTTTTCATACTGCTAAATAGTATGCAAAGGCTGAATAAGCAACATCCTTTTGTGGACTACTTCTTGCTGTGAATCTGTGTTAACTTTGATATGTTTGAGAGTGTCCTGAGAAACACCTTAACATATACCTAGGTTTCATCTGGAAGGAGTTCATGAGAATAAAGTACCCACCCATTTTAATAATGATAAATAAATACAAACAAGTTAAAGTATGTCTTATTGTTTATGGGATCATAGCAACCTGCATTTCTCTATAAGACTCCATCATTACTAAGTGAAAGCTCTACATATAGTTATGATCTATATATTACATTTCATGAATTAATATTGATGAATCATAAAAGGCAGCAGAAGTGCAACATAATGGCAAAGGCACTGAAGGAAGATAAAACAATGAAGTTGAAGAGTGATGGATGTTGAAACTGTAGACATTTAAGGAAAACCTCTACTTCCAACAATGTTACTTATACTTGCTAAGACGAGTTGCAAGCAGTCCACTGCATAACACTGGTGATCCAAACAACTAGGGCAAAAAGTAGAAATAAAAAAGCCAGCTTATGACAATGTATGAATGAAACTAGTGCAGAATGATCTATATGACAGTGCCAAAAGTGATGCTGGCAAGCTGTTATATCTTAATTAATTCACAAAATGTTGCAAACAAAATAAAATGGGTTACTGCTGCCATTGCACAACAGAATAAAACTCGAACTGCTTCACAGTCTAAGTTCTACTCAAAGTTTGAGTGATGGAGGGAGTGAATTGGTAGGATGAGAGAGAATGGCCATTGTCAGTTTGCCCATACTGTGGAGTGGGAGGCAACTCTGTCTTCTACTTTGGCAGTACATAGTGGGAGTTCTAGGTATTGAAGCTGGGAAGTTCATACCTAATGAGCACATAATGCCACAACAGTGACTTGTACATTGCTTGCCCTGGTAATATAGAGAGTGCATGCATCCCACTGGTTATAACAGGAACTGTGGAGCTCAGAAGAGAAGACATTGGGATTAAGGATTTGGTCTGTCTGCCTGCTGACTGTCCCACTTCATTTTGCCTTATTCTCACCTCTCAGACAGCAGCCAATCAGTGAGTGCAACTCAAAGAATGAATGGTCATCTGTTATCAGTCATGGGAGGGAATGAGCCCAGTCTTCAGTCTTTCGCTGGGAAAGTGGTCAGCATCCCTAGACAATCAGATCCAGGACAAAACAGGGTCTTGGTGAGCTCATTGCATGGGCTTATATAGCTCCTTTAGAAGGAATGAATGAGCGGAAACATTAGGTCAGGTTGAGCAAATCAGTAGATGTAAAAAGGTAAATTGGGTAAGTGGGAGTCTATGTTCTCTTCATACCCAAACTAAGAGGGAGCACAGTGGTATTTGGACCCACTGTGATGATGTGAGGTATTACCAGTTATGCTAGGAGAAGTGGGACAGTGGATGTAATTCATTCCACACCTTTCGGCCCCAGAACATGGACTGAAGCTCCAAAGGCAATGGTGTCTCCATATTCATAAAGGATATGCACACCTCCAGACTAGTAGTCCAGCATTATGTATCTGAGATACTCCAGGTACAACTAACATTGGGTAAGACCATGATTCAGGTCATAGCCTGCTATAGGTCCCCAACCATGTCCAAAGACTCTCACTCCACATTTCTAAGCACCCTGGAAACTATTAAGATCCAACCCAACACTCTCATGCTAGGTGATTTCAACTACCTGTCCATCAACTGGGAAAACTACTCATGCACCAATGCACTGGTCCAACGCTTCCTGGAATTCAGCAATGCCAATGCCCTGGACCAGATCATTATTACGCCAACTAGAGGAAGGAAACTGGTTATTACTAACATGGGCAACAGCTACTCTATGCCAATAGTCAGTTCCTCCCTGGTTAGATCTAACCACAGACTAATCACCATGAAAATCCACATCCCTCCCAACCCCCGCAAAGGTAACCACCATGAATAACTTCTTCAAAGCTGACTTTGGACTCCTAAAAACAGATGTGGCTAACTTCATGGCACCCATGCCAATGGAAAATAGATGCATGACTGCTGAATCTTACACCAATGCACTGTACGAGCACATACATAAATGCATGGAACTAGCCATACCAAGACGCTCTCCTCCAAAAAAAGAAGCCAATCTGGTGGCCCCCTGCAATTAATAAACTCTACAACAGAAGGAAGAAACTGTTGCAGAAAAAGGTGAGGTCCCAAGACTGGAAAAATTCCCTTATCAGCCTCAACAAAAAGTTGAAATCCCTCATCAAAACTTCCAAAGCCAGTTATGAAGGCAGAATTGCAACAGACACTAAAAACAACCACAAAGCCTTCTATAGTTATATCAAGAATCTCCACGGCAATACCCAGATTTGCTCTGAGTTACTGCACAATAGTACCTCCTATACTGGGCCAACAGATATTGCCAACATACTGGCCGACAGATTCAGTGTCAACTTTACCCCTCTCTCTCCCCAAAAGGACTAATCTCAATACCGGAAGACTGCCAGGCATCCATCATTACTGCAGCACAGGTTAAAGCTGCATTGTCCAAGGCCAATAATACAGCTTCCAGGGACCCAACAATATCACTGGATGTGTTCTCCATGAATTACAAAGTGAACTAGCACCACATCTATGTGCCCTGTTCACTCACAGCCTCACCTCAGGTGTTGTCCCTACTGAATGGTGTACTGCTACAGTCTTCCCTCTCCATAAAGGGGGAGCAACTACAGACCCTGGAAATTATCTTCCCATTAGCCTGATGAGTCTGATATGTAAGGCTATGGAGCACATCATCATGGACCTAATTAAAAAGGATATAGAGAATGTCCAAACTCTAGATCCCATGCAATTTGATTTTGTGAAAGGTAGATCATGCCTGCTCAACCTGGTTGACTTCTTTGAGTCAGTTACCAGAGCTGTGGATGAAGGTAAGGCAGTTCATACAGCCTACCTCGATCTGGCCAAGGCCTTTGATACCTTTCCTCACTCAGGAATTATTGATAAACTCACCAAACTAGGCATCAGCCCCTACATCATTAGGTGGGTTGCAAATTGGCTCAGAGATAGAACACACAGTATGAAAGTAGTGGACTCCAAGTCAGACTGCTGACCAGTCATGAGTGGAGTCCCACAGGGATTGGTCCTGAGTCCTCTCTTGTTTGGCATCTACTTTTCAGAAGTCCAGGCCAACACAGAGAGACTATGGCTGACCAAGTTCACCGACAACTGCAAACTGGGAGCCATTATAAACTCCCCAAGTGATGCAGACATCCTACAGAAAGGCCTCACAAAGACCAATGACTGGTGTTGAAACCATAGCCTTAAGCTTAATGCCAAAAAATGCATCATCATCCCATTTGGAACTCAGTTCCCACTAATTACCACATTGATAGGAGCCCACTGAACACTGAAGGCATTATAAGAGATCTGGGGACACAGGTTGACAGCAACCCCTCCTTTGACCACCACATTGCCACTGTGGTCAGAAAGTCCTTCTATGTGGCACATCTCATTACCAAGGGTTTTGCATCCAAGAAGAAAGAGGTCATCATTTCTCTCTACTCTTCCCTCGTTAAACCAGTCATAGAATATAATGCCCCATTTGACACCTGCAACAGCTAGAGAGGCCACAAAAGTACCTCATGAAGAGAATCATAGGCCTTACACACATGTCCTACATGGACAGACTCAAAAAACTCCAGCTATTCTCTGTCCCATATCATCTACTAAGAGGTGATATCTGCTCGACTTACAAAGCCATGTCTGACCCAGCTCTGTTAAGAAATGCTACATCTTAAGAAATCCCAATCCCTTCACATCACATGCACCAGAGACCTGAACCTCATTAACACAATCAACAGAACATGCTGTAGGGACAGGTTTATAACCCCGCAACTGCCCATGCTCTGGAATACACTTCCCATACATGTCAAGGCATTTCTATGGGATAGGCTTGTAAAGGCTCCAAGATCATTAGCCTAGTACACACCTATGAACCTATGAACCTATGTGTAACATATACAAACATAGTTAGCTGGGGCTTTGTATATAATTATATGTCATTTGCACATCAAACTGATTTGTACAGACGCTTGTGTTGAAAAATGTATTTGTAAAGCTGTTTGTGTTAGCAATGTACCAACAGCATCTCCTGCTGGACAGAAAAGAAATATACATGTATGTCAGACTGTACAATTTTAACTGATTAAATATATATGTTGTAACAGTGGATACTGGAAGAGAAGAGGTTAAGCACAGCCCCAGCTAATATTTAGAAGAATATCCTGAAACTAAATTACTTAATTTTGGCCATAAAGTTTGCATCTTGCAGTTCTGACTGCGACCAGAAACAAAATGTCTGTGAAACCAAGGACTAGGAATCCTGCTATATTTTCCTTAGCAGTGAACTAATTGCTAACCTAGAAGGGTAGAAGTGTTGAAATGGTTTTATGGCTTCCAGATGCTATAACACATCTTAGCAAAGCTGTATCTGCATGTATAGTAACACATATGTGTGAGATTCTGGTTCAAGTTCTATTAAAAGGGAGTAGTGTGGGAACCAGAAGTGAGATGACCAGATGTATGTGATGGTATACTGTAATCCAGCACTGAAATGATGTCTCAGACAGAAGTCTCAGGGAAGTCTATTTTTGAAGCCTGACATAGAAGAATTACTCACTCACATCATCTTGTCTTGCTTTAGAAAGTAACAAGAGAATAGTACTTCTTTAGATTAGTCAGGAAACTAAAGTAAGATTAGTTAAGCACTATTTTTCTGTATCTGTGTAAATCTATTCATCTGGTTATTTTAATATTTCCTGTGATTGACACTCTGGTGTTTATTGTAAATAAATATTTAGTATTTTCATGTTCTTTTATTTTTTATTAGCAAATATATTTAAACTTTTCATTGTGGCTAGTCTTTTTAGAGAATGTTTTAAACTTTGAGAGTACTTGTATCTATTTAGTGACACTGTGGCGGCTCCTGGAAGCCTTACTGCATTGCTCAAACACTACCATTTGTACTAATATTAATTTCACTCAGTATAACTGGGTAGCCTTATAAGAGACTTAGGGTTGCTGGCTTTGGAACAAATACTACATTACTATATTCTGGCACCTTTCTAACCTACTTTCTTGTATTTCTAATAGTGACAGTTAATATTAGTTTATATAGTACCCTTTTGGCACCTGGAAAATGACTAAATGATATTGAAATAGTGAGGTTCAAACATAAGAGCAATAGCCTTTTTAAATGAATGTCATACATAAGAACTGTAGGAAAGCAAGCTTAGAGCAGTGCCAGATTAACAAGAAAGCTGCTGGAGTTACAGCTCTATTTCCACATGTCTGAATTAGGGGTCCTGATAGATGTCCTCCAAGTCACAACAAATGAATAGGTCCCTTATAATTTGTAGTTCCAAGCACATGAAGTCCTTAATGTAACACTCAGCTTAACCAATGCTATACACAAGCAATTTTTTGAAATTATAGCTTAGACTTCCTACTGCATGATCAGCTCACATGATCAATTTGCACATATGAACGCATCTGAACTCTTTGTTACTGTGCAACTTAAAATGAATTGCCAAAAGTAACAAGGTAAAGAAGGGTGAAATAATGTTTCTCTGATGTCACATAGCTTCTTGACTACATGAGGAAGCTCTTGGCAATGCAGGTTTCGGGCTGAAAAGAATCACTTTCTCTTCCCTGTTGATGCTACTAGCAATGGTAAATAAATGATGGAGTGGTGGTGATGACATGTTAAATTTTCAAATAAAAGTTATGTTTTTATTTACATTGTAATAGTGTGTTTCTAGTTTGGCAGTAATAAAACTTGATCAAAAGCTATTTCCCAGTGGCCTGGTATTGATTAAAAATGTAAATTCTTAAATTAATAAAAAAAGAAAGGAAGGCAAAGAAAAAAAAGATTGAAAAGAATTTCAGGTGCATGTTGAACATTGCCTGTGTGATGTGGTGGAAAAGTTTAAATAGACTATTACAGCAGTTTACAGTGTGAGCTGCAGTTTCTGCCTGTCTAACTGCTAAAGAACAATGAAATAGTTCACAGGCCATAGTAGTTGTTCCCAAAACTAGTAATATATTAAACCAACAGGTATGCCCACCACAATGATAACTGAACTGTTTAATAAATGTATTAGTGCTTTCATCCAAATGAATCATGGCCTGTTAAAGATAGGTCACCTACTGCCTGGCTTGTGGGCATAACCAACATCGCCCTGGAGTAGCACCCAGTAAATTCTAGAAAGTTGCTTATATGCAGTGTTTCTTATGGGGTGGGAGGGTATAATGTACTTTTAGTGCCAGACACCAAAGAGCTGATTTTTTTGATACACCTCAGTTTAGCATTTATATTTAAGCACTATACTTCAACGGTGCTAAAAATATGTCAAAACATGTTTTTACAATTTCACCTGATGTCCTACCACGTCTTCATTTTTAGCCTAAGCCTAGTTGGCTTCTTAAACTGACTTCCTTGTTCCATAACTTCTCTTTTAATTCATGTCACATCACAATTATTTTGTATTTTGTCCTTTGATATTACTATTTTATGAATCTTATATTGTATGATACTGTAGTTTACTTATTTTTATGTTTCTGACAATGCATTCTTTTCCCTCAAATGTTGTATACCTGCAGCATTTCTAATTTTATGTAACCTGGAGCATTTCTCCTTGGGTCTCTGCTGAAAATAGGCATGCTGCCCGGCCAGACTAACCCGGTTAACAAATGTCAAATGAATAAGTAAACTGCCCATAGGATAAAATTGTGATCAGTTTTCCAGTCAAGACATTATACTGATATGTGCTCTCAAAATTCACTTCTTGAGGTTTACTTAAGGCGATTTTCTTGAAATCCATTTTCAGAATACATTACAAACTGGTTATAATCCATGATCTGATTATAATCTTCTGTATTAAAACTAGTAAATCAGTTTATTGTTTCAGATACATTGCAATGCAATATTTAGTAATTAAGTAATAAGGCTATAGTGATACATTTATTATAATAACATTAACTTCACAGGACATACAAGTAGAGATATAAGCAATCGATCAGCACACAAGATTCAACAGGCTTTTAATCTATCACCTGCATCAAGTCCAGAAAACATTTCCTGTTTATTGCTATAATGGGAGTGAGTAATTTACAAGGCAGTAATCTGAAAACTGCTTGAAAATAAAATTACTGATTTCTCCCATCTCACTTTTGCTATAAAGGGTAACTGCATATCTGTCACATTGTTACAATGATTGATTACTGGATAACATTTTCTCCCAGCAGTGATAGCTTTCTGGTGAAATTGCTTTCCATTTTCAACAAGGACAACCCAGTGGGTGGCAAATTTTCCACTGTACACAGAGTTCCTTAGTAAAAAATGTATGGTATGCAATGTTAAATATTTCAGAAAGTATCACGACTGAAAATGGCTCTTCACTTATATTCTATACCTCTTTTACTTCATACATTTTCACCACGTTTATGAAAGTGAAGACATAAGGGCTCTTATATACGTCAAAAGGAATGCCTCTTTTAAACCATTAATGCATTTAAACCACACAAGAAGAGCAGTCTGTCTCCTTACAGCCATCCAAGATGTCAGATAGAAATCTACAGAATGCATATTTCAAGTTCTGCTCGAGAAAAATAAAAGTCTTAAGCTTACATTCACCAGAAAAGAAGATTGTGAATATTGATGTTTATATGATTTCACAACACAATGTTTGTTTAAAATGTTTATTGATGATATTTTAGAACCTAAAGAAAATTAGTAGGGACACAACTTCAGTAGTTCATCACTCTGCTAAGTTGCATAAAAAAACATTTTATATTTTTCTACATAAAGTTAACTTTAGACATGAGTGCATGATGCAATTGAAAATCATGGGTGGTTAAGCACAAAAGAGAGACTACCTAATGTAATTTATGAAATGTAGATAATTAGGAAGTTTAATTACAAAAAAGAATATTACATTGCTGTCACTGTATTATAGAAAAAAGACATCTGCAGGGTAAAATACAAAGATGTTTTAAAACAGCAAATAATGTGCAAAAGAGGCAGAAAACTTTGCGTATTATGTATGCACCTTGATACAAGCTCCATCTTTTCAGCTTTCATTTGGAAATTAAGAAGGCAAACTGCTCGTTTTAATTTTATCATTGCAACATAGTAGCAAAAACCTTGATGTTTACACGTTTTAATATTTTTCAGTTAGCTTTTGGGGGCTCTTAGTGTTTATTTATTCTTTTGCATTCCTTTCATTCAAATTGAATGCTCTAGTGTTTTCTTCATGAATAATTAGTACTTCTGTCACCTGCTGAGTTTCCACTCCAGACAATCCATTTTGTATGGTTCATGACTCCCACCCTTCAGAATTTGTGTCAGATGGGGCTTCTGCATGTCTTAAGCCATTATAATGACAGGTGGTTAAAATCAATCGAACTTCGCTTCCTATTTAGTAGCTCTTTTAACCCACAAATATTGTCCCTGTACATCAATACTTTTATTTTAGCTAAGCTATCCCACTTTTCTAATCTACCCACTATGTAAACAACTCTACCTCTATTTCTCTCCACTGCTCCCAGCCTCTACACTATTACCTTAACAACTCTCTCTCTGCCAGCTGCCATCCACTTATGTCTCTCTTGGATAATATCCCCACATGTCTATCTCTCTATCTATAATTTTCATCCCAGTTTCAATATCTTATATTTGTAACTACTATTAGTCTGGTTCATCTGTAGTGCTATTCTTTTTTTTAATGTGTAATTGTATATTGTAAAATATTGTAGCATTGTATATTACCATACATTTCATTTACTGGAGATTTTGTCCCCGGGTATCCACTGAAAATGGGTCCTTGAAATCCCAGTCTGACTTTCCAGGTAAATTAACATCAATAATAAATAAATGAATAAATAAATAAAACAGAAACCCACCATTACACTTTTAACATGTTTCACAATTTACTTAGGGTTATAATAGCTGGTGTTGTTACATTTTAGTTCAGTATCTAAGCTATTTTATTCAATTTTTACCAGCCTTACTGGGGTGCTAATTGTATATCTAGCTATCTCTCTGTCTCTCGATATATGTAGATATATATATCGGTTTACTATCAAAATGACAAATGGACATACTCTGCAGACAGAAAATCAAACTGTAGATGCTCGATTCCCATGTTGCCAAGCAGTACATGACTGAAAGTTCAGATCTGTGAATGCTACAGTGCATTCGTTGATATGAACTTGATTTTGTGCACAGAAATTGCACTACAGTGCAGATTGGGACATTCACCCTCTTCCTCACTATAGTGGGATCTCAGAGTTGGAATATATAGTTAGCAGGGAGTATAGGGGTGCAGGGGGCCTTGCCCCCCTCCAAAAACATGATGTGAGGTGCAGGTGTTTCACTTACCTAACCCCCTATATAGACATCACATGTTCTGTTCGGAGACAATGTCGAATCTGCTGAATTCGCTCAGCTGATTCTGCATTGTGAATTATTGTATATTATTACTTTCGCTGTTTTCTTCGATGTTATGAACAGGATTTTGTTTTTCAGGTTGACATTTTGATAGTAAACCATTTATATTAATATGCGATAAAGTAAAGGATTAGGTGTGCTAAACACTAAGTTTTTTACTAGCAGCATACTCCTCAGTTGTCCATGATTTTTAGAGGCATCCTTGATTTTGTTCATCTTTTACCTCTGTCCATTTCAGTCTCTCTCAGAACTGGTGACTTTTGTAGAATAAGTGGTTATTTACACTTAATAATGGCAATAATCAGAGTTAAGGACCTCTTTTGCTCCAAAAAAATGTATATTAATTCACATTCACCTTATTCTGCTGTTCTTCAGGTTAATATCACTAATAATTTAAAAAAAATCCCTGATTATGACTGGACTGGCCATCTGGTAGATACAAAAGTGTTATATCAGCAACCATAATTTTAATCGTGCATGCACTTTAATAACAGCTTACACAATTTATTTATTTATTTAACATGGTGGCATATAGCAATTTTGGGTTTGGGCTGTGATAGTGAATTAAAGAAAAAGAATTTTCTACATTGTCTGTGTGCACAGTTGTTCTGTTTTTGGGGATTATAAATTACAAGCTAATCACCCTAGACATAGGTTCATAGGTTGGTACTAGGCTATTGGCCCTAGGGCCTATACAAGCCTAGCCATAACAATTCCCTGGCTATTTCTTCCCACACTATTTACTTCCCTGGACCCCTGTCTAGCAGGATGACTGATGTGATCCCCAGGGTGAATTTCCTTTCTTCCATCCAGTCATCAAGGTTCCTTTTGAAGAGGGCAAAGAGGTGCTCTGCTTGACATGTATGGGCAGTCTATTCCAGAGTCTGGAGAGTCTCTGGGTCAGGAACCTATCCCTCCAGCATGTTTTGTTTATTGTGATGACACGATTTAGATTCCTGCAGTGTGTGGCTCTGAGGGATTGGGATTTCTTTAAGTGGAGCATGTCCAACAGCTCTGGGTTTGACAAGCAGAGATCACCTTGGAGTAGACGATATGTGACAGAGTATAGCTGGAGTTTTTTAAGGTGGTCAGCATAGGTCATCTGCTTTAGGCCTGTGATACTTTTAGTGAGGTATTTCTGCGGCCTTTCCAGTTGTTGCAGATGTCTTGAGAGTTACATACCAAATGAGGCATTGTATTCTATAATGGGTCTAATGAGGGATTAGTGCAGCGGGTCAATGACCTCCTTTTTTCTGGATGAAAAGCCCTTAGTGATGAAGTGTGCCACATAGAAGGATTTCCTGACTGTTGTGGCAATGTGGTTATTGAAGGTGAGACCACTGTCCACCTGTGTCCCTTAGTCTCTTATCACACTTTTGGTGTTTAGTGTACTGCCACCTATGTGATAATTCACGGGTACATGTTTTTTCCCAAAGGGGATAACTATACATTTCTTGGCATTGAGCTTGAGTCCATGGCTCTGGCATCAAGCATCTGTTTCTGTAAGGCCCTTTTGTAAAGTATCCACATCATTTAGGGATTCAATAATGGATCCCAGTTTGCAGTCATCTGTGAACTTTGTTAGCCAGAGTCCCTTAGTGTTGGCCTGTACTTCAGAGAAGTAGATGCCAAACAAGAGAGGTCCAAGGACTGAACCCTGAGGTACTCCACTTGTCACTTGTCTGGAGCTGGATTTGGAGTCAGCTACTTTTACAGTGTGGGTTCTGTCAGTAAGCCAATTGGCAACCCATCGAGTGACATAGGGATTAATGCCCAGCTTAGTAAGTTTATCTATGATTCCAGAGTGGGGGATGGTGTCAAAGCCTTGGCGAGGTCCAGATAGGCTGTGTGGACTGCCTTACCCTCGTCCACGGCTCTGGAGACTGATTCAAAGAAGTCAATAAGATATCCCAACCCCCATTAAGGAAAACACCATCGAAAACTACTCCAAAGCCAACTTCATGCTTCTTAAGACAGAACTGGAAAACTTCGTGACACCCATGCAGATGGAAAATAGAGGTCAGACTGCTGAATCTTACATAAATGCACTGTATAAGCACATACACGAGTGCATGGATCTTGCCATTCCCAACAGAACCAAGACGCTATCCTCCAAAAAAAAGGAAGCCAATCTGGTGATCCCTTGTCATAAACAAACTCCCTCATAAAATGCTCCAAAGCCAGTTATGAAAATAAAATCACCACTGATTCCAAAGACAATCACAAAGCATTCTACAGCTATGTCAAGAATCTCAGTGGCAACACTCAGATCTGCTCTGAGCTACAGCACAATGGCACTAAATATATAGAACCAACCGATATTGCCAACATCCTGGCAGATAGGTTCAGTGCTAACTTTACCCCCCTGTCATGCTCCAAAGGGCCCATCTTAATACCGGAAGAATGCAAAGCCCCTGTAATCCCGAATGAACAAGTAAAGATTGCACTCTCCAAAGCCAAGAACACAGCATCCATGGGACCAGACAACATCCCAGGCTGCGTACTGCACGAACTACAGAATGAACTGGCACCCCACCTACGTACCATGTTCAGTCATAGCCTCACTTCAGGCTATATTCCTAAAGAATGGTGCACAGCGATGGTTATCCCACTCCACAAAGGAGATGCCACCATGGACCTGGGAAACTACCACCTGATGAGCCTGGTATGCAAGGTCATGGAACATATCATATTGTAAACAAAGACATAGGTAACCTCCAAACCCTGGACCCTACTCAGTTTGGGTTTGTAAAAGGTAGATCATGTCTACTAAACCTGACTGACTTCTTTGAAGCACTCACTAGAGCTGTAGACGAGGGCAAGGTAGTGCATACAGCCTATCTTGACCTCACCAAGCTTTCAATACCTTCTGACACTCTGGAATTATAGATAAACTCATCAAGCTGGACATAAATCCCTATGTCACAAGATGGGTGGCCAACTGGCTCACTGATAGAACCCACACAGTAAAAGTAGCCAACTCCAAGTCCAACTTAAGACCAGTGACAAGGGGAGTACTACAGAGTTTAGTCCTGAGTCCTCTCCTGCTCGGCGTCTACTTCTCTGAACTGCAGACGAACACAGAAGGTCTTTGGCTAACAAAGTTTGCAGATGACTGCAAACTGGGAGCACTAATAGAATCACCTAATGATTTAGACATTCTACAAAAGGGCCTCACAGAGACAGATGCTTGGTGTCAAAGTCATGGCCTCAAGCTTAATGCCAAGAAGTGCATTGTCATCCCCTTTGGGAAAAACTTGGTACCCATGAACTACCACATAGGCGGTACCTCACTAAACACTGAAAGCGTGATGAGACCACATGACACAGGTGGGCAGTAGTCTCTCCTTTGACAACCACATCACCACAGTAGTCAGAAAATCCTTTTATGTGGCACACCTCATCACAAAATGGTTCTCCTCTAGAAAAAAGGAGATCATTGTTCCTCTCTACTCATCCCTCATCAGACCCATTATAGAGTACAATGCCCCATTTGGCATGTATCTCACAAGACACCTACAACAATTGGAAAGGCCACAGAAATACCTCACTAAGAGGATTGCCAGCCTCAAACAGATGCCATACACAGACCATCTCAAAAAACTCCAGCTCTACTCTGTCACATATCGCCTTCTCAGAGGCAATCTCTGCCTAACATACAAAGCTATGTGAAACCCAGAGCTGTTGGACATGCTACACTTAAAGAAATCCCAATCTCTCTGAACCACATGCACCAGGGGCCTAAATCTTGTCACCACAATAAACAGAACATGCTGGAGGTATTGATTCCTGTTCCAGAGACTTCCCATACTCTGGAACAAACTGCCCATTCATGTCAAGCAAAGCTCCTCATTGGCCCTCTTTAAGAAAAACCTTGATGACTGGATGGGAAATAGAAAATTCACCCTGGGGATCACTTCTGCGGTACTGCTTGACAGGGGCACAGGAAAATAATTTTCTTGGGTGGTGAAAGCCAGGGAACCTTTTTGGCTAGGCTTATATAGGCCCCAAGGCTGATAGCCTAGTACCTACCTATGAACCTATGAACAATTTTTATAAACATTATATACTTTGTTTAAGTATTTTCAGTAACTCATTGTTTTATTACATGCTTTAGGAGTAATAGGAGCTGAGTTCTATCCTAGCTTTCACTTAATTCTTAACAATTAGTTTTGATCACATCAATGAAGAATGTTTATTTAAACTGGGCACTTTAATGCAGTTATCCTTAGCACATTAATAAAACATTCAGTAATATGTTCACTTCTTCATGTAATGCTATTATTTATATTCTCTGGTTTATGTTCCATTTCTTGGGTTAAGCCACTTTGCTTAGTAGTTACATTGACTGAGATCTTCAGAGTTTTGAGCTTTCTTGAGGCGTCAGGTTTATTTATTGTATTATTTTCAATTGTAGCACTCCTGAGACAGCAAACCTACAACTTCATTGGGTTTAATAAGTTAGTCAGGCAAGTCTTTATTTGTCTCTTTGGATTGGGTCTTGGAATAGAATCCTTATCTAGCAACTTCAGATGTATTATAGATATAAGCAGGGTCTGAAGTGGCTATTAAGTAAGATTATAGGTGGAATTATTTTTTTCTCTTCTTCTCTGTGAACCAGAGGGAAAAGGAAGCTGTGGGCATGGTAGATTTCCAGGCAAGATGGGATATCCTTACATCTCAAGCCAAGGTACCGATTGACGAGTTAATGGCAGATCAAAACCACAACAGGATTCCCATGGGTATCTGAGGTAAAAGATCATATGCAGAGCAGTCAGCAAAGGAGCAGTCAGAATCTCCACCATCTGATAAGTGACTCAGATCACAGGGATAAAAAAAGGGAGGGAACCAGTTGTAAACATACTTTGGATGCTTTATCAGAAGGAAACAGAGGTAGATTGTTCGATTTATTTATTGAAAAAGGTGTCGAAGGGGCAGATGGTCAAAGGGATAGCACAGTTATAGATTCATTAGAAATCCATCAGACATTTATACAAGGACTAGTTCTTAACCCGGGCATTCACTGGAATCACAGCTTGGCATCACTTGTTAGCACATTTACCTCAAGATCTGCAATCATTTTTTCATATTCTATTAGATTTAAAAGATGGGGTTTTAAAAGGTGAATGTATATAAACACTTTTAATTTGGTAGATATCAAAGGTGTTCAGACATTTCTGGATATGCAGGTCATGGGGAGTAAAGGCTTAATGATAGCTCTGGCAGTTGAATGCTCATGTACATAACTGAGATAATTGTGCTTTTGGGTTAATTTATTTTATGGCCATCATAGTGGAAATAGATCCCAGTCAAGCACTTCTCCTTTTAGCATATTTTAAACCCATCAAAGATGCACACGGCTTTTCAGGGGTCTTGGCATGGCTGTGGTTTGGCCAAAAGATTTGAAAATTAAAAGCGGTAAATCCTCTCTCAGATGGGAAGAAAAACATATAGACACCTGTTCATGGTAGACAAGCCCAGGATATCTATATTTGGGGTATTGGAGAAGAACAGCAATAATTTAAAATCTTGTTGGACATTTAACAGCGGATTTTGTGTTTGGCCATCTTGCCACTTCCAGCATTTCTCAACTCATTGTGGCAAGGGTCACTTGGTCCTTAGGTGTTGCACAAAGGAGAGTCAGGCATCAGCATAAAAAAACTCTCTCAAATGGTGGGGCATCCTTTGGTAGTCCTTCAGGTAATTGCATAATGTGTCCCTTGCCTTTTTGGGGTTCTAGACGAGGAGTTTCCTTTCTTTTCCCCAAAGGAGATAATTCGGCGCATTTTCCAGTTAAGCCAGAAGTTTTAGGACTGCTGTTGGCTAGTTATCCTAATGTAGCAACTAAGTAGGAACATGGGTTTTCTTTGGGTTTCCAGTTGAAAACTATATTTATTTAAAAATGTATCAAAATGGCAAATGGTCAAAGAAATAGCAGAGTTCCTTAGAAGTTCCTCACACATTTCTACAGTGACTAGTTCTTAACTAAGACATTCTCAGGAATAACAGCTTGGCATCTCGTGTTAGCATACTCACCCCAGGATCTACTGTAATTTTGCATATTCCATTGTATTTAAAGGGACAAAGTTTTGAAAGGTGAACATATCAACCTATTTGATCTGGTGGGCAGTGAAGGTGTTCAGAGACTTCTGGATATACAGGTCATGAGGATTAAAGACTTAATGATGGCTCTATCAGTTTTGGAAGTTTTTAGGACTGATTATGCTAATGCGGCAGCTAAACAGGAACTAGTTGATGGACTTTCCTTTGGTTTTCTTTTGAAAACAAGGGCAGTCCCTTATTTTAACTACTCCAAATTATGGCCCATTGTTGCTGAAAAAATATATTAAAGGAGCTTTGTTATTAATGAAATTACTGAGGGTAGGGATTCAGGAGCGTTTTCTTCCTCCCATTCAGGTTATGTCCCAGGGGTTAGCTCCAAAGAATACTCCAGGACAGTACAAGGTTATTCTCCACTTGTCCTTCTGGGTTGGGTATTTTGTCAATGACAGCACCAGTATATTGGACATCAGGATCAAGCACTCTGCACTGGAGGATGCCACTGATTTCATCAGATTTACTGACTCTTGGCTTGCAAAGGTGGACACTGAGACAGCCTTTCAGCTTCTCCCTATTTGGTCAGACAACTGGCCATACTTAAGCATATGCATTAATGGGGAATTTTCTGGATACAGCAATGCCTGTGCGGTACTCATTGGCGTACTTCACATCCTAGAAACATAGTTCAATCCTCCACTGGGTATAGCAACAAGAAGAAACAAAGCAACTGGCTGAATACTACTTGGATGACTTTTAATTTGTTTGAGAAAGAGTTTGGGTGACACTGAGGTAATGGAAACCTATACACCACTGTGTTTTGAAATTGGTGTTCTGCTATCAAAAGAGAAACTAAAGGGTCTAAGAAATCTTTAGGGTTTTTGGGTTTAGTGTCTGATATCTCCAGTTCTACTCTCGAACTTCCTGCTGCAAAAATATAAAAACCGAGGGAATGTATAAATCAGTTCCTAAGTTATAAAAAAACATAGGACTATGCAAGTTGAGAAACCTCTGGATTTGCTTAAATTTGCATGCTGGATGATGGCTCCAGGCAAGCCATTTATCCAAGGGCTGGCTAAGCTTTTAAAAGAAGATAAACTTAAACATCACTGGGTAAGAGTAATTGAAATTGTCAGACAGGATCTTCTCATCTAGAGGTTCTTTTTCCTACACTACAATGATACCGTGCATTGGAAAGGAAATGGGATTCTTCTTCTGAATTACTATTGTTTACGGATGCAGCTGGGTATGGTATGGTGCTTATTTCCAAAGCAGATGTTTTTCTTCCCTTGGTCTATTTCTTGGATCCTATAGGTATGGAAGGAAATTATATTTCTTGGGCTTATGCCCATTTGGACAACAGATGTTTGGGGTGACCTACTCAATCATAACAATGCATGTTTCATTGTGACAGCATGTCTGTAGTGCAGGCTATGACCAAAAGAATGTTCAAGTCCAAGAGGTTTCAATCATTGCTAAGGCAGCTCATTTTGCAAAGTTTGAAGCTACATTTGCCATTTAGAGTGTTGCATCTCCCAGTCAAAACCAACACATTAGAAGACTGCCTTTCTCACTAGCAGATGTCAAAATTCAGAGAGTTGGCCCCAAAATCAGAAGTAAACCCTGCAACAATTTTAAAATTTCTCTGGTTGATTGGTGAAGAGTAGTAGCTTGTCTGACCTCACAGTCTTGGTCACCTATCATTAAATGGGCTTAAAGGTCCTCTGCTGTGACTTTTCACCAGTTTTTAGAAAGTATACCTCCAAGTTTCAGAATTTAGTCTCCCTTTATTATCTACTGTTTTGGTCTTCAGGTCTGTACATAATGAAGCAGTTAAAACATGTCATGTTCATCTATCAGATTTTACAAAAGATTGGTTGGTATTCAGAAACCCATTGAATGAAGCTTGTTATTGGTCATTATTGATTTGTTTTACAAATTAATGCCCAGCTATAACCTTTACCCCATGTATGCAATATTAGTTACCTGGATGTATTGTAGGGTATTCTGAGTAGGGGAACATCTTCTTCATTTAACTAGGTGAGATATCTATCTCCTTCACAATATTGTCTCTTTCTCCATCTGGATCCATCAATCTTAAATGGACCAACAGTTTCAGGGACACTTAAGTCAATTGCTTCTGTGCCACTCATTATTCTTGTGTCCACTTTGGTGGGGCAAGACTACCTTTAACCTGCATTTTCCTGTTTTACACTTGAAGTTAGTTTTCAAGAACTTCATAATCGAAGTATCACCTCCCAGCATGTTTTGTTCTGTACTTCATAAACTGTTGCAGATCCAAACCTTGCCTGGCCAGGGTATTTCACCTCACACTTTTTGTATTGGTGGAGCGACTAACCCTGGCTAAAGAAGGCAAATCTATTTGAAGTCATAAAGAAGGTTGGGTGTTGGCCTTCTAATGCCTTTTTGAAATACACGAGATAGGTGTTTCAAGATGGCAATATATATTTCTTTTATGGTATGTGTGGGTTTATGTGGTCATTTTTACATTTTACTTGCATCCAAGAAAGCATCAGTCTGGTTGAATGGTCGCAATTTAGGTTTCAATCTATCTTTGGTCAAAGGGTTGTGAAAGGGTGAACCAGGTTTGCTGTCTTTGAAATGTTTATCTAAATTTCAAGAACTGATTCATCAGATTGGGATTCTATATTTAATATTATTTGAATTAGGAGGAAACAACATTAGACTTTTGCCTCAGCTGCCTCTTTTGTCTGAAGCTTTTAAGATGTTTTTGGCTACATCTGTTTGTACATGGTCCATCATAAAATGACTTTGTTGGCCCAATTTGGCATTGACCTAAGAGGTAGGGATGGTACAGAAATTGGTGAAACTTAAGAGTTTGTCATGCAGCGCCAACATTGGGATTTCATGTAGTTGGTCACTGTGATTTGTAGGACAAAGATTCACTTTGGTTCCAGCCCGATGGTATGCGTTTATCTGGTGTTGATTATGACTTATTTAACTTGAATTGTGCTTTGTTTATTCAAATTTTATTGTAATTACATGTTAATAGGTAATTGTTAGTGAAAAATAAAGGAGCAAAAAAAACAGAGACGAATTCATTTTAACAATTGCCTTCCTTTATGTTACAAGTTTGGCCAGAAAGGGGAGGGGCAGGAATGGCACCTGTTGACCAATGCAATGCAGAATTTCTCCTCCTTTTGCTTTCCCCACTGCTTTCCTGACACCTGAGGACCAGTTTATTGGAGTTGAGGAGTATGAGCTCGTGCAAAAGCTACTCTTGTGGGTACAAGTGCCAAGACCTTTTTGACATAGACTAGGTCACGGGGGGGGCAGATTTTTTTTACACCATCTAGTCACAAAAAGCAATATTATATGTTGCTTGCATTTATTTCAATGTATAACGTCCTTCACACCTACTGAGTTTTCTGTGCAAGGCCCACTATCTGAGGAGTATGTCTGGGCTACTTAAGACTAGATGGTGGGATGTTCAACACATTTCAGAGTCTAGAGTCTAGAAATTACAAAAACTTACATGTGATTCATGTGAAATAACAGGAAGGTGTGAAACTCACTGAGACACATTAAATGTATTTGCTGGGGATACCTCTGTTAGTTGCACATCATCAGTCTATGATCACTTTATCTCAGAAAATAGGAAATTCCCAGAGAACCAGTAATTTCAGACTTCTCCCAGTCACACATAAATACTTGCAGTTCTGAGGAATGTACATAACATCCTCAAAGTTGATATGGGAAATCCGACTCTACTGAATGAAAGCATTCATAATACTACTTGTATCTCAGCTACAATAAAAGATTTTAAAGTGATTGCTATACTACAGTTTACATATAAGATGGGAAATATCTTTTGGGAAAATTCTTTTTTATCAAACTTACTGCATGTTTATTTATAAACCTGCTGTAAAATAGGTATGACTGGACAATTTGCAGCAATTTTAGTGATGACTACATTAAGAATGCAAAAATAAATTTAAATGATTCAAAACTCAAAGCTAATGTCATATATAAGTCTTAATCACTTCTTCAGTATCCCTGAACCAGACTTCATTGCACTAACCATGCCTTCTCTTTCCAAGGCCCCACACTCTGGGAATCCATTCCTGCAAATCCTAAAGACCTCCCATCGTATCCAACATTTTGAGCTCAGCTTAAAGATCATCTCAAGTCCGAGTCAGTTTGCAAATGCTTTCCCTCTGGACATATCACCTAATCCCCAGCTCTCCCCTTCACCAGTCAGGCACCTTTGTCTTTCTCACATTATTTCCATACACTAATATGGAAAAAGACATGCATTTGGAGCTTTTCTTCCCGGGCTTCCATTGAAAATTGGCTTTGTTCCAAGTCGGACTTTCCCGATTAACAAATGTTAAATAAATAAATAAATAATATGTGATGTCTTTTGCACACTGCAATTAGTGTATTTCTGTGTTAACTTACCTTACGTTTGCTATCTTTTACATATTGTGATCTATCCCTTCAGTATTTTACTTTTGTTGCCTTTCTTTGCCTACTTCTCCTTCTTCCCTCCTTACTTAAAAACATAATTAATTGATTGATGAGCAAAAGCCCGCCAAAAACATATATATAAAAATATTTTGAAAAAAGCAAATGAATATAACAACTTCTTCTAAATAATATAGTTCTCTTGTAAATCACCTACTAAATTTATATTTTAAAAACATTTTGTCATAAAAAATACATTTCCAAATGAGAATGTTGACATAACAGACAACAACAACCATCTTATATGTACCTAGATGTATAAAATGTGCGTTATATGAGAATCCCTACATGACACACTTCTACTAAAATATGAAAAAGTGAAAATATGTGTATTTTAAAATACGCTTCTCTTATGTGAGACAAATGTGAATGTTTAAACTACACTAAAAAAGGTTTAATGCTTATAAATTCGTTTAAACCAGGTGGTCTTGTCGAGTCTGTTAATATTTGCCACTTACTCTCTAACTGGGCTAGTTTTATTTTCCAATTGCCTCCGAAGGGTATATCCATCACTTGATCTATTATGGAAAAAACAAAATTATGGTCATAACCCCTCTCTGCAATATGCCTGTATAATGCATTTTTGGTGTCACATTTGCCTATCCTATACAAATGCTCGTAAATGCGTTTTTTCAATTGCCTTTCGGTCTTCCCTATATAATGTGCATTACATTTTTTGCATACTGCGATATAAACCACCTGTTTAGTCTGACAATTTCCAGTCCTACATCTGATTTTAGTGTGACAGATATCGTCTAACTTTATGACCTCTGCTGAATTAATATGTTTACATTGCTGACATCTTCCGCATCTAGATGCTCCTTTGAATTTATTACGAACTGGTTTACTATTATCTACTCTCCCTAATAATAACTTCATATTGGGGACTGTCTTGAAAACACATCTAGGATGAGTTCCTACTATTTCTTCCAATTCCATACTGGTTAAAGTTGTCCAGTATCTTTCCAAGATTTCTTTAATTAAATAAATGTTGGGTGTGTAAGTCAAAATGCACACCCTTCCAGATGAATTATTGTCCTGTTGAGTCTGTTGCTCCATTCGGTAACATCCCAGTAATGGTGGATATTTTTTCCCCCATTCTTCAGACACGTATTTAATCACGTCCGTAACCATTTTATCTGGATATGCTCTACTAATGAACAAACACTTGATAGTATTAAGTTCGTGATCTAATATATGTTTGTTGGATGACATACGTGCTGCCCTTATACATTGTCCCTTGATAACATTTTTGAAAACATACGGGGGGTGATTACTGCTGAAATGTACGTAATCATTCGAAAAAGTGGGTTTCCTATAAATTCTAGAATTGAAGCCGTTGGAATCCTGACTCAATAATACATCTAAATATGCAATCTCTTTTTTACTGTAATTATAAGTGAATTTTAAGAAATCTACTGTGTTGTTGATATACTGCATGAAGAGATGTAGTCTTTCCTCTGAAGCTTTCCATAAAATGAAAATGTCATCCAAATATCTAACGTATGAGACGATGTCCTGAAAATATTCGCTTTTAAATACATAATCTGCTTCCCAGTCCGCCATCACTAGATTGCAAAACTAGCCCAGTTAGAGAGTAAGTGGCAAATATTAACAGACTCGACATGACCACCTGGTTTAAACGAATTTATAAGCATTAAACCTTTTTTAGTGTAGTTTAAACATTCACATTTGTCTCACATAAGAGAAGCGTATTTTAAAATACACATATTTTCACTTTTTCATATTTTAGTAGAAGTGTGTCATGTAGGGATTCTCATATAACGCACATTTTATACATCTAGGTACATATAAGATGGTTGTTGTTGTCTGTTATGTCAACATTCTCATTTGGAAATGTATTTTTTATGACAAAATGTTTTTAAAATATAAATTTAGTAGGTGATTTACAAGAGAACTATATTATTTAGAAGAAGTTGTTATATTCATTTGCTTTTTTCAAAATGCTTTTTTCAAAATATATTTTTATATATATGTTTTTGGCGGGCTTTTGCTCATCAATCAATTAATTATGTAATTAGCAATGGTGTTTAAATACATACTATTGTCAGCATAGCAGTGTTCTGAAGAAGACTGGTAATCAGTTGAAAGCGCTTAACCTTACTCAGCGTTGGAATTGATTTGGAATAAATTGTGTCTGTTTTTATCGTAACCGACGAGCAGTGGTCTTCATTTCAGCTATCTACCTTGTTCTAGTGTTGTTTTCCACTCTTGTGTTACTTAAAAACATCCCTTCCTCTTGCCCATGTTCTTTATTACTATTACTGTTATTAATAGTTTCATAGGTTCATAGGTAGGTACTAGGCTATCTGCCCGAGGGCATTTATAAGCCTAGCTGGAGTGTGTCGGCTTTCGCCATCCCATTAATTAACTGATCTTCTGTCAAGTAGAGCCAATGAAGTGATCCCAGGGGTGTATTTTCTGTTGCCCATCCACTCGCCAAGGCTTCTCTTGAAGAGTGTTAGTGAGGGGCTCTGCCTAATGTAGTTAGGAATTTTGTTCCAAAGTATGGGGAGTCTCTGTGACATGAATCTATCCCTCCAGCATGTTCTATTTATTGTTGTGGTGAGGTTTAGCTCACTAGAGAGCATGGTTCGCAGTGACTTGGATTTCTTTAGGTGGAGCATGAACATCAATTCTGAGTTGGACATGGCTTTGTAAGTCAGGCAGAGATCACCTCTGAGTAAGCGATATGCCACTGAGTACAGCTGGAGTTTTTTCAGTCGGGCTGCATAGGACATATGTTTGAGGCCAGTAAACCTCTTGGTGAGGTACTTTTGTGGTCTTTCCAACTGTTGAAAGTATCTTGTGAGATACATCCCAAATGGGGCATTGTACTTTATGATTGGTCTAATGAGTGACGAGTAGAGGGGCACTATAACCTCTTTATTTCTAGGTGTGAACCCTTTCGTAATTAGATGGGCCACATAGAAGGATTTCCTAACTACTTTGGCAATATGATTATCAAAGGAGAGATTACTATCTACCTGGGTCCCCAGATCTCTTATTACCTCTTCTGTATTAAGGGGGCTGCCATCTATGTGGTAATTCATGGCTGTTTTGTTTTTCCCAAATGGGATGAATATGCATTTTTTGGCATTTAGCTTGAGGCCATGACTTTGACACCAGGTGCCCGTCTTCATTGGTCTTATTCATTGCTATCTTCACACCTCATTTTGTTTGTATTCATGATACTTTCTTATTAATTTGCTTGTCTACTGTCATTTTTATTTGTCTGGGTGGAGACTGATAAAGGTCCATTTGCATCAGTGCTGTACCCCAGTAACTAAATTAAATAAAGAAACATAGCCAATACATGTTATAGGTTCATAGATTAGTACTAGGCTATCTGCTTGTGTGGGCTATTTTAAGCCTAGCCAAGTACCTCTTGTGAGAATCAAACCCCGTATGTTGTGTCTGTAAGCCAACCAGCTTAACCACTAGGCCATCCTCCCACCAAAAAACCTGGCATGCAATATTTTCAGTATAGTATGCATATCTATATCTATCTGTCTATCTATCTATCTATCTATCTATCTATCTATCTATCTATCTATCTATCTATCTATCTATCTATCTATCCATCTATCCGTCTATCTATCTATCTATCTATCTATCTACTATCTATCTGTGTGTGTGTGTGTGTGTGTGTGTGTGTGTGTGTGTATATATATATATATATATATATATATATATATATATATATATATATTTACACCGGTCAACTTTTAAAGCTCGAAGTTTCAAAACTTCATATTTCTTATGGCTGAGACCATAAGATCAAAGTTTTTAACTTCAAACTGTTTAAATGGAGAGCACTGTACAGGATGGAATGGGAAATTTACCGTTTTTCTTGTAGTGCGATCTTGGAGTTGGCATATTTAATTAGCAGGGGGTGTGAGGGGTGCAGTGGAGCTTGCTTTGATACCAACTGAGAGCACAGTGTGCACATTCTGTGGGTATTCTAGCATCAAACCTAAGCTTTTGGTAGATGTAAATGAAAATATTTTATTAAATCTATTCCTTCTACATTTCCCTGCAGTCATATTAGGTGCAAACTGAAATGTCATGTCTATTTTACAGGTCATCTAATCTTGTGTTTAGCATCTGGAAGTTTGTGTGGAGTTATCTTTCATTCACAGTGCACACCTGAACTTGAAAGTTTTGTTTTTGAACATCACTGTTAAGGCATTGCATTTAGTTGTAGCATTTTGTAATGATAAACGATTTTAGCTGGTCTGTTTTCCTTTATAGGCTGTCTCCATATTGCATCTCTTGGGGACTGTAGCATGGCAGGAAAAGGAGCACTTTGTAGTAGTTTTGTAGTCTAACCAGTAAATCTCACAACATGGCACCAGATCCACCCCTCCCTCACGTATTATTAAACTGTTAGGCATTCCTTTTTGTCTTTTCAGCCTGGAAATGACAACATCTAGTGACATAACGTTCCTATTGCATATTGCAGTGTGATGTTCAGTTTCCTGAGATCTGTCCCAAAAGACAGGCCTCCTAACTGGTCTTTGTGCTATCATGTTCAGCTCCTCTTTGCATATAAGAATGTTCAATAATTAGATCATAAATTAACTTGCACTTGTAGAAAACAAGTTTTTCTTAACAGAAAAGAGGAGGCACAGTAAGAAAACATCAGCAGACACAGCATCAGGCAACTAATCATCCTACCTTACTCAGTCATCTGGGGTATTCTCGGGGTATTCTCTTTGATGATTAGTTACTTGTTCAGTTTTTTTTAGTTTACTGGATACCTGATTTCTATTTTGACAATTTTTTTCACTGCTGACCACCTGCGTGTGTATGTGTGTGTGCGTGCATGTGCACCTGCGCGTGTGCATATATGTGTGTGTGTGTGTGTGTGTGTGTGTGTGTGTGTGTGTGTGTGTGTGTGTGTGTGTGTGTGTGTGTGTGTGTGTGTGTGTGTATGTGTATCCCTGGAGCACCATACCATGTGGTCTATGACTGTCCAACAGTAGAGGTCCATCTTCATGGTCTAATGCAGCTCTTATTTCTATCTATTCAAAGTCTAAGCGCCATATCTCAGATTTGATCCCCTGTTGCACTGCGGATATCATAGTGTGTCACACATCCCTTGTGTAATGCTTGAATGCAAATCTTCTCACTGACAAATTTCTCATCATACAGATCTTATCCTTAATCTATCAGAATGCCTCAGTGTAACTTACTAACCATAACAGCATCTATACATTGGCTCCATTGGTGAAATCTCTGTTCACCTCATATTTATCACTTATTTGTGGCTCTGACAGGATATAGCTGGCAGTCATCATGCTGTCTTATTGTTAAGTGCAATCCTTTTGTTAGCTGTTGTTTTCCTCCTGGCTAACTACAGTCCAAATGTATTACCCAAATCCAGCATCTCACTCCATTTCAATGTGGCTATTTCAGAAATAGCATCACTCAGTTGGAACCACTGAAACCAGAATTTAATTGGCACATTAACCTACTTAGTACTGCAAGGATTTTGCAATCTGATTCTATCCTGTATGTCTTCTTGATAGTTATCATTGAGCCCAAACACGTAAACATGCATAATAACTCCTTTGTTAAAGACTTATTCCTGACCTCTTCTTGGTCTGCCTTAGAAATATTTGCTATATTTCCCACTTTGCATAACATCCCTTCTGTCATAAAAATGCATGCTGGCCCTAATCCCTGCTGGATGCCAAGCCATGGCTTTAACAAATATGTCACATCTATGCTTTTCTAGCATAAAGCTTAAAACTGCTTTATGTGTCGGACTTCTTGGTCTTTGTCCATTGCACAGCCTAATGAAATTTCTTAACAGCTGCTAAGTAAAACCTGTAGGAACTGAGGCTCAACTGCTAAATCAAGTAATATCCTTTGTCCCTATCCCTTCATATCACGGAAGGGACCATCTGTCCTTTAACCACCACATGCATTCTCCAGGAGACTTGTGCAGCTGAAATGATGTCATGGTATCAGCATTTAAACCCACCATGTACATAATATGGTCTTTTGAAATAAAAATTGCTCTGCATGACTTACTCACTAGAAGTCAGACCCGTTAACCATGTCAGTATAGCAATCTTTGTGTTATTATCTGTCATGACACTTACTTAAGTGTTGGCTAATGCAAGTACTTATGTAAAGTAATGTCATTTGTATAACTCAGCATGTTTACTCATGAAGTCCAAAGGCTATGACCAAACTTGCTCTGTAGGATCCCAACTCTTCCATTTCCTAAGTTCCATCCGTATAGAACTCCATGTCTTGAATTCTCACTCACAATGAAAATTCATTCATTTGCCTCAGCAGATTTAGTCTTGTGTACAAGGCATATTTTAAGTGGAGTCATGATGTACTCTCTCTTTGCTACATGACAGTGTGATACACATACTTTAGTGAAAGGTATCTTTTTCACAAAGTGCTATAGGAGTCAAACGCAACTTGATGGATGGATGGATCTTTTGTATAATACATTTAGTATTTTAATTTATGTATTACACATTTTGGTATAACACTGAGTAAAGGCATTTGTGCCAAAACTGACAATAAATTACAGTCTAAAGACTTTTTTGCATGTGATATACTTCATTTAGGTGTTGGTAGACAGTGTTTTTATTTGGTTTTGGTTACATTTGGTTACATTTGGTTACATTCTTGGGGCTATACATGTGAGCGGGTTCTTTTGTTTGCTTTTTGCAGTTACCCCAACATTTCCATTGCATTATTTAATTTTAAAATGTACACAAACTCAGCCACAAGGGTAGCTAGCCTAGTACTTACCTATGAACTTACCCAGCAGTGCAACAGCATAACCAAACTGATGCAGTAACACTGAAAAATAATAAGGCTCAGAAGGGGTCAGTCTTCCTTTGTGACTTTGTGTTGCCTCAGATTCAGACCTCGTGTTAATTTTTCCTAGAAATTAAACTTATTTCTCATTTATAACAGTCAGAGCATCATTCAGTAAGAGTCATAGTCAAGACTTTTAGAACTGCATGCCAACTTCCAAAATAGTACCTCACTCTAGACACTATATTATGTTGGATAGCATACATTTTCTTTAACAGATAAAAAAAATTCTGAGATCAAAGCTTAAGAAAAAAATCCATGCAAGCTAGTATTCTGAAAAAAAATGCCTTTTAACAAAATATATAACTTAGTAAAATAAAATTGTGCTAAATATTCCATGGTTATTCTGTTTAATTTAAATTATAGCATATGCTATTGCATAAAATAAATTATTCTAAACATTGTACAACATGGCATGCATGAGGTATGCCCAGCTATGTCCATATCATCATGAAAGACATGCTTGACTTAGCTGCAGCTCTCTGCAATACTCATATGTATTATAGGTAGCTGAAATCAGAATTCCAAAAATTGTTAATCTCTCCAGTACAGAGAAAACAACTATGTTATGATCATTAAAACCAAATGACTCCAAGTAAAGGTTGCCATACAATTACATGTTCATAGGTTCATCGATTATAGGTTCATAGGTTGGTACCAGGCTATCAGCCCTAGGGCCTATATAAGCCTAGCCATAACAATTCCCTGGCTATTTCTTCCCACACTATTTACTTCCCCAGACCCCTGTCTAGCAGGGTGACTGACGTGATCCCTGGGGTGAATTTCCTTTATCCCATCCAATCGTCAAGGTTCCTTTTGAAGAGGGCCAAAAAGGCACTCTGCTTGACATGTATGGGCAATCTATTCCAGAGTCTGGGGAGTCTCTGGGTCAGGAACCTATCCCTTCAGCATGTTTTGTTTATTGTGAAGACAAGGTTTAGATCCCTGGAGCATGTGGCTCTGAGGGATTGGGATTTCTTTAAGTGTAGCATGTCCAACAGCTCTGGGTTTGACATGGCATTGTATGTTAAGCAGAGATCGCCTCTGAGTAGGCGATATGCAACAGAGTATAGCTGGAGTTTTTTAAGGCGGTCAGCATAGGACATCTGCTTTAGGCCTGTGAGGTATTTCTGCGGCCTTTCCAGTTGTTGCAGATGTTTTGAGAGGTACATACCAAATGGGGCGTTGTATTCTATATTAGGTCTAATGAGGGATGAGTACAGTGGGACAATGACCTCCTTTTTTCTGGATGAAAAGCCCTTAGTGATGAGGTGTGCCACATAGAAGGATTTCCTGACTGTTGTGGCAATGTGGTTATCGACGGTGAGACCACTGTCCACCTGTGTCCCTAAGTCTCTTATCACACTTTCAGTGTTTAGTGTACTGCCACCTATATGGTAATTCATGGATACATGTTTTTTCTTGGCATTGAGCTTGAGCCCATGGCTCTGGCACCAAGCATCTGTTTCTGTAAGGCCCTTTTGTAGAGTATCCACATCATTTAGGGATTCAATAATGTCTCCCAGTTTGCAGTCATCTGTGAACTTTGTTAGCCAGAGTCCATTAGTGTTGGCCTGTACTTCAGAGAAGTAGATGCCAAACAAGAGCAGTCCCAGGACTGAACCCTGAGGTACTCCACTTGTCACTTGTCTGGAGCTGGATTTGGAGTCGGCTACTTTTACAGTGTGGGTTCTATCAGTAAGCCAGTTAGCAACCCATTGGGTGATGTAGGGATTAATGCCCAGCTTAGTAAGTTTATCTATGATTCCAGAGTGGGGGGTGGTGTCAAAGGCCTTGGCAAGGCCTAGCTAGGCTGTGTGGACCACCTTACCCTTGTCCATGGCTCTGGAGACTGATTCAAAGAAGTCAATCAGGTTCAGGAGACAAGATTGGCCTTTCACGAACCCAAACTGGGTGGGGTCCAGTGTTTGAAGGTTGCCAATGTCTTTGTTTATAAGTTCCATGATAATACGCTCCATGGCCTTGCAGATAAGGCTTGTCAGACTGATGGGACGGTAGTTTCTGGGACCCAAGGTGGATCCCCCCTTGTGGAGTGGGATAACTGTAGCTCTACACCACTCAGTGGGTACGAAACCTGAGGTGAGGCTATGATTAAACATGACACTTAGGTGAGGTGCTAGTTCATATTGTACTTCATGTAGTACACAGCCCGGGATGTCATCTGGTCCCATGGTCCCATGGATGCTGTATTCTTAGCTTTTGAGAGTGTGTTTTTTACCTGTGTGGCCATTATTACCGGAATTTGGCAATCTTCCGGTATTGAGATGGGCCATTTAGGGGGAGAGAGGGGGGTGATGTTGGCACTGAATCGATCTGCCAGGATATTGGCAATATCCTTGGGGTCAGTATATTTAATGCTATTCTATTTTAGCTCAGAGCAGATCTGAGCATTGCCATTTAGATTCTTGACATAGTTATAGAATGCCTTGTGGTTGTCTTTGGAATCTTTGGCAATTTTATTTTCGTAACAAGCTTGGGAGGATTTCATGAGGGATCTCAGTTTCTTACTGAGGCTGGTAAGGGAGTTTTTTGCATCCTGGGATTTTCCTCTTTTCTGCAACAGTTTCTTCCTTTTGTTGTAAAGTTTGTTTGTGGCAGGGAACCACCAGATTGGCTTCCTTTTTTTGGATGAGAGCATCTTAGTTCTATTTGGGATGGCACGATTCATGCATGAGTGGATGTGCTCATACAGTGCCTTAGTGTAGGATTCAGCAGTTGAACTTTTAGTTCCCGTCTGCATGGGTGTCATGAAGTTTATCACTTCTGACTTGAGTAGCATGAAGTTGGCTTTGGAGAAGTTTTTTATGGAGTTTTCCTTACTGGGGGGTGGGGGTGGGATGTGGATGTTAAGGGTGATTAGCTTATGGTCCGACCTTACTAACAAGGGGGTGACCATACGTGTGGAGCATTGATTTCCCATGTTGGTAATGACCAGGTCTAAGATATTGGAGCCCCTGGTGGGACTATGGATTAGTTGATCCAGGGCGTTGGAATTTATGAATTCTAAAAACCCTTGGGCAAAGGTGTTGGTACATGAGTAGTTTTCCCAGTTAATGGCAGGGTAGTTAAAATCACCCAGTATTAGGGTGTTTTTTTCTATCTTAATATTTTACAGTATGTTTATAAAGGTGCAGTGAGAATCTAGGGGTATGGTGGGGGATCTGTAGCAAGCTACAATTTGGATTGCAGTCTTACCTAGTGTTAGTTGCACCGGGAGAATTTCAGACGCATTGTGTTGGGCAACTAGCCTGGTGGTGTGAATATCCTTGATAAATATTGACACTCCTCCACCTTTATTGTTTCGGTCCTGGTTTGGTGGCCGAAAAGTGTGGTAAGAGTTGTAGCCTGGTATTGCAGCGGTGCTCTCTGGAGCCTTGAACCAGGTCTCAGTTACTGCACAGATATCTATGTTCTCCATTTTTAGGAGTGCCTCGAGAGAGTGCATTTTGAAGTTTAGACTTCTAGCATTGAGCAGCATTACCTTCAGATTTTGCATGCATGTACCTGTTATGGTGGTGGTTTTGTCCTTTGAACTTTGCCTAAAAAAGGCACTATATGGGTGGCAAGAGCCTTAGCCAGTAACCTGAATCCCAGGGGCGACAGGTGCAGACCATCTCTGGCAAAGCATCGTGGTCTGTCAATCATGTCGTTCCAGGCAGACAGATACTGGATCCCCTTTGAATGACACCAGAAGCTTAGCCAGTTGTTGAAGTCAATCATTTTGTCCTTATATTGTGGTATCATTCTGGGCGAAGGCAGGATGCCACTCAGGGCTAGGGTCATACCTGCCTGGGCCACATGATCCGAGAGCTCTTCCATGTCTCTTTTCATGTAGTCCAGGGAGGTATGTTTCAAGTCATTCACTCCAGCATGGACAATGACAGAGTCATATTTGTACTTGTTGTGGAGTGACTTGAGTGCTTGCGTTATGTGGAGGATCCTGGCACCTGACAGGCAGCTGACTGTAATTTTCTCCTTGTTCAACCTGGTGAAAGGGACATCAGTGTGCCAGACTACAGAGTCACCTATGACTAAAGTGTTAGGTACATTGTCTTGCCTTAGGGTCTGTTGCTGGCTGGCACACTGGTATTGTGAACTATGTGACACTTTGGTTGTGATTGGTGTTTGTTTGTGTTTCAGCTTCAGAGGTCCTTGTTGCTTGGGCAGGTTACAGTTAAGGGCCTCTGCATATATGGATTTAGTGTTGCTATATGTGGGTGTTGGTGGTGTGGGTTTAGAAGGGCTATGTGTTTCTTGAGGTGTAGTGTAGATGTTAACCTTCTCCTCTTGACTGTCTAGCACAATCTTGGGTGGAGAGATCTTTGCTTCCATTTTGGCTATGTAAGTGCATCTCTCACAGGTTGTAGTGTTGGGTGGTAGGAGGAGAGGGTTGTCTGTGTACATGAGGCAATTGCTGCATTGCCCCAGTATGCCCAGATTCACCAGGTGGATAGGAGAAATCACCAGAAGCTGACCCTTGGACATGCCTGGCTTGGTGCTTTTTTTTTTTTTTTTTTGTAAAGTACAGGAGCTGTTTTCCCTTACCTTAACAAGGTACTTTGCAATTATAGGCTGTTTAGTGCCTACTATTAATTTCTCCTTATTAACAAGGAGAGTTAAGTTGTAGTTGAGTTGATTTATAGGTGAACACCAGGCTACTGATCTATGGGGCCTTTATAACACTATCCATGCAGCCTAAAATGGATCCCATGAGTTAGTGTGCCTTACAGATTATTTTAAGGGGTGTATGTTAGCTAAATCATGATTTAATGGCTGCTTCTGTCCATCAGAGACATGGATGTAAGATCAGGGGTGAATATTTGAATAGGATTAGGGAAGGGCTCTGCTTTACATGGATGGAAAGTCTATTGCAGAAAATGAGGATTCTCTGAGATACATACCTATTCCTCCAACATATCCTATTTAACATGCAAGTAAAGTTTAAATCTTTAGATCTAGTTATTATAAAACTGCTCGTTTAGTGGATATGCAAAAGGTCCATCAGAGAAGGCTGCAGGGATGCTTTATATGTCTATATGTCAGACATAAATCTCATCTCAACAATCTGTAGGAAACAGAGTATAGAGATAAGGTTTTGATGTGATCTCCATAGGACATTGCGCTTATGCTCTGTATTCTTTTTGTAACAGACCTTTGTGGACATTTCAGTTGTTGCATGTGCCTGGTCAGGTACATACTAAATGGGGTGTTATACTTAATGATGGGTCTGATAATGGGTACAGTGGCACAATGGCTTTCATAGGTTCATAGGTTCATAGGTTCATACTAGGCTATCTGCACTAGGGCATTTATAAGCCTAGCCAGAATGTGTTTGGCTTTCGCCACCCATTTTAAATTTATTTTGCTATGCCCTTTTTCTAGGTTAGTATACTGTGCCTCTGTCTAACAGTGACACAGAAGTGATACTCGGGGTAAACCTACGATCTCCCATCCACTCATCAAGATTCCCCTTCAAGAGAGTCAATGATGGACTCTGCCTAACCTGGACTGGGATTTTATTCCAGAGTGAAGGGAGCCTCTGGGTTATGAATCTGTCCCTCCGGCATGTCCTATTTATTTCAGTGCTGAGGTTCAAATCACTTTCAGTAGCTGAGCTTGATGGGATTCTTTTGCAGCATGTCCATTAATTCTGGGTTGGGCATGGCTTTATACGTCAGGCACAGATCGTCTCTGAACAGGCGGTATGCCACTGAGTAGAGCTGGAGTTTCTTTAACCGGGCAGCATATGGCATCTGTTTGAGCCCTTTGATCCTCTTGGTGAGGTACTTTTGGGGTCTTTCCAGTTGCTGCAGATGTCTGGTAAGGTACATCCCAAAAGGGGCATTGTACTCAATCATGGGCCTGATGAGGGATGAGTAAAGAGACACGATGACCTCCCCTGATCTAGATGTGAATTCCTTCATGATTAGGTGGGCTATATAAAATGTTTTTCTAACCACTTTGGCCACGTGGTTGTCAAATGAAAGATTGCTATCAACTTGGGTCCCCAGGTCCCTAATTACTTCTTCTGTACTTAATGGATTACCATCTATGTGGTAATTTGTGGGCACGTTGTTTTTGCCAAAGGGGATGACTATACACTTTTTGGCATTTAGCTTGAGGCCATGGCTCTGGCACCAGTTGTCTGTTTCTATGAGGCCCTTTTGGAGGATGCTTGTGTCGGCTGGAGAGTCGATTATGGTGCCCAGTTTGCAGTCATCTGCGAACTTGGTCAGCTACAGTACTTCCATGTTGGCCTGTTCCTCCGAGAAATATATACCAAACAAGAGAGGTCCCAGGACTGAGCCTTGTGGGACACCACTTGTAACTGGTTTGGAGTCTGACATGGCTCCAGCAATTCTAACCATGTGGGTTCTGTCCTTGAGCCAGTTTGCAATCCATCTAGTGACACAGGAGTTTATATTTAAGCTGGTGAGCTTATCTATAATGCCCGAGTGGGGTATTGTATCAAAGGCTTTTGCGAGGTCCAGGTAGGCTGTGTGGACCACCTTCCCCTCGTCAATGGCCTTGGTGACTGTTTCAAAGAAATCAACCAGGTTTAAGAGGCAGGATCTGCCCTTAACAAAGCCGAACTGGGTAGGATCCAGTGTCTGTAGGTCCCCAATATCTTTATTTATGAGGTCCATGATGATCCTTTCCATAGCTTTGCAGACCAAGCTAGTCAGGCTTATGGGGCGATAGTTTCCAGGATCCGCTGAGGCACCACCTTTATGGAGAGGGACCACTGTTGCTGCATGCCACTCTTTGGGCACATATCCTGTAGTAAGGCTGAGATTGAACAGTAGTTTTATGTTTGGGTTTAGCTCTTCTTGGAGTTCATGTAGGGCGCCTTTCGGGACACCGTCTGGTCCCATTGATGCTGTGTTTTTTGCTTTGGAGAGGGCGGCTCTTACCTGAGCATCTGAGATGTCAGGGGGGCAGCACTCTGCTGGGATAGATATTTGCCCTTTTGGTGGGGAGGGGGGGGGAGAAGTTTGCGCTGAACCTGTCAGCTAGGATGTTGGCAATGTCTGTGGGTTCAGTGTATTTTTTGTCATTTTGGACTAATTCTGAGCATATCTGGGAATTACCACCCAGGTTCCTAACAGAAAGCCTTGTGATTATCCTTAGTGTCCTGTGCAATTTTTCTCTTGAAGGTGGCCTTAGACAATTTTATGAGTGCCCGTAGTTTTTTGCTAATACTGATCAGTGATGCCTTCCCTTTTTGGGATTTTGCTCTATCATTTAGTAGCTTCCTCCTTCTATTGTATAGTTTGTTTATGGCTGGGGTCCACCAGACAGGGTGTCTGCCTTTGGAGGACTGGGTCTTGGTTTTCTTTGGGATCGCATGATCCATGCATTCCTGAAGGTGTTCATAGAATGCGTTTATAAAGGATTCTGCGGTCTGGGCGATATTTTCCACAGGCCCGGGGGCTTTGAAGGATTCCACCTCGGTTTTGAGGAGTGTGAAATTTGCTTTAGAGAAGTTTTTCACTGTGGTTTTCTGGGCAGGGGGTGGGGTCGGGATGTGAATATCCAGTGAGATTAGTTTATGGTCTGATCTTACCAGTGAGGGATAAACTTCTGGTCTGGAGCATAGAGTCCCCATGTTAGTGATGATCAGGTCCAGTATGTTTTCCCCTCTTGTGGGAGTGGTAACAAGTTGTTCCATAGCATTTGAGTTTATAAATTCTAGGAACCTTTGGGCTAGGGTGTTGGAGCTAGAGTAATGCTCCCAGTCTATATTTGGGTAGTTGAAGTCACCCAATATAATGGTGTTTGGAGAGACCTTCATATTTTCCAGTGTTCTCAGAAAGGCTGAGTGGGGTTCCTGGGTTTGGGAGGGTGGTCTGTAGCAGGCTATAAACTGGAAGGCAGTTTTACCCACTGTTAGTTGCACATGGATAGTCTCTGATGCTTCATGCTTTGCCACCAGCCTGGAGGTGTGGGTATCTTTGATGAATATCGATACTCCCCCTCCTTTTGTGGTTCGGTCCAAGTTTTGGGGCCGAAAAGCATGGTATGAGGTATAACCTGGTAGTGCTGGGGTGCTCTCGGGAGCCCAGAACCAGGTTTCTGTTACTGCACAGATATCGATGTTCTCCATGCTAAGGAGAGTTTTGAGTGTGTGCATCTTGAGGTTTAGACTTCTGGCGTTGAGTAGCATTACTCTTAGTTTCTTATCCCTTGTGATACCTATGGAGGTGGGTTTGTCTTTTGAGCCTTGCCTAAAAAAGGCACTATGAGGGTAGCAAGAGCCTTTGCCAATATCCGAAATCCCAGGGGTGACAGGTGCAAGCCGTCCCTAGCGAAGCATTGTGGCTTGTCGAGCATATCATCCCAAGCTGACAGGCATTGGATCCCCTTTGAATGACACCAGTACTTAAGCCAATTGTTGAAATTGATCATCTTGTCTTCATATTGTGGCATCATTCTTGGTGAGGGTAAGATGCTACTCAAGGTCAGGGTCATACCGGCCTGGGCTACATTCTCAGAGAGCTCCTTTATGTCTCTTTTCATGTAGTCCAGGGAGGTACGTCTCAGGTCATTCACACCAGCATGGACAATGACTGAGTCATATTTGTACTTGCCTTGGAGTGACCTGAGTGCTTGTGTTATGTGGCGGATCCTAGCGCCCGACAGGCTGCTCACCGTGACCCTCTCCTTGTTCAGCCTGGTGAGCGGGACGTCAGTGTGCCTGACGATAGAGTCACCTATTACAAGTGTATCAGGTGTGTTGTTTAGTCTTAAGGGCTGTGACTGTTCAGCACACTGGCTTTGTGAGATATGTGTTGCACATGTTTTGTTTTGGGGTAGCGGTTGCTTGGGTGTCTGCTTTGGAGGTCTCTGCTGCTTAGGCAGATCTTTATTTAGAGCCTCCAAGTATGTTTTTGTGTGATTATGTGTTTGGTTTGCTGTCGTGGTAGGTCTATGTGAGACTGGAATTGTAGTGAGTGTGGTTTCCTTCTCCTCCTGACTGGTTATGCCAGTACTGAGTTGAGAGAGCTTAGCCTCCAGTTTGGCTATATGGTTGCATCTCTCACATGTGTTGGAATTTGTTGAGAGGAGGAGAGGGTTGTCTGTGTACATGAGGCAGTTGTAACATTGCCTCAAGATTCCCAGATTCACCAGATGGACCAGAGAGGAGATTGATCTTTGGACATGCTAGAATAATATTGGGAATTCCTTAATAATTGAAAACAAGGGCCAGTGGGGAGTGAGGGTGTAGTGCTTTTAAATTTTAGTGCTGACTTATATAATTGCTTTAGCGCGCAAGTGCCAGGTAACTTAAATGCAATGTGTTACAGGTAACTTAAATGCAAAAATGACAAACAGTAACTTTCTTTCAAGTGAAACAAGGAAATAAGTACAGTAAGCAATGCAGATATCACTAGTGATCCACAGAAGCACTGAGAAGCCACGTGTTAGGTGGAATTAGCGTTCCAGGGAAATAACAAGCAAACAAACAAGCATATAAACAAAGCTAGATTCAGCAGGCCTGGATCTACTTTATGCTACAGCAAACAAGGTGTACCAATTTCAGTAAGATACAGTTCAAATATTCAGGCACTAGAAACACAGCTCAGAAGGGCAGAGTCCAGCCTCTTCTCCCACAAGAGTGCAGACCACAAACCTTCTTAATGTAAAATAACTGGCCTGAAGCCCAAGTGCCTAAACCAGAACTAATACACTTTAAGAATAACAGACACTGGGCTCTCAATCAGCAGTTCCCAACTTAGAAGGATGAAAGCTTCCTGTCCTGCCACCACAGTGCATGCCACAAACCTTCCTAATGTAAAACAACTGGTCTGAAGCCCAAGTGCTTAATCCAAAAGACTTAGAATGATAGCTACACTTTAATCAAGTTACTACCAAGCAGTAATAAATACAATTGAATACTTTAGAGAATGCCTGGATTAGTGCTCAAGTTACACAAACAAAGCTAGATCCAGCAGGCCCGAAGCCAGTCTATGCCACAGCAAACAAGGCGCACCAACTTCAGTAAGAAGCAGTTCAGATATGCATGCACTACAAGCCTTTAACCAGAAATTCCCAGCTCAGAAGGGCAGAGTCCAGTCTCTCCTCCCACAAGAGTGCAGACCACGAACCCTCTTAATGTAAAATAACTGGCCTGAAAGCCCAAGTGCTTAAACCAGAATTAATACACTTTCAGAATAACAGACACTGAGCCCTCAATCAGCAGTTCCCAACCTAGAAGGATGTAGGCTACCTGTTCTGCCACTACAGTGCAGACCACAAACCCTCTCAGTGCAAAACAACTGGTCCGAAGCCCAAGTGTTTAAACCAAAAGGCTTAGAATGAGTTACACCAAGCAGTAATAAATACAATTGAGTACTTTTAAGATGATGCAAAAGTAAAATAAAGTAGGTAGAAACACAAGTACAGTAAAAGCAGATGACATTTTTTTTTTTTTTTCTGAACAAGTGCTGAGATCAAAGAAACAGATTTGAGTGCTGAAACTAGAAAACTGGCTAGTTATAAGAAAAAAAAACTAAGCTAGAAGGCTTCCTCCAACACAGAAGGGCTTGGGGGCTCAGAAGCCTACAAATAGTCTATACCACTTAACAGTAAAGGCAGGAAACAAGCTAATTTTTTTTCTGTTTCCCAGATGCTCTCTTTGTACATAGTAGGAGTGCCTGAAATCAGAATATGATCTCACTGCTCTCAGTTGAGTGAGCAAATGAGATGGGCCCAGAAGGAGTATCCAAACACAAATTTACAAGAGGGGCAGGCAGTTTCAAGGCCACTAAGATTAACACCAAAACAAAAACAAGGAGGGTGGGTGGGACTAACAGAAGAGCAGAGTCAAAACTTCCAGTTCAGTTAATATTCCTGCAACACACAGTTAAAATCAATTTAAATACTGTATTCTTTTGAAAAAAAGTGCAGATAAAGGTACTTAAATTCTCTTATACGTCCAGTTGAATACAGCAAGTTCTTAGCCGGCCAAAGCTGAGGTTTTTAAGCAGAAAATATTTCACACTGTACCACTTAAATAGGCAAGGACAGGAAATCAAAGAATGTGGCTACCCCCACACCTGTAATTACTAGCAAATAACAAAATTCAGCAAACACTGACTAACTTTTAGTTCAGTTAATATTCCTGCAACACACAATTAAAATCAATTTAAATACTGTATTCTTTTGAAAAAAAAGTGCAGATAAAGGTACTTAAATTCTCTTATATGTCCAGTTGAATACAGCAAGTTCTTAGCCGGCCAAAGCTGAGGTTTTTAAGCAGAAAATATTTCACACTGTACCACTTAAATAGGCAAGGACAGGAAATCAAAGAATGTGGCTACCCCACACCTGTAATTACTAGCAAATAACAAAATTCAGCAAACACTAACTTCCAGTTCAGTTAATAATCCTGCAACACACAGTTAAAATCAATTTAAATACTGTATTCTTTTGAAAAAAAAGTGCAGATAAAGGTACTTAAATTCTCTTATACATCCAGTTGAACACAAGAAGTTCTTAGCCGCCAAAGCTGAGGTTTTTAAGCAGAAAATATTTCACACTGTACCACTTAAATAGGCAAGGACAGGAAATCAAAGAATGTGGCTACCCCCACACCTGTAATTACTAGCAAATAACAAAATTCAGCAAACACTGACTAACTTCCAGTTCAGTTAATATTGGACCTAGATGCTATGCTCTTATTTATAAGTTGAGTAACATAGAATGATTTTCTTACTACCTTAGACACATGATTGATGAAAGCCAGGGCACTATCTACATGAGTCCCCAAAATCTCTGACTACTATATTTACGTTTAGGGGTATTTTATCAATGACGTAGCTTCCCTGGGTGGTTGACTTCTCAAAAGGTACTATCATGCATTTCTTGTCATTGAGTTTTAAAAGTGGCTTTGACATCAGTCATTTGTCTGTGTTAGACATTCCTGTTAAATGCTAGTATCTTGGGGTGTTTCTATGATTGCTCCAACCTTGCAATTGCCTGTAAACTTGCAATCAAAGGCCCTTGACATTGGCCTTGACTTCTAGAAAAAAGATACCAAGGAGAAGCAGACCCAGCACAGAACCCTGGGGAACTCCACTTGTGTCCTACCTCATTGCAGAGGTGAGATCTCCAACCCTAACCTCTCAGATAAGACAAGTCAGACTAATGGGCTTATGGTTTCCAGAATGCATTGATGGTCCACTCTTCTGCAGATGGAAGACTGTTACTGTCTTACATTCAGGTGGCACAATGTATGCGTGGAGGGTGTGGTTGAATAGTGACACCAGTGGCCATGATAGGTTATATTTTTAACTACCTAGGAGGCATCTTGTGATATTATTAGAGCCCACTGAGGCTGTATTATTGGCCTTAGAGAGCACATCTAATACCTATTTCCTATTGATATTTGGAGAGGTTATGTTATATGGTATTTTGTTAGGGGGCAGATGGGGGTAAGAGGGGTGGAAAGTTGCAGCTGAATTTGTCAGCCAGAAGATTTGATATGTATATCCAAGTTTGATTAATGTGCCTCCATTTACCAAAAGTAGGGCACTCTGTTAAATGCTGCCCTTGAGGTTTCAAACATAGCTAAAGAAGGCCTTGTGATTGTACTTGGCCTGGAACATTATTGCTTTGTTGGACATAATTAGTCCTCTTAGTTGTCTATTCAGTTTGATGAGAGAGTTTTTATCTTTTTTTTTGTATCACATTTCCTAATTTTACCTATGCCTTTTTTCTTTTGTTGTACAATCTGTTTAATTTTGGATTCTATCAGGGTGGTTTGCTTTTAGAGATAGTTTTGGGTTTACATCCGGTAGACACAGCAGCCTCTATGCAGTTATTGGCAAGGTTGTAGAGAGCTCTTGTAAATAATATCACATAGGGGTTTGGAGGGGCTTGAAATTTTGACAGGTTATCACTTAATAAAAGGTAGTTTGCATTGGAGTAGTTTCTAACTGTTACATGATTTGATTGGGTTGTAGAACTGATTCTTATTTTAAAGGTGATTGCTTTAGTGTGACCTTCCCAGAAAGGACATGACTCAGGGCGGGGGTGCAATGTTCTTCTATATTTATGAGTACCAGGTCCAATATGTTTATACCTTTAGGTGTTTTCAGTAACTGCTCCAGGATGTTTGTGTTTACAAAATCTAGTAATCTGTAGGATTCCCAGTTCAGGGGAATAATTAATGTTCCCCATTTGTATGTTAACATTTAAGCTTCTCAACGAATTATGTCCTCCACTTAAGAGCAAATTTCTCATTCAACCTATGCAATCTGAAAGGACTGCAGATACAAAGGCTGGCTTTCAATTGTACTGTCACAGACAAAACCTTCATCAAACTAGGCATACAAATTTGTTATCTGCTGGCACTAAAGTTGCAGACCCTAGACAATCTACAGAATTCCAAAAGAAAATGGAATTAGGTTCATAGGTTGGTACTAGGCTATCGGCCCTAGGGCCTATACAAGCCTAGCCATAAAAATTCCCTGGATATTTCTTCCCACAATATTTACTTCTCTGGACCCCTGTCTAGCAGGGTGACTGACATGATCCCTGGGGTGAATTTCCTGTCTCCCATCCAATCATCAAGGTACCTTTTGAAGAGGGCCAAGGAGGCGCTCTGCTTGACATGTATGGGCAGTCTATTCCAGAGTATGGGGAGTCTCTGGGTCAGGAACCTATCTCTCCAGCATGTTTTGTTCATTGTGATGGCAAGGTTTAGATCCCTGGTGCGTGTGGCTCTGAGGGATTGGGATTTCTTTAAGTGAAGCATGTCCAACAGCTCAGGGTTTGACATGGATTTGTATGTTAAGCAGAGATCGTCTCTGAGTAGATGATATGCCACAGAGTATAGCTGGAGATTTTTTAGAAGGTCAGCATATGGCATCTGCTTTAGGATTCTTTCTGAAGAAAGCTTAAAATTACAGCTGATCAAATAGGCTAAGGCAATCATTCTTTCACTACTTAATTCTTATTATAGATAATAGACAGCAATATTCCAGAGTTTGGGCAAATAAACATGCTTGTCTTCAAATACTATACATAGCAATTTATGTTATGCACACATTAATAATTTTAACTGTAGATCGGCTTATTTTATTCTGCTCATCTCTATGATGGGCCTGTATTTGACATATCTTTAAATCCATAATAACATTAGTTGCATATCTTTAAATCTCTATAAGAATATTAGCTGCATATTTTAAATCTCCATTATAACTTTAGCTTTATTGCATCTTCTTGCATGGGATTGTTTTCAAAGTATCTATAAAACTCTGCAGTGTTTATTACTTTTTGAATGCTTTGCAAGTCTTTGAATGCGGTTGCAATTTTGACTCAGGTCATGGCTGAAAATAATTTGCAGACAAGTTCACATACCTGGTTAACAATGAAAAATAAAGAAAGAAATAGACATATATATATCTTGCTTTTGTCAGAGGTTCCTTCAGAAGAAGACAAATAGTGAATCGCCTGAAACTTGTCTGCCTCTTTTGTATCATTATTAGACTTTGGCAGTAAAGTATATGGATGCAGTATCTAAACCAGTGCTTTTCCTTTATCACTTAGATCTAGCAGCATAGTTTCCTTTCCCTGGACCATCTTTATAGGCTTAGCCACTGAGGTAATTAAAGGGGACTCAGTAATGAATTAATTACCAAGTTATTTTACCAACTTAGTAAGACTAACTCTGTCAAAATTCCTATTGCTCCTGCGATATGCATAGGGATGTGATCTGAATATCCTTTACCAACCATGGATTTGTGGCCTTCCTCTTATTCTTGCTTTATTATATGTCCTGGAAGTGTGCATTGCCCTTTGACTGCCGGATTTAATTTTCTTTTTATTTTCCATTCTTACTCATTGGCTACTAATTATTACTTTCTGAAGCATTCTACCTTTCTTATTATTAGAAAGCTCCATCCTGTGTTAATGCTATATCCTACAGACATGTGCCCTTGTCTCTTAAACATTTAAAAATTCAACCATTATCAGCACAGAAGCAGCAACTGGACAACCACATCAAGATTATTTTCAATGAACTATTGCAAGAAAAACATTTTCATTTTATCAATATCATTTAACCTTCACTATGTGCTATGGTCACCACAGCTCTCACTTCTTCTTTTGCCCTATATCAGCTTTTATAGGTACAACGTGTCCTTATTAAGGAAGGCAAAGGTATCTATTCAATGCCATATCTTTATCCTTCCTTTGAGAGCTTGAGGGATATTTTATATTATACATCATGTAGAATCTACTGATCCTGGTACCTCATTGCAGAGAATTTAAATGTGGCCAAGTGATAAAAGGTCAACTAAGACTGCCTTAATCTGACCTGGTAAATCTCTTTTATCTTATCCTACAACTAAAACATTTTCACATTAGACCAGGATGAGTTAATGATTTCTAAACAAATAATTCTTTTCTCAGCCCATTGACTTTCAACTGCCATTTCTGTAAGACAATGTCAGTCTGTTCCATTTATCAAGTCAGTCAAACTAAATCAAGACAGTATAAAACCATTTTTACTAAAGGACAGAGGCCTCAATAAGAACTCTCCCTACTTAGAAGTCCTCTTGACCCTAGAAAATACTGGCATCTTCATCATCACTAAAATGTGGTTTGAGTGCATTAATAACACACTGACCTTACCAGATTCAATACCTACGATTCACAGAGATCATCCAGGGAGGGATTTTATGTTACTTGTTTCTGTCTGGTAGTATTGAATGTATGCTACTCTGCAGTTCCATCAGATCTGCACTTGTATGGCAAGATAATGACCATGAACTCTTCTGCATGCTAGTAGCTAACAATCTGCATGCTAGTAGCTAACAATATGATCCCTCAACATACTGTAGCCAACTACACAACCTACTCTATGAATGTTGGGGCCCTTCCCACTCAGTCAGGTCCCTTTCCACTGAGCTGAACATGACTTTGTTGAATTCAACTGTCCATCTTTAATTGAAAGTCCTTCTGTACTTTAAATAAATATTTATAGCACTTCATAGATTTTTCATTGCAAACTCTCTAGTCCAGATAGTACAATCCCGAACAGGGCCACTAATTTACTAGATCTGGTCCCCAATAGTATAACATCATTATGTTTTATACCAGTAGTTGCATTAGTCAATCAATGGCTGTCAGATCTCTCCACCGTTCAGTGTTTTAAAGCAACTACACCTATATGATAACCTGAACAGTTTAAGAACCTCCTTACCCTGAGGTCCCATTAGCTTACACCTCTGCATTAGCAGAAAGCTTCAATTCTTAAATCTCAAAATCTCTTAAAAACTACAAATCCCCTGCCTGTTTAACTTTGGTTTTAAACATAGATACAAACCCAAGCATCACATTCCTTACACAACCTGTGTCAAACCATTAACTGCCCTCTGGTGAAATCCACCCAAACTCAGGGCCCCTACTCATCTCTCCCCTCTCACTCACAACCACGCAAGCACCATATAACATCAGTTTAACAGCTCTTGTTCAGTCACCCTACCCCTGGACTTACCCTTCATGACATGAACTGCCAAAGCATATGTGATAAAATACACGAGCTGCATGCTTGGGTTACACTGCACATTAGTTCCTTCAGGCTATAACATCTTTTGAATAGATAGATTACACAAAAAAGCAGGAAGTATAATAGTTCTATAAAATAATTCATCAGTGTATTCACCATACCTAATCTGCCCACTGTCCTTCAAAAATGCTCAGTTACTCCTTTCCTTCTTAAAAAATAGTCATCAACATCATCATCAACCAGCATTTTCCCATTTTCTGCATAAAACCTGTTGTCATCTCTCTCAATTCAATAGCACACTTGTACATTCTTTGGCAGTTATGCCTTATTGTCGCAAGACTTCCCTCACACAAACCATCCACCTGTCTGCTGGATGCACTCACTTCCTCTTGCCTTGTTTGTGTATGTCCTAAATCTTCTTTATCAGATTGTTTGCTTTTCTGCTCATGTGCCCAGACCACTGTAATCTGTTTTCTTTGACCTTCTCTGAAATTTGAACTACTTGGGCTTCTTCTCTGTTGTCATTATTTCTTTGTGTGTCCCACAGTGTTCATCCTACCACTTGTCTCAGGCACTGCATCTCTATCATGCCCAGCTTACTCAAGTGCTCTGTCTTTACTGTCCATATTTCTGTACCACACAGCAGCACTGTTTTGTACAACTTACTTTTCAACTTCTTTAGCATTTTTCTGTTATATACTACCCTTGAAACTCTGTGCCACTTAGCTGCAGCCCTTCTGATTCTAGCTTTGACCTCCTCATTCAGACCTCCTTTCTCCTCAACTGCCCAAATATGCGTTTCTGTTAACCTGTTTCACTATTTGCCCTTCTATCTCAATTCTGATTTCACAAGTTGCAGCCATTGCAACTGTTTTATCTGCAGTGAATTTCATCCTATGTGTTTTCAGTTTTGCATTCTATTCCCCTATCCTTTGCTGAAATCCATGTGCAATGCCACATTGTCTAATTGCAGTAACTCTAATGATCGGTCCCCAGCAACCGTTGTACTTATGTAGTCCACTATCAATATAAATAGCAGTGGGACTCATACTTGAGTTATTGTGTCATTGTTCATAGCCTGCACTTATTCAATCAATGTTTCTGTGACTTTGAACCACCACAGGATTATCCAAATTCGATTTTTTGGACCTTGCCATATTCTCTTTCCAAGTCTAGAAATGCCCATTTGAATTCTTTCCTCATTTGTAACTTCTTCTCAACTGTTTGCCTGATTGCAAACATTGGATCTGTTGTGCTGCATCCTGATCTGAATCTGAACTGCTTATCTCCCATCTTACTTTCTACTATTCTGCATATTTATTTATCAGTCAACCTCTCCAGAACTTTCATGAAGTTTGACAGGAGTTTGCTACCTCTATACTGCCCAGAGTTGTGGGTGTCCCCTTTCTTTCTGTACACTAGCTCTAGTATGCTTATTCTACAGTCATCTGGGACACACCTTTCTCTCTACACTGTTAGAAGTACCCTCAGGAGCCGTTTCTCCCCTAACTCACACAACATCTTGTTAATATCTGCTGTGACCTCATCTAAGCCTGCTGCTTTCCCTGGCTTCATTTTCCTTAGTGATGTTACTTCTTCTAGCATGGGCTCCTCCTCTTCTTTCATTGTAGGCTATGCCTGGGGCAATACAGCTTATGTGTGGCTTACTTTAAGAAACATACATTCATAGAATACTGAAAGCTTGCAAATGGCATCTATAAAAAACTCTCCCTCTGTCTGAAGCAGTTGAATAATTTAATGACACCTTTCTCACTATATTAAACCAGTTAGCCCTAGCCAGACAAAAATAGTCAAAGTTAAACCTACCCCATGGCAAAGAAAAACTAGAAAACAACTTATGAAAGCCAGAAACAAAGCCTGTAAGTCATAATAAAGCATAAACTAAACTCCAGAACTTCAGAGAGCTCTGCAACTGCACTAAAAAACAATTAATAAAAGCCTCACTACACTCAGTATAAGACGCATACACTAAGGATTCCAAAACAATTCTGATCCTCCATTAACAATTTGTAAAATCCAGGCCACCCAACTCAGCCAACCCCTACTGCCATCAACTATACTGGACTGATTTCTAAACAACCCAGCTCACACTTCACTCATTCGGTCAGCTCCCTCATTAAGAACTCTCCACTTATCACCTCTCCATCACAACAGAACTATCCTCTAAAGTCCCTGCTTTCCCCATCAACCCAGTTCACATCTTCACTATCAAAAAATGACTTCATAACCTCAAACTCACTACACTTGCTACAGATAATCTTAGCCTAGAATACGTCACTGTAGCTACTGACCCTTTAGCATATGTTGTCTCTAGCCTCATAAAAAAGATCTGTCCAATAAAACTATTTGCTTATTATCTTGATAAAAGTCACTAATTACTCCCATACACAAAGGAGGAGAATTCATTGAATTTTGTAGTTATCAGCCTATAGCCATTCTTCCTCCATTATCAAAAATCCTTGAAAAGTATACACAGTCTTAACTTTTCAAAGATTTAATAGATAACAACCTCCTCTCTTATGCCAGCTTTGTTTCTTCTCTATTCCTTGACTTGTTTAAGGTGCTTGATACTATATGCCATAAGATTCTTCTCTACCGTCTATCCTCACTAGGCCTTGACATCCCCTCTCTCGCCTGGTTCCATGGCTACCTTTCTAACAGGCTACAGACAGTAAATTTGCACCAATCATTATTCTTGCCTGACTAATTTGAAGTGCCACAAGGCTTAGTGTTAGAGCTTTTTCTTCTTCTATAAAAACCTGATCAGTAATTAGTATATCCTGCTGAATGGTAAGAAAACTGTGTTATTGCTTTTAACACCAAAATCTGTGTCTTGTACAAAATGATAACTTCTTCATCAGTTCATCACAACAACACTCCTAGCTAGTCAGACTTGTGGACCAGTAGTTACTCAGATTGGTAGTTTCACCTCCTTTATACAGGGGAATGAGTGCAGCCATCTTCCATTCTTTGGGTACAAAATCTGACAGTAGACTTCAGTTGGAAAGTGATTCAAGTGGACCAGAGAGGTCATGTTTCATGCTATTTAGTAAGCATCCCAGGATGTTATTGTGGCTCATAGGTGAGTGTTTTTGACCTTGGAAAGTGCTTTGATGACCTTTTCCCTAGTAATGGTTGGGGAAATTGTGATATGTGGCATTAACTTTGGACTATCAAGTGGGAGCCGAGAAAGAAATTTGAGCTGAACTCATCAACCAAAATGTTGGCAGTGGCCTTCTGTTTTTTTAGTTTCTCCCAAGTATTTTGGGTTTCTAATACCATGATGGGAATGGACCCTATTCCTAAGTCAAAGTACGGTTAAAGTTCATGAAATTAGTATTGTTTCAGTCTTTGATGTCAGCCAGAAGTGCTCTTTGCAGTACCTGCGATGTGCCCAATAATGATGCCTTCTGCAATACGTATGGGGTTACATTGGTAACATATCTAAATACGATTGTAGATTCTGTTTTACAAGACCCGTTGTTCTTACTACTATTGGAACTGTGTAGGTATCTTTCTTCAACATTGTCCTCATTTCTGCCTGAAGATCCTGATATTTTATGACTTTGCGTCTCTCTGTATGCGAGACATTGTAGTCACTGGGTGAGGAGATTGCAATGATCAATGCTATTTTTGTCTTCTTTCCATGGACCACTATATCTGCTTTTCTAGCAACTGTCTTTTAAACTGTTGGTAATGGGTGATCCCATGTGATGTAGACTTCACCGTTTTCTGTGATGCTTTCTGCCTCATGTTTCCAGCTTTCTGTTCAGTGTGGGTGTTGCCATTTACAATAGGTTCTGCATATTGCTGCATATTTCCCTGAGGTTACAGACATAGCTATAGAAAGCTTTATAGTTGTCCTTTGCCTGAGAAGCTATTTTGTTTCCTTCAAATTTAGCCTTTGAAGTGTTAATTAACCCTCATGGCTTCATGTTTACAATGGTTGAGGAGCTTTTAGTATGTTGGGCTTTGTTCTTCCTATGCTTGGCCAAGATTTTTTTTCTTTTGTTGTATAACCAATTGATATTGTGATTCCAGCAGGGTGTCAAGTCTTTTGACTATGTCTTATTCTTAATACGAGTGGGCACAGCTCCCTCTGTACAACTATCAATATGGCTATATAGGGATTTTGTAAATAGCTCAGCATATGCTATGACGTCTACTGGATTTTGGGTGCTTGGAATGTAGCCAATGTATCGCTTAATAGAAAGACGATAGCCTTGGAATAGTTATTAAAGGTTTTTGGTTTCATTGAGTCCTGGGATTTAATTTTTCATTCAAGCAATACTGCCTTATGGTCTAATTTAATGAGTGAGAACATTATATTGGGTGAAGAACATCGCTTCTCCATGTTCATGAGTACAAGGTCAAGCCCTGGTAGGAGAATGTACCAACTGTTTCAGGATGTTGACATTAGCAAAGTGTATGCATCTCTGAGCTTGTAAATTAAAAGTGGTATAGGATTCCCAATCTATAGTGGGGTAGTAGAGATCCCCCATGACAATCATATTGGGTTGATATTCAAATAAAGCAAGCCATGAAGAAAACCCACATAATAATTGGACTTCTATATCATAGCAAACTATTTTTAACTAGAAATGCCCACCAAAAGAGACAATAACCTCTACATAGCTCTTAATGTAATGCTATACCCTGCCCCATCTACACAGACCTTCAGCAAACTCTACTAGCAAAATATAAACAATGTTATAACAAGATAGCTAAATTTGATATTAATCAATCTACTAGATTCTATCACTGCCTACCTTTAAAACTGTTAGGCTAGCTAAAAACTCCACAGTATCTTCCTGTTACCCAGTTAGCAACAATTAATAATATAATCTACAGAACTCAAAACGGTCCTGCACTCTGAGCCTTAGTGGAACCTAACACTTCTTCAGCATTGGCTTTACTGGAAAAGCTAATCTGGACTCTGTCACAACTTGCTGTGAGGGAAAGGTTAGTTTCCTTTTTATTTCTTTTATTCTGTATTACTTTATTGCCTTCTTCTATTTTGTATGATGTGATTTGTTTTCTTTACACTCTGTTTTACTTGTATTCTGCTTTTAATTGCATATTAAAACCAGGAAAGAGAACACAGCTGTGTCTCTTGTGAGTCACACAGAATTTTTTTTCAGAACCTCCCACCCTGTTGGTATTGTGTTCTTAAACACAACTGTCTTTCTAGTTGCCTGCCCCTTATGTTAATATGACCAAATATCTCCTTCCCTCTACCTTTCACTGGCTGTTGTGAGTCAGGGCAAAATTATAATTTTGCGAAATTACTTTCCTTCAACTATTTAAATTTATTTGCCATCCCACTGTATTCCATAGAACCAGAATACAAAAATGTCCACACCCATTCAATCTATCTTGCTGTTTTAAAATGAGTGGTTCTCCACTTTGACAGCTAAAGTGTAAGTTACCCCTCAGCCATTTTCTTATATAACTGCTTAGTGCACACTGCACTTCTTAGGATATTAACCCATTTTTTCATCTTACCTTTAAACATCTATTGCAAGACCACCAGTTATTGGAAAGCCAACATTCTGCCACTCAGTAGTCATCTTAGGATCAGTGCTACTGTTTTCTCCTGGTGAGCGAAGAAGCGTAGGGACATTATTTCCTGGAGACTGCTGATCACAGGAAAGCTTCATAGCTGACAGCTTGGAATTTGTGCTTATATTCTACTCCTGGTGAGAAAAAAAGCAGAGTGCATTGATTCCTGACTGTTTCTGGTTGAGCAGTGAGTGTCTGTGCTTGCTGTTCCTGATTGGTCTGTTTGCTATTCAAGGCATCTACCAGGAAAAGTTTACAATAAGCCATGCATCATCTGGGACAAGACCATGAATCATGAAATAGGCTTGACCTGCTTCTCATCTTGGGATTTGTGCTAATGTTTTGCTTCTGGTGAGAGAAGAAACAAAGGACCATTGTATCCTAGCTGAGTGAAGCTGTAGTGAGGTCAGCACTAGTAGTAGCCAGGCAGTAGCTCTTCATGCAACTCCCCTCTTTTCATCATTCTTCACAAGCTAATTCTTTGTTTTCAGTACTACTTGATTTGTTTCTAAATTCAGAATACTTGCCTAAATACTTCATCCTTAAATTTTCAGGGTCTACGTATTAGTTTCCCCTCAAGTGTATGGCAGTGCCCTGTATAGACACAAACATCCTGAGTGACATTTTTCCTGTAAAAATACAACTGAACTTTCACCAGTATAAAAATAACACAAACTCAGAGGTGCCTAGTTGCACACAGGACATCTAGTTTGCAATGACAAGTTTTGTTCCCAGAATTGAAACTGGATACTCCTGACACTGCTTTATATTCTCACTTCAACTGTCTAATCAATAAAAAGAAGCTGTTGCTATCTCCATTACCAGCTTTGAGGATATGGGCATCCTGAGACAATGTAGACGTTGCCTCATGTTTACTGACAACCAGTTAATTCCCAAACAAACCAATGCGGTATGTGAGCGATGTATTTACACAATGTCTTTGGAGGCAAACTCTCACATAAAAGAACTCCGAATGCCAGTAACATTGTCAGTAGTACACACACTGTACCCATCACACACAATTCAAAGTAGACATATGGACCCATATATGCTGAGGCACTTAAATGCAACCTTCCTAAACCCAAAAGACCTCCTAGATGAAGTACACATAACAAACACCCTCAGCAGCCCCAAATAAACTTTACAAACAATACCCACATCAACACATAGAGCCACATCTCATGGAGCCTCTGCTTCTAAGCCCATAAGGTAAGCCACCACACAATCCAATATTCTGGTCATTGGAGACTCCATCGTGAGTCACACTGATGTCCTTCTCACCAGACTGAGTAGTGAGAAAGTCAAGGTCAGTTGCTTATCAGGGGCTAGGATCTGCTACATTATGCACACACTCAGGTCATTGGACCACAAGTACCAGTATAACTCAGTCATAGTCCACGTGGGTATAAATGACCTGAGACATACCTCCCTAGACTATATGAAGAGAGACATCATGGAGATCTTGGAATATGTGTCTCAGGCTGATATGAGCCTAGCACTGAGCATCATTTTACCTTCTCCAAGGATGATGCCAAAATACGAACAATAGATGACTGATTTTAATTATTGGCTTAGTCTTTGGTTTCATTCTAAGGAGGATCCAGTATTTATCATCATTAAAGGAGATGGTCAACAGACCATGCTGCTTTTCCAGGGATGGTCTGCACCTCTCCCCTGTAGGCTTTTGAATATTAGTCATAACACTGCCTTCCCCCATAGTGTCTTTTTTTAGACAATGCCATACTGAAAGTACTTCCGACATAGTAAATCAAAACCAAGAAAATGTAAAGGTACTACTCCTCATTGCTAGGAGTTTAAACAAAAAAACTCCACTCCCTATAAGCTCTCTTCACCCTAGAGAATGCCGACATCTGTGTGGTCATTGAGACATGGTTTAAAGCTGCAGAGAGCAAACTGATAATGCAAGGTTATAATGCCTTCCACATTTAGAACAGCTACTATGCAGAAAGTGACTAAAAGTGGACAAAATACATATATATCAAGCTGGTCAAACAAGACAATGCACTTAAGCTTCTCCATGTTCAAATCATCATAGGCAAAATCCAATACCACTTCCTTACAATTTATAGATCCTACTCTATGACCAAGGAAACCCAAACCATGTTTTTACACTTATTGGAAACACTGACAATCCAACCCAATACCATATTCATGGGCAACTTTAATTACCCCAAAGAATTCCTCTGCTGTGGAACAGACCTTTTATTCATATTTAACAAAGTACCTCCTTAATGCCCTTTAAATACAATCTCGATAAATGGATATGTAACTATAAATACAGCCCAGGTTTAACAGTACAGTCCGTTTAAGCAAAGGGTGGCAAGAAGTGAGAATTACAGGGGCTGGCTATTAATGAGTTATCCCATCAACTGCCTTCTATTACCCTGTGAAACTATGAACCTATAAACTTCAGAAGCTTTTCTTGACGGAGTACCTCATCCTCAAGCAGATTCTCAGATCATGATCTTTTGACACTTTTCTTTCTCCATTATGTCCTTCAGGTCAGTGTCATCTCCTCTGGGAAATTTTCTTACTGGTTTCTTCTTCTTCTGCAGAAACCACTTGAATTGTAGTCATTGCTTTCTATAAGGCGTCACTTGTTAGTCTGGTTCTTGCAAAAATTCTTCCAAAGTTCTATGAGCTACCTGGATGAGTATCTTTATAAACATCAGCATTTGCCCATTTGCCCATTTCTCTATCCATTATGTTGAGGACCTACATGCTTCTTTTCAACAACTGATGCTCTTACATTTCACTCTTTAAACATGCTATGATATCTGGCTAAGGCTATGGATTACAGGATAGTGATGAGGGAATTAATGCTGATTGGAATGACATGCATTGGCACCATTTGGATCAGGTTTACAGGCCCAGCCTTTTATAGGCTGTGATAATATAACTCACACCATAATCCGCATGGATATGGTACTCTCCACAGACAGTACTGGCTACCCTGACAAAGTGCACTTCACTGACTTAATCAAGTGGCACAAAAATAGATGCAGATTTTAAATATTGCTCTTAAAAAGTAGCCAGAATAACATGCCTTGTGTTAAAAAAGCATTTTCTAAAGGATATTTATTTATCATTTGTTGACCGGGAAAGTCTGACTAGGTTCCACAGAGCCTGTTTTCAGCAGAGGCCTGGGGAGAAATTCTCCAGATGCATGTCTTTTGGAATGTGGAAGGAAACCAGAGTACCCGGAGGAAACCCACGCGAACACAGGGAGAACATGCAAACTCCACACAGAAGGCACCCCAGCCGAGAATTGAACCAGAGAACCTGTTGTTGTAAGGTGACAATGTTAACCACTGCACCACTGTGCCACCAAATGAAATATGAAACTCAAATGTGTGTCATTATTTAGTGATTTTATTCCTCAGATCATCCCAGTGATGTGTCAGAAAACCAAGAATTGTATGCGTAACAGACTGAAATATTAAGGCAAAAATGTGGACAGTTGAGAGGTATGACATACACACACACACACACACACACACACACACACACACACACACACACACACACTGCAGTATAAAGTAATGCAGCTGGGACTAATAGTCTATAAAATAAGAATGGCTGTTTAGCAGACTTTTTCATATATTAGTCCCACAAAGAATATACACAGTATATCACATCAATTCTGATGCAGTCACACCATAAGTGCTTTTAACCATCTTCCTTCTTCCTGGATTCCCAGAACCTGTTATCTAGGCACAAACTTTCCCCTGCATGGAGGGGCTGCCTTCTCTAACAGGGCTATAGCACTTCTTTTATTCCCATTTTCATAGAATAATTCTTATTTAAATTGATTTCATTCAAATGTGTTTACTGTGGTAGAAACTGATCAAACAATAATCTGTCTAATTGCTCATTAACAATTTTTGTAAGACGCTCCTTTAACTAATACAAAAATGTAGCTGTGTGCCTTAAAGAAACAATACTATTTTCACAGTTAAGAGAATTGTTCCAAGTGCATCAGTATTATTTAAACTATGTCAGCAATTATACAAAAATATGACACATCATAAGGTGAGAACTCACTCTGACCCCCCCCCCCCCACACACACACACACACCAGCTTGAAGCTTTAATTTTATGCCTAATAGATGAGCTGTTGGTCGCAGACAGTCAATCTACATTGTTGTAGGTTAGAACTGGCTACTCTTTACAGCAAATGTAAATGGTCGTGAATAGAGTGGTGACCTACAAAGCTTAGCATTCCTTTTCAGCTGTTTATAAGCCACATTTCAGGAATATGGCATATGACCAATGTAAAGTCCACAACAAGGAGATAATATTTCAGGGACTACTGTTCCCACTTGACTGCCAAGCATTATTTCTCAATACCAGAAAAGCTTGATTCAGCTCCGATTAACCTATAACATAAAAAGCTTTAATGTTCCCCCCCCCCCCCAACATCCTGTGAAATCACCGTCTTTAGGCCTACATCTGATGCATCAGCATAAACTATGAATGGTTTACTGAAAACTGTGGATATGCTAAAACAGGTGCTGAACATAACATTTTCTAAAACTGCTTAAAAGAATTATCAGTTTAGTGTCCATTTTGCTTCAAGGGACAACTTCCCCTTTTACAAATCTGTAACAGGGCATGCTATAGATGCAAAATGGGGTACACATTTTCAATCATACCCAGGTAATCAATTTATTCATGTTCCTAACTTTTCTTTCTGGGGGTCTGAAAATTATTTTTCCTGAACATTTTACTGTTGTCATGCCGAATTGCTGTTGGAGACACTGAATATCAACCTTTCTTAATGCAGAGAATCTAACACAGTCTGAACTTTACATTGAGACAGTAGCCTCAATTATTAGAGTTGTCCTGTTCGATTCTCAGCTAGAGCTTCTTGTGTGTGGAGACATGCATGAATGGGCATACCTTCGTTGAAGGTTGTGCATCAGGGCTGGCAACTCGGCACATAAAAAATACTGCCAATCATTAGTGGACCGGAGTTCCACTGTGGCGACCCCCTAACCGGGAAAAGCCGAACGACACAACATTGACTATTTATATAAGAGACTGCATATTTGAGAGATGCTTTATAGCTGTCTGTCTTCAAAAGTTCATAGGGGAATCCTGTAGTCTAAAAGGAAGAATGGTATACTGAAATAAGCCCTCTGAAGCTTGAAAAAAGACTGTTTCTGCCCCGAAATCAGCTATACGAGGGATTTGCCAGTACCCCTTGTTAGATATAATATGGTTGAGAATTGTGCCTTTCCCAACCTTTTATTAAGTCATCTGCCATAGGCAGTGGATAGCTGTTTATTTTTAAAATTCTGTTCAGCTTCCTAAAATAATTATAGAACTTGACTGCTCCCTCAGATGTGGGACCTAAATCCGGGCCTGTCCTGCTTACTTTATACAGCTCTATCACAGTCATCGTAAACATTTTATACTTCCTGTTGCACAGCCTTTCTCTGTGACTGTGGTATGCTGTAAGATTTTAAGTTAATCTTTTCTCCTACATTGTTGTCAATATAGTGCTGAATTACGTTAGTGCTGCAGGTACAGAAACTTATCGATTTCTTGTCTCAGTGGCTTAGATAATTTATCAGCTACCTGCACTGTGGTTGTAACTGTCAGTTTGGTTTCTCTACTAGTTCAGTTAGTTTCTGTCATTAAGCCAACTCCAGAACTCTAAACCTTCATGACTTTTAAACATTGTTATGTTGTATCTGATTAGGTTTTCTCTTATGAGTTTGTATAACATGGTCATTCACATCATTCAGTTTTGAAATTGACCCTGATATTTTGCCAAAACAATTGTTTCTGCGGAGATGGCTAAAAATAATACTTGATCTCCAGATTTTCATTCTCTGCTCTTTGCATTTCTATTATAAACACCTTATTGTGTAACCAAGACTGTTTCCTTATGTTCTGATATGGATGGCATCACCACTTTCAGTCTATGTTGTAAACTGACAGTTTCAAATGTGAGTTTCCATTCCAAACAAATTATTCTGGAATTAGATTAGGGATCACCAGAGTGACTGCCATGTAACAGCTCAGACATACTGAGCACCGCTGAGTCTTATGAAACTTATCTCATTGCAAATATGAGTCATGGTATTCACTGGTCATTGTTTCTACTGTATTCCCCAATAAGTTTTCTTAGCATGAACTTTAATACTTATTTAATACATTCCACTAACCAATGTCTGTTGATGATACACTAGATTTTTTTAACGCCTTTGCCTTAAAGCATTAGCCTAGCTGATGCATCAGTCTGAATATAAAATGAGTTGGTATACATTCATTTGTCTGAAACACATTTTGGCAGTCGTACGGTTGTGTGACTTTAAATGTCGAATCATGTCACTCCGAACAGACGAAGATTTTGAAACTGGTAATCTCAATAACGAGATTCAACCATTTTCAAAATCGAAAAAATTACATACAGCATTATGCAGGGGGGCAAGCCCTCCTTCACCCCCCTATGTGGGAGGCTGTGCCCCCACCCCCCTACTTTAATATACAAACTCTGAGATCGCACTACTGTGAGGGAAAGGATTAATTTCCTGATCCCCACTATAGTGCGATCTGCACCCAAAATGCCGACATCAAATGAGCGAATGCCAATGTGCATTCACTCATTTGAAAGTTGCACCTTTTTTTTGTAATTTTGGAAATCTGGAGGTTGTACTTTTGCACTTTGACGAATTGTACAACCTTCGTATGAACAAATGAATGTATACCAATGAGTCATCTATATGAATGTTTCCATAGATGTCCCTACACTAGAAAATAATAAGTTTAACTCCTTAACTATGGATTTTATACTAGACTTGTACCAGATAATAAACTTAGGGTTACAGTTGCATAGAAACTAATCCCCATTGCTGGATTTTACCAATGGCTCAACATAGCAATACATTCAAATGGCAGCTCTGTGATAAGACCTGGAAACAAATAATATAGCCTCATCACCAGGTCTATGAAATGCTTGAGCACTATAGCAATAACCCGCTGGTGTGTGTGGTAATGCTTGATTTACCGCGTGGCGTGGGTTTGTCGTGAAGTGGCAGCCCGAAACAACAAAGCCAACCATGGGTAAATACAGCATTACCTACCACCAGAAGTGGTTTATTATTATTTATTAAAGAAACTATTAGAGAACTTAAATAATGTAATAATTAATATATGCAAATGTGCCCTTCCGCAGATGTGCCCTTCCAGATGTTTTCTATTACTCTTGTGTGCAGATGTACTGCAGAAAACTAATGAGCAAAAGCCAGTAAAGCAAGAGCAAGAGCAAGAGCTGTACTGTTCTTATTGTTAAATGTTTAAAACATGGTAAGACGGTTAATTAGTAACAACGAGCTGTCCGCTGGCTTATTTTCTATTGTCCTTTCATATCGATAAACCATTAATATAACAAAAACAAATCAAAAACTTTCATGAGATTTTCTAAAACCCTGATTTTTTGTCTCCTTTTCTTTATTGTGGCGTTAGGTTAAAATGGGCTTTTTAGCAGTTAAGTTGCAACAGCACAACTTGTTGCTGTTTGTCTGTATAATCTAAACTGTTAAACCATTTTAATCTTGAAGATTAAGAAAAAGAATTAGACAAATGGAAAAAGTCCGGGACTTTTCCATTAGTATTTTCTCGATACGTGCACGCTCGTAGCAAATCAGTACATTTTGGGCCACTAACAGTTAATATACTGCTATCATTTTGTCCTCACTTACTATGTACAATAAATAATTTGGTAGTTCAAAGTACAGACAAGTTGAAAAACTTTGTTCGACTTCTTTTTTACAACTTTATATTTTCCCTTGCTCTGCACAAAGTAGCATTTTCCATTTGGGCCTTTTTAAAGTTTATTCTGCTTACTTGGAAGTCATCTGGCTATGGAGTTTGTTTAGGTTCAGTTTTTCATGGGGTAGCAGGTAATGTCTCATCTCCTATCAACACAGAAACTATGGTCTCAATGTCTAACTCTCGTCCTAACAAAAAAAAAAAATATTACACCAAGACTCTTTAGGGTTTGTTTCTAATTCTTTTTTGGTTGCTATTTCTTGTTTTATTTATAAATCTGATGCATATTATGGTTCCTGTTTTTTTTCAATGAGAATATAATTAAGGCTTGCTTCAAGGTGTTGTTCTTAGTAGCACAGCCCTGTACTTTTTCTTTCCTCCAAGTTTATGCTGCCTCTGCCTGAGTGAACTGAATACCACCTACCCAATTCCATTGTCTTACAAAAGTTGTTTTCCATTTGCAGAGAATGGATTTTCAGTTTTATTTGTTTCCTTACATAAAGATACATCTTGCCTAGAGCGTTTTTCTTTTCTGAGGTTACTGTTGTAAACAAGCAAAAATTGTTTTAGAACCCTGAGTAGATCTGTTTCTTTCACTTTAACTATACTGGTAAAGCATTTCTCATTACATTTCTCCTCCTTACCACTCATCTGCTCCTTATAATTCTGCATGCATTTTCCACGTTGTAACTATATTCCCTTGGAATATACCCTTTTTGTAAGTGATTCCTTACCTTAATGTTCTGCTAGCCATTTCTTGGTTTTCAGCACTTTGGGGTGTAACAAAATGTTTATTACCCATTTTGTAATGCTTGCAGGTTGGAATATTTTCCTATGTAGCACCCTTCCACCTACACAATCTGTTCTTGCAGGTTGTTCTATTATAAATGAATGTTGACTTATCTCTTTAATTTGTGTAAATTCTTATTTTGTCTGTATTTTAGCTAGTTGTTTGTAGCATATGTCTTTGTTAGATCATACACTATTGAGGATTGTGTCTGGTGACTACATTTCTTGAGGTGTATCTGCAGGGTTGAATCATTTACTGGCTTCCCTTACCACATTGATAATGTAATATCTCAAATGGATTGTCTTCTTCCCACTGCATTCACAAAACTGTAAAGTGGGGAAAGCTTTCCCCTACTATCACATAATTTATTAAAATAGGGACTTCAGCAACGGGTTCCACTACCTTTCAAAACTCCAGTTGCATTTCTCCTTGCCACACTGTCATGCTGTTTCATGTCACCATGAATGCAGACCACCCCAAGTGTCTTTTTTTTTGTTAGGGTCTTCATTTTGCAAACATGCATACTGCAGTGGTGGTGCTGCGGTAGCGTTGTCGCCTCACAGTAAGACGTTGTCCTGTTCGATTCTCAGCTAGGGCGCCTTCTGTGTGGAGACATGCGTGAATGGGCATACCTTCATTGAAGGTTGTGGTCAGGGCCAGCAACTCGGCACGTAAAACATCTACTGCCAATCATTAGCAGACCAGAGTTCTGCTGTGGCGACCCCTAACCGGGAAAAGCCAAAAGACACAACAACAACTGCATCTTTATAGGTACACCCATACTGTCTGAAAGTTAAGAGTCCTTGCATCTCCATGCTGACTGAAAGTTAGAGCCCCTGCATCATATTGCCATCAAATATGATATGTTTACTTTTAATTAACAATACCCCAAGAACAAAAAGCTGACTCAGCTATTGTGGCAGACAGTTTATCATGTTCCACAAGTTCAACACAGTTGTCACGGTAGAACAGTGCTAGTATCACTAGTGCAAAATCTAGCTATGTGACACATTTCTCAATTTTTAATCAGAGAATGTCAACAGTTAATATCTTCTAGTTGTTACCAGAATATGACACAGGCTTTAAAACAGGTACAGTCTATTCATTTTTAAACATAGTTTCATTGCACAACAATCTTTCTACGAGTGCAACAAAATGCCCAGTATTGTTTGGCTCGGACATATTCACTCACTTTGTAAAACTAACAGTTGTTAACAGGCAAAGTCATATAACATTTATCACTGGCTAACTCTTCTATAATAAATGTTTTTAGTATGCTGACATTGAATTACTAATGGTAATTAATTCAAGTGTATCCTTTAAATGACATAATTAAGACTCTACCATTTTTGGTCGAAAACGACCAGTTACGAAAGTTTGAAACTTTTGTATAACAAGCGACGTCAGCTTATGTTAACAATGTTTCTTTACATTATCATATGCTGATATGTTGCCACATCTACATTTATGAATACCTCTAAGGGTTTCTAGTTAACTGGACTGAGGTTATTCTACCCCAGGCACTCCTGAATCATCCCTGCTGTGGGAAAGTCATGCAAGGGCCATGATCATTAGTTGGTTAAAAGGATGTCTGCCTATGGCGTTAACATGGACCTGATAATAATCCCACTCCCCTCAGTTGTAGCTATAACAGTCTGAAACATCTGCAATGTGGCATATCCAGACATACTCTACAAAACTCCCAGGTCACATCATAGAATTGCTGTTCTCTCCAGCTGGGGACAAATTTGCTCAGCAAATGTATCAGGCAGGAATAGTTATAATGCAGGATCCTTTCTGGCACAGAAAACAAATGTGCCAAATATGTTCACATTCTCCAGCATTGTGGTCTAAAATAATACAGTAGGGACTAACAGTCTATAAAATAATGTAGAAATAATCCATGGTTAGGTGTGGCTATCATAAGATTTATCCATGGTTGGTGTGGTTTGATCATGAAAGTGAAGGTCCAGTGAATAAACAAAAACAACCATGTGTAAATCCTGTAATACCCACAACCAGGAGTGGAATATTTGTATGATACAACAGCATTCTTTAAGGAATAAATTACTTGTCTTTCTTAAATAATATGATTGCATAACAAAACGTCAGTGTTCTTCTGTGTTCTGTCTTAAAAATTGATGTACTGCACATGTGTAAGGTACATACATTCACACATTTGTACTGCACACCATTTCAGTACAAGGGGCAAACAATGGGGAATGCAGTGACTCTGTAGCACACTCGCTTTTTTTTTTTTTTTTTTTGGTCTTGTTGCCAGGTTATGTGCCAACTATTTTATTCAAAAATAAGAGAGTAACTGTTAATGTCTGACGTTAGCTATGAGAAAAATCCCTATTTGGTTTAAACATTTATAAAGAATGACAGAAATATAGGGAAAATCAGATACGGTCTGCAAATCTGTGAATGGTTATCAGCTATGGTTATGATATTGCTGATAAGCATTCTTGTCAATTGTTTAGAGTTTGGTAGCAAGTTTCTGTTTTTTCTCTTTTTCGACTAGTCCTAATAAAATGTGTCACAAAAAACATGTAAAGCATATAGCAATGCAAAGTCCATCTGCTCAAGAGCACTTGAATGGCTGATGTTTTTTTTTGCATTGATATATGTTCAGTTTACAACGGCCATGCTTACTCTCAGTGTGTGTGTTTTTGCATAGGAATGAGTCTCTATTGTTTAATAAAGGTGTTGGAACAGTTGGAAATTATTACTGGTGCAGATTCTTATATGATTTGTTAAAAAACACAAACTAGTCCAACAAAGAAAAAAGTCAATTACTATTAATAATTCTAACACAGTCTAGTGGTAGCTTTAGCCGGCTTCATTCTTTCTGGATTACTACTCCTTTGATGCACATTTTCCAGAAACATTGTTCCAGACACAAGTTCCCTGTACCTAGTGGCCAGTTTCTATGACTAAAACAGATATAGAATTCCTTTTACACACCGTTAATGGAATGATTTCCCATTAACAGGTTATTTGTGAAAGCTCTTTGACTTGCCAAAGAAGTCATATTATATACGCTATAGCAAGACTCAATGTTATTTATATTATGTCACTTCAGTTCTACAAACTTTTGAGACATCATAGGGTTATGAATGTCACTGTGTTACAACACATACACACACACACACACACACACACACACACACACACACACACACACACACACACACACACACACACACACACGTATATTTAGACATAGACATATTATTTATTTTAAGTTGACAGGATGCAATGTTCCAGCAAATAAGAACTATGTTGTCTGACTGAGCTGCAGTTGCATTCTGATAAGCCAGTACTCAGTTCCTGATTCCCATAGCATTTTTTTTCAAGACTACAAAGCTATCTTGTTAGCCCTGTCTAATCTCTTCTTCAGATAATGAGTGAATTAGCACCTCTGCTGCACTCCAAACATACACTAGGTATTGACTTTGTAATAGCTTCAAAGGGAACAGTGGGAAATTTGTGGTGCATAAGAGTTGCTTTTATTATTTGCAAGTAACTGCTAATTAGTCATTTACACCCCTCATTGCCTCAAACAGAAGCAGCAGGGACCTGCTCTTTTTCATTCTGAGATCAGTAGTGTTTTACTCCTTTTTATACATCCACAGAGCATGTAAAGCAGGCTACTAGCAGGGTTTTACCATTATAAAGCCACCTGATTCCAAATGTCATCCCCAGCAAGGAAACCTGGCTGTCTGCTATAGTTCTTTTGTACTAACTCAAAAAAAATCCAATACTAAATCAAGCCAAGAACAAAGAACACAACCAGGGCCTCAGACACCATCGTTTACTAAATGATTTTAGTAAGTAATTTGACAGAAATCTTGCAACAAATTAAGTATGTTTTAACCACAGCACTCATATGAAGTTTAATGTACAATTGTAAACACTCCGTGGCTACATGGACTCAGTCCATGAACCATAATTACCATGCCAATTTCTAGCCTCAAAGGCATTGTCTGCTTTCAAAAGGTCAAAAACAACACAGGTCCTGAATGAATTTATGGGCTCATCTTATCATCTTTGTTTACCTTAACTGAAATGAGCGAATAACCTTGTTTTATATTCAATGGAATATTATTCTAAAGATATAGGAAACAGAAATAAATCTGTTCCTCCCGTGACAGTGTTTTTATTGGTTGACAAAAATTCAAGATCGTATAGATCCATTTGTTTTGTGGAGATGCCGGAGATCGAGAATGATTGGCTCTTTATCAGTAAAGAATAATCGACACTAATCACCATGACGGCATCTCTAAGAGACAGAGTATACTGACAGAATGTCTAGTCTGTACTAGTAGCTGTGGGCCTTTAGTCACTGATCATTTTACTAAGGAATTACCAGTGACATTCTAGCTATGAGATGTGGATGTACATATTAAACAGGACATTGTACTCTGTATTTTTTCTAGTAAGGGTAGAGTAGAGAAGAATTATAAATTCTTTGCACCTGGTTGAGATACTTTGTTCATTAAATGAGCTAGACAGGATTTCCCGAATACTATTGTTATGAGGTGTTCAAGGGATAGGGAGTTAAGGTACCGCAATCTATGACAATAGTACTGATCTTGAATTGAGAACTCTCTGTACTATAAGTCGCTGTTTAGATTACTTAATGAAATTGACAATGCCGCACTTCTATACATTTAATGTAAGCCCATTTCTAATCCACCATTAATTGTATGGTTTAACCCTTGCAGCTGTAAAATGGGAAGAGATGCTGAGTAAATGACAATGTTCGGCTTGCATTCATCGGCAATTGCAGTTAGCCATATGTCTGGGTTAGTGCTTTGGAAAATCAAGAAGTAGGTGCTGAAAAGAAGGAGCCACCCTACTAAGTCCTGTGGAATGCCGCAAGTCACCTTTGTGCTTTCTGTGGTAGTATCTGCTACTTTAACTACATACGTTCTGTTTGGTGGACAGTTTGTTATCCAGCTTACAACATAAAGGTCTAAATTTAGGTCTTTAAACCTGTTTATAATTCTAGCATGTGGAATAGTGTCAAAGTCCTTGGCCAGATCAAGGTACACTTGGATAAGCTGCATGGTTGCCATCTACAACTTTAAGGACTTTCCTAAAGAAATTTACTAAATTAAGCAGGCATGAGCTTTATCAAAGAAAACTATATTTTTGTGAGTTTAGAGAAATATATATATATATATATATATATATATATATATATATATATATATATATATATATATATATATATATATTTATTTATTTTTATATTGGAGCCTAATCTTATATAATATGTTCTATGGCCTTGCAAATTAGGCATGTAAGGTTAATGGGTCTATATTTCTCTCATATGAGGTGAGGCAACCTTTATGCAGGGACATACCTAAAGCCAATTTTCCATATCTCAGCAATATATGCTGTGGCTGTACTTATAAAGAACAGTTTTAGGAGTTCATACAAGGCATGCTTGGCACTGTTGAATAAGGAACCAGGTATATTGTTGGGGCCAAATGAGATGACATTTTTAGTTTCAGAGAGATTGCAGTTAGGTCATGCTCCCTAACATGCTTGGCAGAAGGAAAGAAGGAAAGCACTATAGGAAATGGTGAAACTTCAGTGACTGATTATGGTGTAATGTTACCATTAAATTTATTTGTAAGCTATATATTAGAAGTATATTAGCAATATGGTGGACTCAGAGTAGATAATACCATTATGAATTAATTCAAATCATTGAAGAGTGTTACTTCCTAACTGTTTGATGTGGTATAGAAAGATTTATGATTATCCTTGGCTTCAGATATTAATTACAACTCATGCCCTGCTTTGAGCTTTCTTATAGTTCATAGTTCATAGTTTAGTACTAAGCTAACTGGCTTTGCGAGCCATTTTAAGCTTAGCCAGTTATCCCTTGTGAGACTCAAACCCTGCACATTGTGTTTGTAAATCAAACACCTTAGCCATTAAGCCTCCCCCCCAACCCTTTCTCCCTCCCAACCAACTGTCATATGTGTGCCGATATGTTTGATAGAGTTTTTAATGTGGGTAGAATATGACAAATTATAGACCTTAATTAGCTTTTTTCCTGTATTGTAGAGCTTATTGATGCGGCATTCCAGCAAGGTAGTTTATGTTTCATTCCCCAAAATACTGTCTCTAACTGGGACCACTTGAATTTTGATATTTGTAAACTATTACAACTACTACAAGGGAGTAGTTATTTTACCAATTCTAGAAATATATGGGCCTGCCCATACTTCATGGTATTCCATTGGTGGATAGCTGACATCACTCATCAGAAAGGTACTTTTATTTATTTATGCATTTAGTCTATGCAGTTTTGACTTCCATCTTGCTCCAGTGTGTATAAAGCATGCTTTTATACAAGAATATCTAATGTCAAAGTTGAGACAAAATGGTTCGCAGCACAATTAACTTAATCACTTACATGAGGCAATTCATTTCTGATGAAAAATCATTCAGCAAACTTACCTTCAGAGAGTTGTTTAAGTAAAATTTCATTTGATTTCATGTGTAGTTCCTGCACACTTCAAATAGCAGAAATACAGCCACCAAATTTAGAAAAAAGCCATAATCCATTATATCTTTGGTTTCTATGCACCAGACTATTTGTTGTAGGGCATATTTTAAATATTAAAAAGTAATTGATACTAGTTTGTAGTTCTACAATATTATCAATGCCCTATATCATGATATTGGAGGGCTTTCTCATTTCTCCAAGTTACACTGATCTCAGCATTAATACATATAAGTGGAAGCAGGTATGAATGGTGTTGGGGGGACTTGCACCCACAGGAAATATGCCTTCTTTTAGAAGACTTAGCACTTTCAAAGGCACACCATGTTTCACTAATGCTCTGTTTTGTCATTGCATGTTCATAGGTTCATAGGTTTATACTAGGCTATCTGCCCTAGGGCATTTATAAGCCTAGCCCAGAGCTTTTGTGGCTTATGCCACCCCTTTCTATTGAAGGATATTATGCCCATTATTTTGCTGTGCCTCTGTCAAGCAGTGACACTGATGTTATCCCTGGGGTATACCTGCGATCTCCCATCCATTGGTCAAGATTTCTCTTGAACAAAGCCAGCGAGGTGCTCTGCCTCACATGTACCGGGATTTTGTTCCACAGCATAGGGAGTCTCTGGGTGATGAATCTGTCCCTCCAGCACGTCCTATTTATGACCGTGTCAAGGTTTAAGTCTCGTGCTCTTGTGGATCTGATGGATTTAGATTTTTTTGAGGTGAAGCATGTTCATTAATTCCGGGTTGGACATGGCCTTGTATGTCAGGCACAGGTCACCTCTGAGCAGGCGTGTACTGAGTAGAGCTGGAGCTCCTTCAGTCGGGCAGCATAGGACATATTTTTGAGACCCTTTATCCTTTTGCTGAGGAACTTTTGGGGCCTTTCCAATTGCTGTAGGTGTCGGGTCAGATACATTCCAAATGGGGCGTTGTACTCAATCATCGGTCTGATGAATGATGAGTACAGGGGAATGATGACCTCCCTTGACCTAGATGTGAAACCCTTCATGATCAGGTGGGCAATGTAGAAGGTCTTCCTAACAACTTTGGCAACGTGGGTGTCAAATGAGAGGTTGCTATCAACCTGGGTTCCCAGATCCCTGATAATCTCTTCGGTGCTTAGTGGATTGCCACCTATATGGTAGCTAGGGGTAACCTTGTTTTTCCCAAAGGGTATGACTATGCATTTTTTAGCGTTTAACTTTAGGCCATGGCTTTGGCACCAGTTATCCGTTTCTATGAGACCCTTCTGAAGGATATCTGTATCTGATGTGTTTTCAACTATATGCCCCAGTTTGCAGTCATCTGCAAACTTTGTCAGCCATAATCCTCCTGTGCTTGCCTGTACTAGTAGATGCCGAACAAGAGTGGACCCAGGACCGAGCCCTGTGGGACACCGCTTGTGACAGGCTTGGAATCTGACATGGCGCCAGCAACTCTAACCCTGTGGGTTCTGTCACTTAGCCAGTTTGCAACCCATCTTGTGATGTATGGGTTTACATTTAAACTGGTGAGTTTTTCTATGATGCCTGAGTGGGGTATCGTGTCGAAGGCCTTTGCCTCTGTCATTCATACAGCAGTCAAACTGTAGCCACGGAGCCCAAACAACCACGTATGAAATTCAAGTTTCATTCCCAAGGTGAGCCTGATGTGTTGTCATACGCATAGATACTGAACAACTACTGCATGACAAGTTTTGAGTACAATGTTAGAGCCAAAGATAAGAATATGGTGATTATTTATTTAGATGTTTTATAAATAAGTGAACTGGACTACAAGGGTCACTTTTCCGTTGTAATCAAGTTACAGGAATGCAAAAAGGCAGAAACTTCAGTTAGAAGTTGAAAACTATGTTCAAGAATCATTACAAATCAAAGATGAGTTAAGTAAATGCAAGTTAGTACTCACTAATATGAGTCTTTCCATTACTAGTATTGTTCTACACCAACTACACAACAACATGAGGACAGTCAGTTATAGCACCAAAGCAACAGTGCTTAGCATTACAAAGGTTTTGTGTTTGATCATAAATGTTCTCAGCTTGTTTAGTTGTCCTACTTCAGCTGGTATGGAGCTCAAGATAAGAGGAACTCTAATGGAGAAAGAGAGGAACATGCAAGTTAGGGAGTGAAGTTGGACTTTAGGTGACAGACTTGACAGTTTGCGAAGATGTTTTAAAGTCATTACAGTGTATATACACTTCCCAAATTTCACTGGTACATTTTGACTGATAGAAGGTGATGCTGTGGTATATATTTATGATTTTAAAAAGAAAAGTGCATAACATGAGAAGAAAAAGTCAATGTGTAGTCATATTGTTTCCTATAAAGTGGGGAGGTGGTGCTTCCTCCTTATCTGTCAGTAAGGCAGTTGCAAATTTTATTCTATAGAAACTGAAGTGTTTTGAATTGTGAGATGAGGCAAAGCCTATGACAGATCATCCACAATCACAAATAATAAGTGGTATACATTTGCTTATAGAACGGTTAGTATTTTGGGGCAATAATGTATAGCTTCTACAAAAAGAATGAAGCATAAACTGGTGTTCTTCCAGTGAAAATGTTTTATGAAACACTCAAAAGTCCATGTATTTAAAGTGAGAGCATTTTGTAGTAGTTGACTATCAGGTGCAGTGACGCCTCAATTTATTTATTTATTCTTTTTACATTTGTTGATAGGGGATGGGGGATGTCCGGTTAGGCAGCAAGCCCCTTTTCAGCAGGTTCCTACTAGAATGCCGAAAGCTCAAAATAGCGAACAACCTAAAGGTTGGAAATGCCAGATCTCAATCTGCTTTTACTGTGAGTTTGCGGTACAGTGAGGATTGGAATATTTGCCCTTTCCAAACAGTAGTGCAGTTTCAGAGTTGGTATATATATTTAGTAGGGGGCACATCCCCCCCCACAATAGCGTGTTCAAGGTCCTGCATTTTTGATCTTTAGATCATTTGTGTATTTGGATTTTCATTTTTCTAATATAGACCCTTTTCAGCAAAGACCCGGGTGGAAAAGCTCCAGTAAATAAAGCTCATGTAAACAAAATTTGAGCTAAGGAAAAGCAAAAAATTATACAAAATACTGTACGCATACACTTACACGGCTTCTAGAGTAAGACCCAGTACATCATGATTACTATTGTCAAAGTAGTCTGGTGATTTCATATATAAAGGAAAAATAAGATTAAAGAGCTTTGAGTAAGTAAAGAGGGTAGGCAGAAGTAGTATTGAGTTAAAGTGCAGAATGGAAGGTTGCGTACTACGCTGAGGTGAAATAATTTAAAGGGCAGGAGGTAGAATAGTGTAAAGAGATACAGAGTAGGTAATGCAGTAGAAATTGTTATAGATAGAGTGCGAGAAAGATACCGATACACAGAGAGCTGTAGATAGAGTAATGAAACATAGAGGAGAGTGAGGCAGAGTCAGCTGGGACAGAGGCAGATATGGTTACACAGTAAGGAGAGTTTTAGAGTGAGTTGGAGAGGGGATACTTCGAAGATGTAAATTATTATCCTGGAGAGGTGCAGTTACAGAACCAGGATGTACAGATATGTTCTCTTAGGGGTGTTTTGAAGAGTTGGTGATTTTGTAGGAGCCTGAGATCAGGTTGGAAGAAATTCTATATGTTTGCTACAGCATTTGAGTATAAAGTGGTTTCAATGTGTTTTCAGGTTTGGTGACAGAAAGCAGGAGTTTGTTTTTAGAGTGTAGGACTTTAGTGGGATGATAGAATTGTAACAAACATCTTATTAAAGAGTACTTACCATTAGTGTACATCAATCTGTGGGTTAAGAGTAGCTGAGTATAATGAACATGGTGGTGGAGTTCAGTCAGTGGTGAGTTCTAAAGGTGTAGTTAGTCGTGAAGTGAGCAAGCTTGTTAGAGCTTTTCTCCAGTTTAGGTTGAGTGGTAGTTTGTAGGCTGGTGAACAGTGGAGAGGCATATAGGAGTATGGGGAGAAGGTATGATTTAACTATGGTTTCTACAGTTCCTTCTGTTAGATAGTGTTTTATTCTATATAGGAGGTTGAATTGTTGATGTTTTATAATCACTGATCGGAAGTGTAGGTCAAAATTCAGGTTGTCCTCAATGATCATGCCTAAGAGTGTTATTGGATGAGGTGATTTGGAGAAGAAGGGTTTTATTTCTGAAGAAAGTTTTAGGGGTCAAAAGTAAAAGTTTTTTTTGTGAGTTGTTGAGGCAGGATTAAATAGATGAAAAGGATCCCTGCGTAATTTCCTGTGGATTTTTTTTTTAAGTTGAAAGTTGAACAGATGAGGGTTGAGTCATCTGTGTGTTGTATAAGGGTGGCCTGCTTGGCAGAGGTATGTACGTCATTTACAAAAACGTTAAACAAGGAGGGGTTCTAGCATCTATCCTCTGGCCCTCGTACACCATTGGATAGAAAAGATGAGTATTCTTGCTATCACCTGACTGCTTGGAATGTGTCTGATTGACAGCTTTTGAACCAGGACAAGGAGGAGGAAGGGGGGAATGGAGTGAGACCTAAGGAGAAGAGTTTTAATAGCAGATGTTGATGTGAAACAGTATTGAATGCTTTGGCCAAGTCTAGGAATAATGATGATGATCCTAGCTTTTTGGAATTTCTTTTTGGTTGATGGTATCAGTAAAGTGAAGTACAACAGTTGCAGTGTAATAGCTATGGAAGAAGCCATGTTATGTGGCTGGGAGAAGTTCATTTGATGTTAGAGAAGTAGTCAGTAATGCATGCAATTTTCTAATATTTCAGACAATTGAGACAGTATAGCAATTGCTCTGAAGCTGGAGTAGTTAGTTTAGGATCCTCCTTTATGGAGGGGGGGTTATGTATGCCTTCTTTCATACGTTATAGATATAGGATTATTGAATGGGTCTATTTATTAGTATTGATATGAGATAAGACAGAGCTTCTGTGGGTATTTTAAAAACAATCGGGCAGATTATCTGCTGCTACTGCTGCAGGGCTTGTTGTTTTGAGCTTTATAAGACTGCTTTATGGTTGAGGTGGCAACAAGTTTGAGTGAGAAATGGTTGTCTATAGGGGTGTGAAGATCAGAAGATTGAGTGTTGATGGTAGAGCTGTCTTTAATAAGTGGTGCTACTGCTTGGAATACATATTTGTTGAAGTTATTAGAAATTGTTGTTGAGGTAGCTTCAGGTGAGGGGTGGGTTGCTTACTGCACCCTGGGTTTAGTAGGTTATGGACTGAGGACAAGAACTCCTTTGGATTATGTCTGTGTGTTTGTAGTAAGTTACAGCAGTGCATTTTTGTCTGTCTGTATGCTGTGTTTAGTCTTATTTCTTAATTGTCTGAACTTTAGAAACATTTTCTTGAGATTTATTGCCATACCATGCCTTCCAAGCTTTGTCGCTGAGTATTGGAAGTTGCCTTCTGCTTTTGATAGCCAAGAAACTGGGTTATATTTTATTCTTTTTCTGTTTACAGTATCATGGGTCTTCATTATATTTGCAAAGGTTTTGCTAAATTCATAGCTGACTTTGTCAAGGAGGTATTTTTTTATTATGTTACAATTATATTGTTTGAGTGTAGCGATGAAGTTTTCTGTGGAAAAATTGAGCAGGTTATGCACCATGCCTCTCAAATGCCCAGATGTTCGGAGAATATCAAGATTTTTGCATCATACTTTTGGTCTGTTCCTCAAAAAATGTGTGGTTTTCTGGCAAAGCACTGGTGACTGAAGTCACTAAATAATGACAGACATTTGAGTTTTAGATTTCCTATCCTTACAAAAATGTATGGCAACACGGATCCAGTTATTCTATGAACTTTCTAAGTTTACAAGTTGTATTTAAAATCTGTCCCTATTCTGGGGTATTTGTCCATCCATTATTTTAGGTGTGTCCAGATTTGTTCTGCTAAGAAGTTGAGAAGTATTTTATGCACATATTTGTATGTGTGCTGCATAAGTGGATTACTAACAAGCCTGATACCAAAGCTGGTATAGTGGTAACTTAGGTTAACAGAAAGTATTAGTCTTTTTACCCAACTGTCCTTCTTAAGCCTAGCCATGCTTCTCAGTAGCATTTGATAGGTTTTGGTTCCCAAGGGTTTGTGGGTGTATATATACTTGGACATGGGTGGTCGAGCATTGGATAGCTTCTTCTCTCTAATAGAGACTTGAACTTGAACTTGAACAAGTGCAAAAATGCAATCTGCAACATATGGATGGGAAGTCTGTTCTAGAGAAGGGGGAGCCTCTGAGATGCATACCTATCCCACCAGCATGTCAAATTTATGTTGAAGGCAAGGTTTAGGTCCCTGGATCAGGTGATTGTGTTGCTATTTGTTTTACAGATGTGCAACAGATCCATTAAAGCTGGATCAGAGGATTCTTTGTTGGCCATGCATAAGTCACCTTTCAGCAGAACAAATCTAAGGAAAAGGCTATGAGGTGGTCTGCATATGGCTTCTTTTCCACTCCATGTACTTTATGGTGAGGAATCTCTGAGGATGCTCCAATTGTTGCTTGTGCCTGGCCAGGCAAATACCAAAGGGGGAATTGTACTCAATGACTGGTTTTATAAGAGTGAAATACAATCAAACAATGACATGTTTAGATCCTGATGCCATAACCCTGTTTATACATTATGCAACATAGAATGAGTTCCTCACTAAATTAGGCACATGATTGTCAAATGTCAAGTCACTGTCTACATGCATTCCCAAATCCTTGACTACAAAATCTACTTCTAGGGGTATAAAGTTGTTCTAGTTTTTTTGGGGTAGACATGTTTCTGAAAGAGCAATGATGCACTTTCTGGCACTGAGTTTTAGACAATGGCTTGTGCACCAGTCATTAGTCTGTGTCATGCTTTCTTGGAGGATAGGAGGATATTCGCATCTTAAAGGGATTCAATGACTTCACCCATTTTGCAAACATCTGCAGACTTGGTCAGCCAGAGACCCTTGACATTAGCCCTTACCTCAGAGAAGTAGATGCCAAACAGGAGTAGCCCAGGTACTGACCCATGAAACACCCCAGTAGTAACCATCCTTTTTGTGAAGAAAGACTCCTTTATTCTAACGTCTTTTGTCCTGTCTATTAGCCACCTGGCTATCTAGCAGGTAATGTAGGGCATTATACCTAGGGCACTATACCTAGTTAAATGACCTTTCATACAATGCCCAAGTAGGATATATGTATACATATGTGTGTACATACGCATGCACACACACACACACACACACACACACATACACACACACACACACAGACACACTATATATATATATATATATATATATATATATATATATATATATATATATATATATATATATATATATATATATATATATATATATATATACAGTTGAAATACTTAGTGGTTTCTTTCATGTAACTACATACAGGAGTACCAGATAACTTGTTACTATAAATAATCCTATTCCAATCTGCCTGGGCGATAGAGTGTTTCTGTTAAACACAAAGAGTAAAGAACAGGGTGAGAGCCATGAAGTATCCTGGACTTCACTGTCTGTTGCTGAAATTGTTTTTGATCAATTGTTACCTGAAAGTGACTGTTGTAATCTGTAAACTGTTAAAGGCCCATAGCCATAAAAGGAAGAGTTTGGTTGTGAAGAGAAGAAGGTAAACAGAACTGAAAGCCTTGGAAAAGTTAGTGAATAGTTCAAGATGGCCTGACTATATTGTTTGAAAAAAAAAAACAGACTGTCAGTAATTATACATAGAGCAATGGTTGTGCTATGTCCTTTTTTAAAACTATGTTGGTGAGTAGATAGCAGGTCATAATTGGATGGATACTACAGGACTTCTTTCCCAGTAATATTATTAGATGATAGAGTCAAGCAACACACACACTTAAATAAATCATGTTTGTCCTGAATGCTAGACTTAGGTATGAGATCATTTATAATAATCCATGACTGTATGTGAGTATATCAGGAGTCACCTATGATTGGTGTGGTTTGATCATGAGAGCAAAGCCTGAGTGACTGAACAAAGCCAGCTGCGGGTAAATCCTGGTATATACACACATCAGAGTAGATCTTTGCTATTCTATAATGCCATTATTTAAGAAAGAAATTGCATATCTTTCTTACATAATGCTATTGTATAATGGCACTTTTGTGTTTGTTTCTTGAACTTCATACCGTTGTACTGAACATATGTACCCATATCTGCACAGTACATTAGTGCAGTGTAAGAAAAGGGAATGGATTCCCTCTCTGTCTCTCTCTCTGTATCCATGTGTGTGTGTGTGTGTGTGTGTGTGTGTGTGTATATATATATATATATATATATATATATATATATATATATATATATATATATGTCTCCAAACCATAAATAGTAAAGTAATAGAAAATGTTAATAGAAAAACAGGTTTTGGCATCATACAGTTTCAGAGTACGTATGAAACTGTAATGTCTTGCTTTATTAACTGACAAAAGTCCTCAGCAATTTAACATTAAACCAAAACTTTTACATGGTACAGAACAAAAAACTGAAGGAAAGTCTGGACAGCTAAGAGGTATGGTTATCAATAGCATGAGCAATCATATTACTAGTAATCATAAGTCTCATCTGTACAACATTTTGCAGAATGTCCCTTATATTCCTCATATTCTGCCCTGCCTAACATAAAATGGTTCATTGGTCAACTAAAATAGCATATCCCAGTAGGAAGTTGGCTGAAGAACAAGACTTCAACATCCACTTTTTTCTTTTGGAATATGTTTGGTTTACAACCGGCACTCTGATTAGGTATCCAATTAGCATGCACACTTTTGAATACTAATGGTCATATATTGTATAATATTTGCTATTTTCATTACTTCTAAGAAGTGAAGTAAGTAAAAGTAAGTAGCCTGGGCAGTACTGCAGTGGTTTGAAGTCCCAGAAGCATTGATAGAATTAGTGCGGGCTATGTACAAGGATCCAATGACTCAAGTACGAATAGTGTCCGTCCTCACAGAGGGGTTCCCAGTGGGAGTGGGTGTACACCAGAGTTCAGCTCTAAGCCCACTGCTGTTTATATTGGTGATGTATACATTAGCAAACAGGTTGGAGGACACAGATCAACAAAGTTGCTGTACGCAGATGATGTGGCATAACAGGCAAACTCTGAGCAAGAACTTCAGCAAAGGATAGGAGAATGGAATGCAAAACCGAAGGCACATGGAATGAAACTAAGCACAGATAAGATGGTGGTAATGGTAGCAAACTGGGGAAATCAGAAGAAGCTGAGAGTACAGCCTGAGGGAAAGATAGTATAGCAGGCAAACAGATTCAAGTATCTGGGAGGGGTGGTTGAGGAGAAGGGATGTCTGAATGAATAGGTCAAAGCTAGAATCATAGGGGCTGCAGCCAGCTGGCATAGAGTGTCAGGTGTAGTCTATGACAGAAGAAAGCCAAATAAGCTGAAAAGTAATGTGTACAAAACAGTGGTATGACCAGTACTACTGTATGGTACAGAAACCTGGGCAGTAAAGGCAGAACAGTCGAAGGAGCTGGAGGTGATGCAAATTAAGTGCCTGAGAAGAGTGGTAGGATGCACACTATGGGACACATGAAAAAATGAGGACATAAGAACAGAAGCCATAGTAGCTCCAATTGCAGAAATGATCAGAGAAAATAGATTATGGTGGTTTGGACACATGTGCAGAAAAGCAGAAGACAATCTGATGAGGAAGATTTGGGTCAGACCGAAAGAAGGTGAGAGGAAGCGAGGATGTCCAGCAAAGAGGTAGATGGACTGTGTGAAAAATCTGTGAGACTCCAGCATGAGCGTTGAAGAAGGCATGAGTGTGGCATTGAATCGAGAGAGTTGGAGACAGTTAGTATGATACCCCAACTCCAGGCAGAAAAAAATGGGAAAAGGGGATGATCATCATCATCATTACTTCTAAGAAAGTGAAGGTGTTTATGTTATATTAAAGAGAGATGGTGATAAAGGATTTCCAAGATGAGAAAAATCTTAGAATAAATGCTTAATGGAGCAACCAGGCCAATGTTATGTGTTTGTTTAAGTCAGCGAATGATCAGTGACACAGTAATTCTGTAAAAATTCAAAAATGGATAAAAAAAAAAAAAACACCTAAAGCCAATCTTTAAGTAATGGATGTGAGGGCGACAGTTCAGAAGAGAACCTTTTTGCACAGTGGTCAATAAATAAGTCTCCTTTTTGTATAGCATTCTTCACCATTTCACCATTTTCAGTTGAGTTGCTGTTGGGTGGGGGTGTCCTGCATATGTGGTTATTTTCATGAAAAATTGTGATTATTACTCATATCTGTCTACAATAAATTCCTGCCTGCAAATATCAGTGGAAGTTGTTATGCACAGAAGCAAAATAACAAGAACTGAGGGTTTATTTATTTTGAAGAGTTCCTTATAATAGATGACAAAATCCTTGCCTAGTTCCTCTTCAGTAATTATGACTCTACTGCATCGCATCAAAATTAAAAAGCTCTAAACATATGTTCTTGTTCCACATTGAATGAAACCCATTAACATGAGTACACAAATTATTACAGCACATGCAGTCAAAAAATAGTTATTTTGAATAATAGAACATGTAAAATACTTTGAAAATGGCCATCCTCTCTCAACCCCTCATTTTTAGTTATCTATCTACATATATATAGTATATCTATATCTATATATATATATATATATATATATATATATATATATATATATATATATATATATATATATATATATATATATATATATATATATATATATATATATATATATATATATATATATATATATATATATTCTCAGTCTAAAGTTGCTACTACTTGGAGTAAAATAAATCATTTAAGAAAAAGCTATAATTTTTTCTCCCAGAACTGAGCTGTCAGACAACAGTTAAATCTGTATGTTTTGGCACTATGCACTGTGCACAAAGACGGAACATAACTTCTTAAGCAATTATGCTTCAGCAGCAAAAAAAAAACAGGTTCAGAAACTAAGGCTCTTCTTTTATTGTTAAATGATTTATTATTTTAAAGCTTTTATAACTTAAATCTACTCATAAAAACCTTGTTTAATACTGGTTAAGAATGCTGTTACTTGAATCCTTGGCTATTGCTCTGAATACATTTCATTGTGGAGTTATTCTTGGCAAGTCACTTTTCACTTCATTAACTAGATGAGGGGAAGAGACTTGGCAATTTACTTCTAAATTCATCACTTCATAGATTCATAGATATTCCAAGGCACTGAACCCTATGACCGTTCACTACCTGCCAGATCCTGCCCTCAGCTAGAATCTTCTTTCTCCAGGAGTGCCATACCAGTCAACCCTGGAGTCAGTTTGTGGATACCCATCCAATCGTCTAGGTCAAAACTGGATTAGATTTTACACTTCGTCAGCTACAAAATGAATATTATTTATGTTTCTTGTATGTATCATTTAAGGCAATGGTATACTTCATTAACCATTTAGTTATATAGCACAATTTTAACACTGCATATTCTTGTTCATTTTAACACAGAAAGCCCACAAAGCAAGTTTTCGCTTATGACCTCAGACAAATCTTTGTTTCCCTTGTTGCTTCTTCCCACTGAAATCTGGACCTGCTTTGATATGGTTAAACAAAATATGCATCTTTATTCTACTGTCCATTTGTAGTACTACCAGCACTACAGTATCCTGAAAAAGCATTTCTGCTTGCATATAATGAAAAGATCATGTAAGCTGTAACTCTACGCAAATGCTCATATTGTTTTCACAACTTTTACATTCCTTTTGCCAAAAACTCTTTGTCCTTGATAACATCTTAAATTATGTGGCTTCAAAATAAATCGATCTGCTTTATTAAATAGACCCATAGTTATTTCATTATTATTTCTACGCTTGAATCTCCATATTGGAATCTACTCCCTGCAGATAAACCAAATACCAACACTCCCTTTACTTTCAGACTGCATATACGCAGTGGCATATATTAAAGAGTCATGTGAAAATGCTAGATAAATGTCAAGATTTTTTTCTACTTTGTTTCATCAGTGTATTTGTACCAGACTGTCACACAGTATACAGGAAAAGGTTAATGACGCTTTACATTTTTAGAGTATTAAATGTTCATAATCACCCTTGGTGCACTTTTTTTACATTTTATGAACAATGTGGAGTACAAGTACAGGTTTTGCTTACTGTTTAGCTGTACATAAAGTGCATATATTTATATATTTTATTGTAATATGTTTTTACATTAAATCCACTTTCAGTATCTGTGTACATTTTGTTAACAAGCATTGCTTGTTTTCTGACTTAGGTCAACGTATCTTTCATTGTTCTTCGGTTGCATGATACCTGGTTTCATGACATGAGAAGTGGCATGAATAAACACACAACATTTGGATGGCGGTTTATATTATCACCTCACAGCAAGGGGTTCTCCAGTTTTATTCTCAGCTAGGGTGCCTTCTGTGTGGAGTCTACATGTCCTCCCTGCATTTGTGTGGGTTTCTTCCCGCATTACAAAGACATGCATCTGTAGCATTTCTCCCCGGGCCTCTGCTGATAATTGCTTTGTTCCAAGTCAGACTTTCCCGGTAAACAAATGCTAAATAAATAAACATAATTTTAATGTCTAAATGGTATCAATATCTTCCTAGTCATGAAATGGATGTGTCTTATGAGGAAAATGAGAAGGCTGGATGAGTCATTTAATATGAGAACTATGTTGGTTTGTGAAACTGATCTCCTCGTGGAATATTCAGTCTCCTGGAATGGTGAATAGCCATAAGAGGTGTTCATGGAAAGCTTATGCTGTACGATTTTTTAGACCACATGTTATATTTTTTCAAGAGGGAAGCTAATTTGCCTTAGGAGACAACCAACATGATTATTGTTATTCAGTACATTTGAAAATGGCCCAGGCAAAAGGTATTTGAGCCTAACCATTAGAGAGGTTAGTGGGTATAGCAAAAGTGGTGGCTTAGTGGTAATATCTGTGCTTCACACTTGCATAGTCTGGGGTTCAAGTCTTCATCTAGATACTGTCTGTGTTATATGTGCATGTTCTCCCTATGCTTATATGGTTTTTGCCTGGTTACTCCAGTTTTCTTCCACCTCCCAAAAATGTGCTTGTTAGCAAACATCAAAATATATATCACCTTTGTATCCCAAGTCATTGTGAAATATTATTCATGAAGGAGCAGTTCATATATATCATTAATATATACACAATTTGAATTAAATTGTTAAACTAAAGTGTCTTGAGAAGATGTCAGCCTATGTGGAGCAGGGAATGCTGAGGTAAGGGCACCAGGCAGCTGTTGAAGTTTACACTCAGGATTAATGATACAACCTCTAATATGCTTAGTAGGCATGAATTATGCAGTGGACATTTGTAAGAAAGCAGTTTATTAGGGAGGAATGAAGCTGTAAGCAACTGTCTCTGCTTCATAAAATGAAAGACTCTAATGTGCTCTATGAAAAGAACTGAGGTAGGCTTATGAAAGGAAAGTGAAGTATATCAGAAAGGACATCTGCATGTAGAGTGGAAAGTAATAACCTACTTTTTGTGGGTAATGAGCAATATAATATTAACATTAGTATTCCTAAGCTGGTCAATGGTCCCAAAGGTCATTGTTCATATCATTGGAATGCTAGCTTGCTCAAGCCACAGAAATTTCATCCAGTAATGTATTTGCTTGACAATTTGGTTTCCAACTTCTCCTCGAAGAATAGCACACAGCTGTTGTGATGTCATTTCCCAAAGATGGGCCCATTACTGACCACAGGAATGACAGAGCCATTAGTCTAACCTGTCATGGATTGTATCATGATGATCCTAATTAATAATGATATCAAAAATCTTATAAGGCTTAATCCCTAGCAGTTTATCATTATTAAGGGTAGATTCTGTCTAATGAATTGAGCCAACTTCTTTGAGAGAATAACACAAGCCATGAACTGGGCTCAGGCTGTCCATGCAATCATAAATTTTGGACATTTGCATCCTTACCACTTCTCCTTCTCATAAAGGATTGAGGGGTTTGCTGGTCTTATCATAGTAGATCTTCTGGATTAAACATTTCCTCAACAAATTGGTTTTCACTGACCTGTTGTTCTTGACAAATAGAACTGACCATTGACTACTGACTGGTAACGTGGTTCTGGTTTGTCTTGACAGAAGTCTCTGGGCAGGTGAACCAAGATGTTTATCATGAGGAATATTTCTGAGATTCAAGAGCTTCAAGAAAACATCACTATTGTCTCATTTTGACTTCTCTAGTAACTGTTTTTTACTTTGAACTGCATGTTCTGCCAAATTATTTGACTGCAGATACTCTGGGCTACTTGTGAAAAGAGTAAAGCCCTACTCTTTGGCAAATATTTTGAACTATTGGCTTGTAAACTGTGTGCCATTGTCAGAAATGACTTCAAGTGGACTATCATGGACTGCAAAATTATGCTTCATCTCAGAAATGACAGTATTGGATGCTAGATTAGGAAGTAGGTCAATCTTGAATCAATCTGAATAAGAGTCTACTAACAAGAAGTAATGCTGACCATTCCATTTGAAAATATCAGTGGAGACTGTTGACCAAGGTAGTTCAGGAATCTGCTTTAGCTCAAGTGGTCCATTCTGTTGATGTGACTTAGTACTATTAGACACAGAACAAGATGATAACACTCGCTCAATATTTTGTGGCATAGAATACCAAAATACTTGACCTCTCACCCACCTTTAGGTAGAGTCTGCTCCTGTGTGACTATGATGCAAGATAGTAATGCACTCTTGTTGAAAGGACTTTCGCACGATTACTTTCGGACCTTTCATAATGATACCATTGTTAGACAAAATCTCATCTCTGTATGGAAAATACGGTTGCACTTCTTGAGGTAAATTAGATTGCTTTGATGGCCATCCTTGTTGAATCAAGTAGTTGAGCTTCTGTAAAACTGGACCTGTGGCTGTATGATATCTCAGCTCATCAAGATGTGTGGAAGAAATGTTTCTCACTTCCATGACTTCAAAATCAAGGTTCTCATTCTCATGCTGTTCAGTGGTGTCTCTGGGTGATCTGGACATTCTATTAGCAAGATAAAGAAGTTTGCCTTTCTTGTAGGCAAGACTGAGACTATACTTTTGCAATCTCAACATCATACATTGCAGTCTTGCTGGAATGGTATGCATAGGCTTTTTTAAAATAGTGACTAGAAGTTGGTGGTCTGTTTCGATCTGGATAGGTCTACCATAAACGCAATCATGGAAGACTGAACATGCAAACACAATTGCCAAAAGCTCTTTCTCAATCTGAGCATACTGCATTTCAGTTTGGGTAAGAGTTCCCGATGCATAGGCAACAGGTTGACCCTCTTGTAGAAGGACTGTACATAAACCAAAAACCAAAGCATCACATGAAAGAGTAAATAGCTTGTGGACATCATAGTATCTGAGAGCTGGTATTCTGGCAATTCTTTGCTTCAGGAAATCAAATGCTCTTTGGTACTGTTCTAACCAAGACCAGGATACATCTTTATGTGTTAGCTCTCTAAGTGGTGCTGGTATTTGGCTCAAGTCTAGAATGAACTTGCCTAGGTAGTTAACCATGCCAAGAAAACGTTGCAGGGCTTGAACATTGTCTGAAGCTGACATCTCGAGAATGGCTGTTTGCTTAGAAGGGTCTGGTCATAGACCTGAACTGGTAAATAAATGACCAACATAAGCAACTTCACGTAGCCTGAATTTAGATTTCTGTGGACTGAGCTTAAGATTCACTTGACGTGCTCTTTCTAGATCTTTTATGAAGTTTCTGTCATGCTCAGCTTCACTTTTACCTCCTATTAGTATGTCATCTACTATAATAGCACAAAGATACCCAGAACAAAATGTGCTCAATTGCATGTTGAAGGACTTCACTTGCAGAATTTATCCCAAATGGCATTCTCAAAAATAGGGTCTGTATCAGAACATCAAAGTTTTAAAACTTCAAATGTTCTAATATCGACCCATTTTAATCAAATGCTAAAAATAGCAAAGCTACAGAACACTGAATTCTTTCCTAGGGAAAGAATTTGGTTGGCCGGTTCTGTGGCTTTGCTATTTTCAGCGCTGTGGTGGAGATTTACGGGTCAGGTTCAGGTAAGTGTGCCACGATTGTGTGGTTGTTAGGATTAGGGAGTGGGTTAGGTGAGTTAGGGTTAGGACACGGGTTAGGTGAGTTAGGGTTAGGGCGTGGGTTAGGTGAGTTAGGGTTAGGCCGCAGGTTAGGTGAATTAGGTTTAGGGGCGGGTTACGTGAGTTAGAGTTAGGGCATGGGTTAGGTGAGTGTGCGATAGTGACGGACCTTAGGGTTAGGGTTTGGGTTAAGGTAAGTGGATAGAGAGTAGTGTATGTATAGTTTAGTGTAGGGTTAGTTGTAGGATTATAAGTGTATGTGTGTGTATTGATGTTTTTTAGGTGCGCTTGTGTTGTGTGTGGGAAAAAATTTGCTGTTCTGAATGTTCGATATTATGTGGTTTAGATATTTTAGGTTCGATGAAATAGAGTTGGCTATTTTCATCTTTCGATAACGTGATATAAATGCTCAAAAATCTGTACCTTCCAAATGGAGTACTGAAAGTAGTTATGAATGAGGATTTCTTGTCAAGCAAAATTTGCCAAAATGAACTCTTTGCATCTAAGACAGAAAAAGCAGTGACATTTAGCATCAGAGCAGCAACTTCTTCAACTGTACACATTGAATGATGAGGTCTTTTTAGTGCTTTGTTCAAATCTCATGGATCAATACATATTCTGATGTCATCTGAGCTTTTCTTATGAGCAATAACCATGGAAGATGCCCATTCAGTTGGTTCATCTATTGGCCAAATCATACCTCACTGCACCATTTTTTCTAGCTCAGCTTTGACTCTGGTCAAAGCTGAGCTACTGGAACTTTCTGGGCTGGCCTGATAACTGGACTCACATCTGGATCTAGCTTCATGGAGTACACAGCTGGAAGCGTGCCTAGTTTGTCTTCAAAAAGATCAGCATAGGTAGAAAAAATATGTTGGGCAAAATTAGAGTAGTGGTCTTTCAAGCTAACATGATTAACTTCCTTATTAAATGAAAGCAGTACCATTTTCAAACTGTCTCTGAGCCCTAATAATGACTGGATGTGCCTCTTGACCACATAAAATCCCAATCCCTCTGCTCCACATGCTCCAGAGACCTCAATCTCATTGCCACAATCAAGAAAAAATAATGGAGGGACAGGTTCATAACCCAAAACTGCCCATGCTATGGAATAGAGTTCCCATACATGTCAAGCAGAGCACCTCACTGGCCCTCTTCAAGAGAAATCTTGATGAATGGATGGGAAATAGAAGATTCACTCCGGGGAATCCCTCAGTGGCTTTATTCAAAAGAGGCACTGGGAACTAAGGCTGGGTGGCACGATGCCAGGGTAATCCTATGGATTAGGCTTGTAAAGGCTCCAGGGCTGTTAGTCTAGTACATACCTATGAACCAGCACATACTCTAGGAAATGTTTCTGCAGACATAACATTGCACTTGGAACCTGTGTCAACTTTGAGCTCTATGGGTTTTCCATTTATCTGAACAGTACAAAATACTTAATTCTTTGCTCATAAATCTAATGTGTTGACTGTTTCATGAAGCACTGACACACCATCAACATAAAAAATAGGTTTGCAGCTTTCTAACTGATCAACTCATTTCTTTGAATGTTCCTTTTTAATAAAAGAATGTGTGTCTTTTGATTTACAAAACATTTGAAATGATTCCTCATTGTATTTGTGGAATTGCTGACAAAAAGTTAAAATTTTTCCCTTTTAGACTCATGATTTCTACCACAGTTACAACAATTGGCAATGAAACAAGGTTGGGGCCCATGCTTTGAGTTTGCTGACTCATTCTTATGCTTCACTGAGACTGTGCAAAGTCTAGAACTTGCTGGAAAGCTCTGCAGTTTACCAGTGAGTGCTGAAGGGGCTACAGTGACAGCTATGTTCTTGGGTCTGTTTCTTTTAACCATGTGCTGCATACTATCAACATGAGATCTGGAAGTTACTGGAAGCATGCATCTCTCATTTGTAAGCATATTTTTGTGCTTTTCTGTGAGCTTGTATATCTGGCAAATCTCAATGGCCTTATTCAAAGTTAAATCACTGTTACAAAGCAAAATCTTTCTCACTGTGTCATCTTTAATTCCACACACATCTGTTTTTTTATCAACTCATTGCTTAAATCACCAAGGGCCAGATTCACAAAAGCTTGCACGGAGTCTAAGACTAGAGTAAGACTCCATGCAGCCAACATGTCTGCCAAGCGATCCAGGAACAGCCAGCAGGGGCGTGCAAGAGAGCTCCTAAAACGACTCTTGCACGGACAGGGTTAGTTTATGCAAATTACCTCATTTGCTGCTGAAAGCTATGCAAATGAGGTAAATTTGCGATCCAGGAAACACTAACCTGTCCGAGCAAGAGTAGTGTTATTTGCAGAAATGTACTCGATTGGCAATTGAGTACCGTTCTGCAAATAGCAAAACGGAGCCATGACAGCTCCAAATAAAGGATGCATCCAGTTGAGGAAGCATGCCAATGGCCAAATATATGGCCATTGACATTTTTTTCCATTGCAAAATAAAAAAAATGTTTTTCCTCGATCTCTGATGTTTAAGTGTAACGCAGCGCTGCACAAATGTGCTGCACTCTAAAAACCAGAAAAACAAAAAATAAAAGCCACAAATAGGGATTTTATTCAAAATATTCATCTGCCATGCAAGTGAATGGCAGGCTGAAGACAACATGGCTACTGAGTAGAGGTTGCTAAGGGGGGAAGCTCAGTCTGAGAGATGTAACCAAGCATTAGTAGGCAATCCTATGCAAATGAGGATAAGGATAGTGAATCCCAATATTTCCTGCTATGTGAACCATGTCCCTAGAGTGTAAGAGTAGGAAAAGGGGAGTAACAGAGTAGAAGATGGATGACATCATGAGGGGGTATGTATCAAAAAGACTGTAAGCTTATTGGAGCAGAGTGGCATGTGTTTGCGGTGAGTTACTCAGGACTAAAAGAGGTGTGTCTACAGTTGTCTAAACTGAAATCAAGAAACTGAAGGTGTACGCCATGGCTATCACTAAAGTTTCTTGCAAAGCTGCTTACACTATGTGCGCGCGCATGTGCACACACGTGTGAGCGCGTGTAAACCCGACTAAGCCTGTGTGCGTGGGTGTGCGCCCATGTAAGCCTGTGTAAGGCCGTCTAAGCTTGTATACATGAATGTGCACCCGCCTAAGCCTGTGTAAGCCTGTGCGCACGCGTGTGCACTTGTGTGCATGTGTTTGCGCTTGTTTGCGCAACGCTGCCCCCATGGAAACAGAAATGGGAAAAGGAAGGAAAATAAGTAGTAGGAAGTTAACCAAGGAGAACTAGCAGAGCTGCCAGGTGAAATCAATCAGAATCAGCCAATTACACAAGCAGTACACTAGCCCAGCCCAGCACTTAAAACTCTGCAAACAACATTCCCCCATGTTTTTCTCAGAAACACTGCAACACTGCAGTCTACAAAGAGAAGTGAAAACTTAAAAAGCTTAAACTGAGACATAAAAATGTTAGGGGCTGCCATTGCTGTTATAAGGCAACATGTGCAAGATGCTAAGGGTGGTGCCATTGCAAATGCTGCTGAGCAACCCACAGTGAGGAGACGGAGAAGAGTGTACAGAGCCAGGGTACCCTACCAGGGGCTACATGAGCTGGAGATAATGGAGCGCTATAGAGTAGACAGAGACCTCCTGCAGCAAATTGTTGAGCTGTGCAGGCCATGCCTCACACACAGAAACAAAGAGGGTAACCCATCCCAGTGGAAACCAAGGTATGTGTTGGCCTAAGAATACTAGCAACAGGTACCTTCCAGAGACCAACTGGTGATATGATGGGGATTTCACAGGCATCAGCATCAAGGGTACTGCACCAGTTCATGAATGCTATGTCAGCACATGTCAGTGATCATGTATATTTCTCCAATTCCTGTGAGGTATTGGCCAGCAATATGAGTCTCTTCCAGAAAATAGCGGAATACCCTGAGGTAGTGGGAGCAATTGACTGCACGCGCATACACATCAAAGTGGGGTAGGGCCTACATCAACCACAAGGGCTTCCACTCCATCAACTGCCAGGTCATATGTGATGCCCAGGGCATAATACTGAATGTGTGTGCGGGCTGCACTAGAAGCTACCACAATTCCCATATCCAATTATTTAATTTTTTGATATACCTCAATAACAATAAATGGGGTCTTCATTTTACTGTACATCATGATATCAATACCATCAGTTTTTTGGATGTTCTAATTAATAGATTACCTGATCATACCTTAGATACCAAGGTTTTCAGGAAACATCCTGAATACAATACCATTCTTCATGCATCCAGTTTCTATCCACCACATATTGCTAAAAATATTCCAAAATCACAATTCATTAGAATGAAACGTATATGCTCTACTGATTCTTCTTTCCAGGAATACAGGAATGATCTTACAGATAGATTCAGATCTAGGGAATACAAAATGGGACATGTTCTGCATGCAAGCAACCAGGTTAATAAACTCAGACGGTACGACCTTCTATGTTACCAAGAACGTAACAACAAGGTTTCACAACCAATCAGGTTCACTACAACTTTCGGTAGGAATTCGAACAGTTTAATAGAAAGTGTACATAGACATTGGAACATCCTACAGTATGATCCAGAGGTATCTAGTATTATACCAGATAGATGCCTTTTCTCATTTAGAAAAGGAAAAAATGTAGGTGGCTGCTTCAGCCATTATAAACATGCACATATTGATGGTAAATTTCAATATATACAGACTACATTAACAGGGGGACCTTTGATTGGCTGCTTCCCTTGTGGCCATTGTAGTAATTGCAATAGAATAGTCAAAAGTAAACAATTTTCAAGTAGGAACACAGCCACAGTTTTTGATATAAATTTTTTTGCTAACTGTAGCTCTGACTGGGTCATCTATTTGGCTACCTGTAAATGTGTAAATGTGGGTCTTTCTATGTAGGGCAGACTTCACGTCCTCTAAGATTTAGAATCTCAGAACACATTAGTAACATCAAGAATCATAAGGTCCATAATGCTCTATACAAACATCATGTAACGCATCAAACTGCAAAATTTTCTTTTATGATAATTGATATCATAAAGGGTAATAAACAGAATAAAACTGGTTGGCACTCTCTCTTAAACTCAAAAGAAAAGAAATGGATTGTAAAATTAGGGGGTTTATTCCCACCAGGTCTCAATGAACAATTCTAGGCTTAACCAATCAGATGTTTTCTAAAGTTATTTAAACAACAATGTGGATATGCTTGAATTTACACTGAGGAAGGCTGTGTCATTCATACCAGCCGAAAACAGTCTGTTTGTCTACTTTTTGTTGTTTTTTTTTACAATAAATTTACTCAGGAAACAGTTTGCTGGCTCTTTTCTCTTATTTTTATGGACCCATCAGAAATGCACATACACCTGAACAAGAACTCCATAATGAGGCACATGCACAAACACGAAATGTAATCGAGTGTGTGTTTGGGATGCTCAAGTCATGGCTCTGGTGCCTGGACACATCTGGTGGAGCCTTGCAGTACTTACCAACTACATGTACCCAAATTGTCATGGTATGTGCCATGCTACACAATATGATCCTGTGAAAACAGCTGCAGCAGGAACAGCATGGGGCAGGGCCAAACAGCCCCCCACCATTGCCAAGGCCTGCACAGGCACAGCGTGACTCAGAGGAGGAACAACCTGAGCCTGCCCCAGTAGGCAGAAGGAGGCGTGTCCAGTATGCCTTGTCCTTGGCAAAGAGGCAACGCATAGCACATACACTGGCTCAGTAGGAACCATGGAAATTATACCTCTCTCTGACTCGCACATAAAATAAAAGGGATGCCTAACTTGACACTACCTGATTCCAAACATGTATAGGCAGTGTAATATGTGCATCCGACATAGGCAGCCCTGCAGCACCACCTGATGCATGATTACCATGTTTTAAGCAATATAAAGCAATGCTAAGCAGCCTTCACCAATATCTAGTATATGTAAACAAAATTGCTCGTGCAATGTTGGGCAAGGTCAGGGCAAGTTGAGCAAAGTCAGTTAAACATGCTCATATCTGCTTTACTGTTCCTTAAGCAGTCTGGTCTGGCCAGAATGAAAATAAAAAGCAGTGACAGGCCTTGAACCCAGGATACTGTGCACTGTGGTCACAGTACTGAACCACTAAGCCATGATAGCATTTCAGTGGCACAAACACAGCAGGACAATTGTACACTAATGCAAACACAAAGCAATGCTGTATCATGCCCCTAAAGAGGCAAATGGGTAACCTTCCCCACATGCCTATGCAGACAGAGAACATCAGGCCAGGCGTTATGATGTGGGTTGTGTAGGCTATGAAGTTGCAAGCTAATATATGTGACATTGGACGCTAAGATCTGTAGTATAGCAGTATGCCTCAAGCCAGTATGATAGGAAACAGTACAGACTGTAATGGTGTCCTGTACATAGCAGTGCAGGCACAGCAAATGTGTATAAGTGTCAGGTGAAACCCACATCCTATATACACCCACAGTAACAATCCGGTGTGCCCAGGGGTAGAAATGTACAAAGAATAGCTGTCCCCCCTGTATGTAGAAATGTTGATAAGTCTATGCAAAGTGTTGCATGGAAGCTCTGCAGGCACAGTATGATCACTGTTGATCTATGACAGAAACGTGAGCCCTGCTGTAAAAATACAACTTGATTTACCATAAACATATAATATAAATGTGTATACTGTGAGTGCTCACACACTCCAACAAATGTAGTGGATTTCATTTAGCATTACACTGAAAGGTCATACTGGGCATGCTCACACACTTAGGCTAAATACAGATGTGATAATAAGGGATGTATGGACAAATGTGTACAGTCATCTCTACTTCCAGAAACACATTCACAAAGTGGTCTGAAAATCCTGCTATGTGTTCACACAAACTGCCAAGGTCTGTGCATGTAGGTCAAAGAAGTTTGTCACAACTCAGCAGTCATCAGACCTGTCAGAGTACCACAACACACTTGCAATGAATCTGACTAGGCATGTTCAGCAGCTGGAAACACCAATGAAGTACCTTAACAAAAGGATTACTGGCCTCAAATAGTTGCCCCATACAGCAAGACTGAAATGTAACCCAATCTGTACTCTATTGCATACTGTCTACTCAGAGATCTCTGCCCAACAGACAGATCCATGTCATGGTTACACTCAGATCTGTTCTGAGTTACAGCTCAATGGCACTAAATGTCCAGAGCCAACTGATATTGCCAACACCCTGGTAGATAGGATCAGTGTTAACTTTACCCCCATCTCACCCATGAAAGAGCACATGTCTATAATGGAAGACTGCAAAGTTGCTGTCACCATGGCTGCACAGGTATAAAACACTCTCCAAAGCCAGTATCACAGCAGCCATGGGACTAGATAACTTCCAAGGCTGTGTAGTATCTACATCCCTGAAGTAAACATTAACATGGAAAGCCTGTGGCTACTGAAGTTTCCAGAGGACTGCAAACTAGGAACCATCATTGTAAACACTAAAGATGTGGACATCCTACAAAAGGGCCTCACTGAGGCAGATGGCTGTTGTCCCAGCCATGGGCTGTAGCTCAATGCCAAAAGGTGCATTATCATCACCTTTGTTAAAAACACTGTAGCCAAGAACTACAACATAGGTGGTAGTATACTTCACACTGTAAGTGTGACAAGACACACTGGGTCACGGGTGGACAGTGGATACAACTGTGATGAGCACATTCCCACAGTAGACAGGAACCCCTCTTATGTGGCACACCTCATCACAAAATGTGTCTCATGCAGAATAAAAGAGGCCATTGCTCCCCTCTACTCACCACTCACTAGAACTCTAAAAGAGGACAACGCCACTATTGTTATGTACCTCACAAGACAACTACAACAACTGGAAAGCCAGCAGCAATACCTCACAAAGAGCATTAGTGTCCTGAAATACATGCCATACACAGACCATCGCAAAATGCTCCATCTGTACTCCCTAGCGTTTCACCTACTCAGAGGTGTTCACTGCGTAACATACACAGCTATGCCAAACATATAGCTGTTGGATATGATCCACGTAAAACACTCACAATCACCCTGACCTTTGGACCCAAGACCACGAGTGAAATACAAAAGGAAGTAGTGTAGCCATTTACATTATGGATATCCACACCTCCAGGTTACTGGCACAGCATGAGGCCTTGGAGACCATGCAAGTGCAACTAACAATGGGAAAAGCTGCCCATCACATTGTAGCCTGCTACAGATCATGTACCTTGTCTCAGGAACCTCACTCAGTATTCTGGAGAACAATGGCAAATATAAAGGTCCTATTAAACACCATTATATGAGGAGATTACAACTACCCAAACATTGAGTGGGTGAATTACTTGTATACAACATCCTTTATCCAATGTGTCCTAGAGTTAAGAAACTCTAACACCCTGGAACAGCTGGTCAGCATGGCCACTAGAGGTGACAACATATTGGACATGATCATCACCAACATGGGGTACCAGTATTCCAAATCAGAGATATACCCCTTGCTGTTGATATCAAATCATTAAGTAATCACACTGGACATCCACATCCCGCCCCCACACCCAGTCAATGAAACCACTGTGAAGACATTTTCAAAAGCAAACTGCACACTTCCCAAGACCAAAGTGGAAAGTTCCAAAGCCCTCTTGCTATAGGATAATGGTATACAATCTGCCAAATCATTTACAAGTGCATCCTATGAGCATCTACAGGGATGCATGGATTGAGACATCACAAATAAAACCAAGATGCACTCCTCCAAAAATGAGAAAACAATCTGGTGGTCATTGCCCATAAATAAGCTAGACAACAGAAGGAGGAAACTAACACCTGATAGAGCCAACTTCACTACAGGAAAGGCATCACTGATCATTATTAGGATGAAACAATGATCACTCATAAAATAATCCAAGGACAGTTTCTAAAGACAAATTGCCAAGGAATGTAAGAATAACAACCACAAAGCCTTGTAGCTATACCAGACATGTAGGTTTCAACTTCCAAATATGCTGTCAGCTACTGAAAAAAGTAATGACATACACCAAACCAACTTTCATTGCCCACACCCAGGGGGACAAGTTCAGTGTAAACTCCCTCCCATCACCCCCAAAAGGGCCTGTGTCCATCACAGAAGGATGCAGAGACCCAGACATCATGGACATGCAGGTAAAGACAGCCATCACCAAAGCTAAGAACATAGCATCAATGTGACTGTAAGTTGACCCAGGCTGTGTCTTACACTAGGCCCATAAGGAACTACACCCTCACCTACATTCACTGTCCAGACTCAAGCGTACCACAGGCTATGTACCCGAAGAATGGCATACACTAACAGTCATCCAGATCCACAAAGGGTGTGCCAAAACAGAACTTGGAAACCATTGCCCAACATGTGTACTCAGCCTGGTCTACAGAGCTATTGAGCAAATCGTCCTGGAACCCATAAACTGAGACATTGGAGATCTCCAGACACTGGACTCTACACAACTTTGCCTTGTTAAAGGCAGAGCCTAGCTCCCAAACCTAGTTAACTTATTTAAAACAGTTACCATGAACATAGATGGAGGTGAAAGTAGTCCACACAGCCCACCTGGACCTCACTAAGGGCTTACCACACCATTCCTCCCTCTGTCATCATGGACAAGAGTACCAGCTTGAACATGAACAACTATGTCACAGGATGGGTGGCCAAGTGGCTCACAGATCAAACACACATGTTCATAGTTGCGGGTGCCATGTCCAACTCTAAGCCAGTCACAAATGGCATCACACAGGTCTTGGTCCTGGGACCCCACCTGTTCAGTCGATACTGTTCAGAGGTACAGGCAAGCATGGCAGGTGTAAGGCTGAACAGGTTTGCAGATGACTGGAAACTGTGGTCCATAATTGATTGTACAGCTGACACAGACATCCTCCAGAAGTGTCATACAGAGACAGATACCGGGTGTCAAAACAATGCCCTCAAGCTGAATGGCAAAGAATGCATAGTCATCCCCTTTGGGTAATACAAAGTGCACACATATTACCACGTAGGTGGTAATCCAGCATGTACGGAGAAAGTCATTATGGCCCTGGGGACACAGGTAGATAGTAAACTCACCTTTGATGACCACATGGCCAAAGTGTTTAGACATTCCTTCAGTGTAGGTCATCTGATGTCACCTAATGTAACACACTTCGTATAGTCTGATGATGTCATCATCCTACAAATATACCTGTGGGAAAAAAACTCCCAGTAATATGTATAGTGTGTCGTGTTAATGCATACTCTAATATCATGAAGTAGTTAGATAGGGGTTTGAATCCTGCACTGGCCAACTGTGTGGGTTTGTGTGTGGTCTCCTTGGAAAGGAGCAACCTTTTAGGAGAGTAGTGAAACACCTCATAAGTGGTAATCTTACCTTTGTCAAGTCTGATGATGTCAGCATCCTACAAATATAACTGTGGAAAAAAAAGAGCTCACAGTAATATGTATGGAGTGTCGTGTTAATGCGTACTTCTCTAGTATTAAAAAATAATTAGGTAGGGGTTTGAATCCTGCAATTGGACAACTGTTTGTGTGTGGTCTCCTTGGGAAAGAACAACATTTTAGGAGAGCAGTGAAACACTTCAAAAGTGGTAATCTAACCTTTGTCAAGTCTGATGATGTCACCATCCTACAAATATACCTGTGGAAAGGGAAGAAACAACCTTTTAGGAGATTATGAAACAAAGTGGTAATCTAACCTTTGTCAAGTCTGATGATGTCACCATCCTACAAATATACCTGTGGAAAAAAAGAACTCCCACTAATATGTATAGCGCATCGTGTTAATGCATACTCCTTTTGTATCATGAAGTAGTTAGGTAGGGTTTGAATCCTGCACTGGACAACTGTGGGTGGTCTCCTTGAGAAGGAACAACCTTTTAGGAGAGTAGTGAAACACCTCAAAAGTGGTAATCTAACCTTTGTCAAGTCTGATGATGTCACCATCCTACAAATATACCTATGGAAAAGAGAACTCCCAGTAATGTGCATAGCATGTAGTGTTAATGTGTACTCCTCTAGTATCATGAAGTAGTTAGGTAGGGGTTTGAATCCTGCACTTATTGAGTGTGTGTGACACTGTTAGTCAATGTGTTGTGGGTTTTGCTTTTACCACTGTATGACATATCAGTATGCATTGCACATGTGAGCTAGCTGTGTGTCAAATACATATCCGTACATGTTACCTCAATGACTGCATGTGTGGGAACCCTGCTTTCTCCAAGAACACAGTTGTCATCCTTGCCAGACTGTGCCGCTGCTTCCCAGACCTTAGGTCACATCTGTATGCTTGTGACAAGGCCAGCCACTGCAGTGGTCCCTGGCCTAGGTCATCTGTGTCACACAAAGTCATTACGGTTCCTATTGGAATGTGTGATTGAGGGTCTATGGCCGAGGTATATGTCAGACCTGTTCAAACACAGCAAAGTCTGTCAATGGTGGGAGGATGGCCTAATGGTTAAGGTGTTTGCCTTACAAACACAAGGTGCAGGGTTTGAGTCTCACCAAGGGGATAATTAGGCTGGCTTAAAATGGCTTTGCAAGCATTAGCTTAGCCTAGTAATAATCTATGAATGAAGGCATGATTGGACAACAAAAGCACTCTATGAATGATGACTATTCATAACAGGTGTAGAACAACCTATGTGGATATGCATGCAGACCCCTTATTGCTTATGTGATCCACCAAGGGATTCCAAAATACCTTTGGAAATGTGACTAACAAAGGAGAGATGACATAACACTTGGTTGCATGTACACATTAGTACCTGTTCATCATGTTGGTGGCTACTACCTATGTGGTACTGTGGGGATAATATGTTCTGTAAAGGTGGATGACTATGCTTAGTTTGGCTTATAGCTTTACAGTATGGGTTTGACAACAGGCACCTGTCTGTATGATACCCTTGTGGAGGATGTGTGTGTCATCTGGAGAATGCATTATAGGCCACAGTATGCATTACCAGACATGGAGGGACATATCCCTACTGTGATTGCTTGTACCTAAGAGAGCTATATGCCAAACAGGTGTGGTCTCAGTAATGGGTGTACCAGTGGTTACTGGCATTGTATAGTACCTGAAGGATCCAAATGTTGCTGTTTGTTCTACATCTGTGTGTCGGTTGTCAAGACACCATCTAACGATTGGTTATGGTCAGGCTGTTGAAATGATGTATACAACCAGAATGCAAAACAATGACAGATAGTAACAGTATCACCCACAGCACAGTGTCAAACCATGTCATGCACACATGTGTAGTCAGGTTCCGGAATGTGTGTAGTACAATGCATACTGGCCACCAATAGAAACTATGGAGTGTTACTGTGTAATACAGAGCATGTCACACTGGCCATGTGTCCACTATGCACATACATGCCGACAGTGCACCTCCACAATGTTCACAACTGTACACCTGCAAATCTGTGCTACACACATCCCACACATACTGTCCACTCTCTAACACATGCTGCCAATACTGCACACATCAGCCAAGTGGCACATGGCCGGACAATACACAATTGGAACCAACACTGGTGTAAACAACACTACAATGACAATCATAGTTTTAATGCATCATGCCCGCTCAGCTGCACCTTCAAGCACATCATTACACTCTACTGCTGACAACATGCTAACATTGCTATACTGCTATACAGACACCCTGTGCATCAGTACCATGGTAGCCTGTTCCTGCATCAATGTTATATATGACAGGAGGCAGCACAGGTTTCATCATATGCACAGGGTATGTTGTTGGTTTGCAAGAGGCCTACAGTGAGCCATCCAACTGACATGTATGTGTGTGTGTGTGTGTGTGTGTGTGTGTGTGTGTGTGTGTGTGTGTGTGTGTGTGTGTGTGTGTGTGTGTGTGTGTGAGGGGCAAGAATACTGTAATGGGCCAATGTTGTTGTAATGTGTGTGGGTATGTGTTAGCCCTAGGTGTCTGGAGTATGTGTGTGTGTCTGCATGCACACAGTTCCAGCATGTGGCTGCCATATACGGGTATTTGTGGAACAGCCACAGACTGTACCTGTGAGGCTTTACAGATCACCGTCTCTGGCCATGGATACAGTGCCTGTGCCTGGCAATGGGTGCTACTGACACTATCAGGTACTAAGCCAGACTGGGTACTATCTCCTGAGGTGGATGGATGTACACTGGACACAGGTCCCTGCTGGGAATGTCCAGAGCCACATGCACGTGGTCTTCTAGGACATTCTATGGAAAGCCCACCCCCAACATTGCTGGGCCTGGTATTGGCACTACGGGAGTGGCTGTGGCTTGAGGGACATCTGTGGCGACTGACAGCTGCTGATGTTGCTGGCATACATCCACGTCAATGTCTCAACTGTCCCGCACTGTCCTGACACATGGACATGACATTGCGGAGGATATCTAATGTCTCTCTCCAACGTCTATCAGTGACCTTGGTGTAATGATGGATGGCACCTGCTAGGTCACGGATACTGTCAATGATCGTGGTGTTATGTGTCCTCTGTCCCCTTAGTCCCCATTTGGTGTACTGTTCCATATGTGTCTGTGCCTCCATGACAGCCTGGAACATGCGTGACATTGTCAGACCTGTGGCACGTTTGCCAGTGGCATGATGAGCAGCAGTGCTCCTCCAAGAACCCCTGGACATCTGCCTATATGGTACCCTTCCAGACATCTGGGTATGGCTGTTGTGTTGCGATGCATGTGCCATGGATACCACACTGTCCTGGCCAATGCCAGCTGCATGCTGTCCCTCAGCTATGGGCATTGGTGATAGATGTATTGGCAGTATGACTGTATGCACAGATGGGGTGGACAGCTGTGTACTGTCGATTGGTGGCCCAATGACAGACCCTGGCAAACACGCCTGTGCCTCAACACACATCTTCATTATCACTATGTGGCTCAGTGACATTAGTTTCCCTGCTACAGTGTACAAGCCCTAACACAGCACCTGTAGGAGGGAGACAGGAAACACACTTTACGACCTGTACATGATGTCGGCACACATGCACACATGCACACATGCACACATGAACACATGAACACATGCACAAATGAGCACATGCACACATGCACATATGAACACATGAACACATGAACACATGCACACATGCACACATGAACACATGCACACATGAACACATGAACACATGCACACATGAACACATGAACACGTGCACCCATGCACACATGCACACAAATACACTCCTCACTACAGCAGATACCCACACACACCACCAGCAATTCAAAGCATACTTAATAGTGGTTGAAGGTGGGTTACAGTGTCACAAGGCAAATAGTCATATCACATGTGTCAGCATGCAGAAAATTTGTAGCTCAAGACCATGCAGTGCGAATGTAGACAGCCCTTGTTAATAACAGTATACATGGCTTTGATGCATGTGTGTTGTTGTTCAGTGATTGGCCTCACCCTGGAACGCAATGTGTACATGGACACAACATTGCTGTGCAAGTATTAAAAGGTCTGCAATGTCCTGTGCACCATCACTCACAGGTATACATACCATGGCTGGATGTGTGTCTGTGTGTCACATAGATATCCATTTCTGATTACATTGTCTGTGTCTGTAGCAGATAATTGTGGACACAGGTTTAGCACATGCATGCTATGTATACACACAGGATGAGTGGTGCATGTATACGTGATGGAATACCATTGCTCAACATGGCCATTGTACAGTGGTTATGGTGAGTGTAGGACATATTGCGGACATGCCACTGCCAGCCATGACATGGCATGCTACAACATGACTGCAACTTTAAACATCACACATACCCAATGTGTGTCATGTGACCTGTACACTCAATAGCATTACAAGACATATATGTGTCACTTTGTACAAATGGTGATAGCTATGCATATTGTGTATAGGTGCATATGTTTGCACACACACAACATTGAGGTGCATAGCAATGACTGCTATGTGTAGTACTGTGGTCACTGTAACTGGACGGGGTATAGTACCATGATCCATCATCATCATGCATCATGTAGTCACTCAAGGCTACTAATGTGTGCCAGACTGCCATCTAGCATGCTGTACCTGAACTGCAGTACCATGGCTACATTCACAATTATACAGCCACTTGTTACTTGTAAGATGCCCAATAGGGAGCATTGCCTAATATGAATGTGTTATGTGTTGAAGAGTGTCACACAGCCCCATGATAGACCTCTACCCCTCAGGTATATTATGTGTGCTGTGTGGATGACATGTGGGATACTGAAGTGTGACCATACAGCGGGTGTTTGGATATGCCATATGTAGCATGTTAAGGTGTACTGCATATGACAAAGTTGTGTATGTTGTGTACATATGTATCAACTATGCCTATCCAATGTCCAGTACGGTGTTGCCACAATTGTGTGTGATGCTCTGTGTATTGCATGTGATTGAGGCAGCTACTGACATTACTGAGATGTGCATAGTCTCACAGCAAACATGCACAGCATGCATTATGCGTAGGTGTGTTACGTGTACATGGCCTACACCTCACCTATGACATGCACATTTCATTAGCAGTATTAAATTTATAACACACTCACCAGCATTGACCGGCTGGCTTGCTGTCACACCAGAGGGACCTACAAGAATATGAGACAGTTTGTCAGTGGCTATAACTGTGGCATTGCTACTGTGAGTTTGCTAAACTACAGTAGTACAACAGTCGACAGTCACAGGTGTACAGATTATATTCCAAATATCAGTATTGCACAACACTAGGCAGCACAACTGCTAAACACACAGTACACATCTCACATATGCATAATCTACCAATACAGGTAACAGTAGTCTACAGGTAGGGCATGTTACCTGCATGCTCCATGTCAACATGCTGGGTGGCTCCGGCCTCTATGATGACACATGTATGTTGCTGTTCCTGTTGATGGCCAGGAGCGACCACGCTTATGAGCAGCTCCTCCAATCTGGTGAGGGGGGATGAATGGCTACCCCACCACCTGTGGCAAGCTGTTGTCTACTGATATCAGATGCACGCCGCCGGACATGTCTAATTAAATCACTGCAGTGATGGCGTACCTGCTCATATTCCTGGTTATGCATGCCTATGTCATTTACCTGACGAACAAGATCTTGCCACAGTGCAGTCCACTCATGCTGGTCCTGGCTGGTTCTAGAGAACAGCAAGGTGTAGTGCTGCACCAGGCTGCTGTGTATTTCCTGTTCCTCTGCAGCTGTATAACACGGGTTGTGTTGGTGAACCATGCCCCTGGAAGACAATTAAACAATATGTGTGAGCAAGTCATGTGGCACACTTAACATTCTAAAGTACAGATATCAATTAACTGCCATATATACCATCCGATTGGCTGACAGAGGATACACACATTCAATACCACATATTAGGGCTCAGGCCACAACTGGCTGACAGTGCCTGGCACGCTCTATATATCAAACCATGTTCTGCACAGCAGCAAAGAGAAGCCGGTATGTAAGAATATACACCAGTACATGGCACACTGTATGTGACACAATGCACCACCTAGCCACAGGAGGTATATATCAAGCTAATGCATAAAGAAAGATGTCATCCATTGCAATGAATGTAAAGTACAGTTACAGTATTACCAGTATATCACCCTAGTCGTTGATGCCAAACCCCTGCCTAGCATATTGCACAGTTGTTAATATAGGTGGCATACTGCTGTACTAGACTATACATGTTGCTAGATACACACTTATACCCTGTAACACAAATATGATTGAGGGCATGTTACAGGCATAATTACACACACATCAGACATACATACAACACACAAATGTATGCCAACCCAGATGAGCTTTACCTGTGTACCATACAGTACTGTGTGTCACTACTTACAAAACCTTACACCTGAGGTATGTAATCTGTGGGGACTACAGGGAACACACAAAACAGTGTTTCCAAGCAATGTGAACATACACCATACTGTACTGTTTAGGCCTACAGCTTCAGGTAGTACTACACTTCATATGGGAGTTGTATTCACCAGCAGTACCACTCACTAAGCATACATGTATTGCTTTAGCCTACAATGGGACACCACAGGTGACAACAAGGGAGTAAGTCACACCGTATACCATACTACTTTTTCTGCCTAGCAATAGCATACACATCTTTTGCTGGGATCACAGCTAGGACACAAACTACCATGACAGAAATAATTTCACACTAAGCTATCACACCTTTACAGACCTGGCACACATTCACCAACACATTCACCATCACACTCAGTCAACCTCACATAGCAATTATTGCACTAAGTACATGTGTGTGTGCATCGTGTCATAGGTAGGTAATATGCTATTGGCCCTAGGGCCTACAGCAGCCTAGCCATATGCTACCCTGGCCTTTGACACAGATGTAATTTAATTTTACTTGCCTCTGTCAACCAGAGCCACAGAGGTGATTCCCGGGGTGTATTTCATATCTCCCAACCAATCATCAGGAGTATTTATGACAGCTTTTAGTGAGCTGACAAGGTTTAGGGCCCTAGAGCGTGTATCTCGGAGGGATTATAATATGTTTACGTGGAGGATGTCCAACAACTATGGGTGTGACATAGCTCTGTATGTTAGGCAGAGGTCACCTCTGGGCAGGCGGTATGCAACACAGTCTAGCTGTGGTTTTGTGAGTTGGTCTGCATAGGGCATCTGTTTGAGGCCGATATTACTCTTTGTGAGGTATGTCTGAGGCCTTTCCGGTTGCTGTAGTTGTCATGTGAGGTACATACCACATGGGGCATTGTACTCTATAATGGGTTTTAAGTGTGATGAGTAGAGAGGAACACTGACCTATATTTCCCTAAATGACACACCTTTTGTGATGATATGTACCACGTAGACAGAGTACATGACTAGTGTGGCACTGTGATTATCAAAGGGGAGGCTACTGTCCACCTGTGTCCAATGTTCCCTTATCACACCTTTGGTGTTAGGTCGACTACCACCTATGTGGTAGTTAATGGGTACAGTGTTTTGGTAAGACGGGATGGCACTGCAGTGCCAACACTGAGCTTCAGTCCATGCCTTGGTCACCAGGCACCTGTTACAGTAAGTATGACCCCGTGTCTCTCTCTTTCTCTCTCTTATATATATATATATATATATATATATATATATATATATATATATATATATATATATATATATATATATATATATATACATACACACATATATGAACATCCATTGCTGTACATACAGATGTACATATAGGCACATATACAGTCCACATTTCATGGTAAGAATTTAAATTAATCATGCCTACCAGACATGCATAACACTGCCATACTTATTAAAACATGTAATAATATTGCACAGTGTTGTGCAGAATGCATTGAAGGTGTCCTCAGCCCATGTAGCTTTAGCAGGCCTCACTGGCTGCAACACTGACAAATCATACCGACAGTGTTTAACCACCACATGTCAGATACCAGCATTGCATGCTGTTTTCTTTGCCACCACTACAACCTACATAGAAATATGCCCATAACAACCTTCAACAATATATATATATATATATATATATATATATATATATATATATATATATAGACACACACACACACACACACACACACACACACACACACACACACACACACACACCCTTCACAAACAGTTGCAGTATGTCCCTTGCCCTATGCACATGTACAGATACATATAGATATGTACTGCTGCCACATATGGATGATTCACAGTATGTAGAGTACTCTTCAAAAACATCTACTACATGTCAGCAAATACATATGTGTTACATACCGTTCCTTTGTATTGCTCTGTTCTATCTGTTTTTAAAGGAAATAATTTTTGTGGGGGTTTTCTCTGTCTGTTGATGTTGCTCTTTCTTTTTCTGTGTCTGTCTGTTTCTGTCTCTTTGTCTTTGTGTCTCTGTCTCTCTCTCTCTCTCTCTCTCTCTCTCTCTCTCTCTCTCTCTCTGTTGCTGCAATGATATTATTGCATGTGTGGACAGCAAGTACAGCCTGCTTTTCTAGGTATCTGCACATGTGCATGTGATGGCCTCTGCACCAATTGGTGCCCACCATTTAGTAATTGCATGCAGCCTGCTGTGTGGTAATTGCAGTACTCACTGTCATAGCAGCCCACTGCTATAAAATGCTAAGTTAGGTAGGCGCAGCCCTTTCAGCTTTCCAAGGTGGGGCCCATGCTTGTTTGCTGTGGACACCGTTGTGTCAGTCAGAAGGTTGGTATACTTCTTGTATCTGAAGCTAGGGTTGTAGACAGTGATTTGCATGTTGAACTCAAACCTGACTGTTGCTGCTTCTAGTACACACTTGTCAGTGTAGAATATAACTCACCCCTCCAAATGCTAACACAAGATACATGGGAGTATGTACTTTCTTTTCTAATTAGACAATTAACTGCCATACAAAAGTAGTTATTGCAATGTATTCTTCTGGCACATGAACTGTTTGTGAACTACTATACTGTAAATATTAATTTACTCACTTCTGAACAGTTTGTGTTTTTTTGTGTGTTGACATTAGCACAGACTGCTCAAGACAACTGGACAAATTTATGTACTGAGTATGCCTACCTACATTTTTGGTAGAGCCTGAATACACAGGAATATTGTTCTTTTGGGTAGGGCTGCAGAAGTACAGAGAGCATTATTTATTATTGTGTGATGTTTATCTTGCTGAACATACAGGGTTACTGTGTACCTGTTAGTCTATCAAGGCAAGTAGTCTGTCTCTGTAGCTCCCACCTGTGGATGTATCCAGATGGTAGCCAGAGGTTAGTCTATTATTCTTTGTCTGTGCACGACACCGGTCTTTTCAGCACTGGAACATTGGCATTGTCACAGTTGGTTGCTTCCAGTACATGGCTACATCCTTTGATATTTCTGTGTTGTACTCCTACATAAGGTTATGCTTGTGGGACTCCTTCCAAAGCTATTTGCAGAGTGTGTAACAGCAGAAAAGCTGATATGCCTGCGCGTTTCTGCCTCTGCTAGGCCTCTGATACACTCAGGAATATATTTGAGCAGCCTCAGGGAAAGATACATATAAGTGAGGTACACCTGTAATATCTTACAGACATTAAGTTGAGACTGTGAGAGAATCAGAGCATATGTATGCAGTGTGTACTCTTACTTATTGACATTATTCATTAAGTGTAATTCCCCACTTTTCTGCCTAACGTCAGTACTTTTCAGAGGGATTCAGAGGGACACAGCTAACATTTGTTTATGAATCAGGGACATCCCTAACAAGCAGTCACAGTTAGGAAGTAGGGCCTCTGCCCTATTCAAATATGCCAGTGTTTATCCTGCTCTGATACTGTGTGGGGTTTGTAAAGTGCTACTGTAACATTATTTCCTGCTAGAATGGCAGGTTCTCTTTTCACAGTCATGTCATGCAATTCCACAACAACTGCTGGTAAAGATCCACAGAACAAGATTTGTGTTATGGCATTCCTGTTTTCCCATTACATTCACTCATTGTAATGCATGATATATTTATTACAGCACCAACTTGCTGTATGTCTACTGTGACTTAGTGGCCCTTCATGCAGTGTAGTGTGTCCAAGGTCCGGGGTTCGAGACTGACATATGTGTTTTATTTTGCTGCTCAGCAAAAAAAGGGCCCTGCCATGCAGAGTGACTAAGGCACTTTTAAGCAGTTGTAAGCGGGTTTGCACGGGTTTGTGTGAAGCTTAGCAATACTTAGCTAAGCGCACACAAGCGTACACTCACGCAAACCTGCTAACTACTGCTTAAAAGTGCTTACTTCCGCTAACCCCTGCGCTAATTTCTTTGAAAGAAAAGAAAATGGGGAGATAGGAAAGTGGTTAAAAAGGGGGCACAAAGAGGGAAAGACAGTAGGGAAACCAGCTCGGGATGTACAGGACAGGTATAGGGAAGGTCCATAGCTGCCCATTTCTTTACCAGCAACAGCTGTGCATATGTTAGAAATTTGGAGTGAAATTTGAAACCTTCCACCCTTGAGAGAGGGGTGAGGAAAACAAAGTATGTTGTACTGCCAATTATAATTATCAGTGTACATGTCCAGCAGACATGTGTGCAAAATGGGCAGCTTTGTATGGGGCGTGATTCTTTTGCGGGAGCAGATTGCCCATTATTTTGTTTTTTTTTTCAGGTGAGAGTAGAATGTGAGGTAGGGGAAGTAGGTATGTTGTAGGAGGTAGGTTGAGGAGGTAAACAGACAAGACAAACAAGACCCATACAGGGGCGGAATATGACACATGGGTTGGGAGAACACAATTGATGGGGAAGGATATTTGGAAATCACAAGCCCATGAGCCCACAGATGGTAACAGTGGAACTGAGATCCCCACCCATGGGCAGTCACCACTGCACCTTCACAGCCCAGAGGGTGGTTGTGCTGGGGGCTGTGTAGGAGGGGCAGGCTCACCCATGAGTCGCGCCACTCTTGCCTCGAGCTGGCATAGGAGATCAGCGACTGAACGCTGGATCTCCCTATGCACCACAGCCCGGACCCTTCAGAGGATGACAGGTGGCCCTTCTCCACCCACATTTGCATGGGGGGATGAGCCCCCTCCCCTGCAGCACTTCCACCCAAAGGTGGCACAGGACCAATGGAGGTGGGTGGCCCGGGCTGGGCAGCAGACCTGCCAGATGAGGAGGGACAGGTGGGTCCGCTGGGACCGGCCTTCCCATACGTTCTGTGTTTAGGTGTATTTAATGACAACATAGACAACAGCATTCCAAATTAGTTGTAACAGCATGCAGTAATATTCCCATTAACCCAACACACCAGGGTTCCAACAGTTGAACAGCAAGCATAACACATGCATATATTGAATGACAGTGGACATTCCAACAGCATGCAGGAATGATTCGTGGCAACAGGCCACAAAGATTGTGGTGTTTGTACAGGGCACATGCATCAAAGTAAATGCCGATATTTATAGAACAATAGTACATATGTCCCAACAAATGTTTTGAGATTAGACATACCCATTGAGGTGTGGAATTGCATTGTTTATGCACATACAGTAGGGTGTAAAAAGATACCTCCATTAACATCTTATATGTACTTATAGTTTACACTACATTCCTATTGACTGCAGGTGTATATCCCCTACATGTATTATTACACTAGGCAATGTGCATTAGGTTGTGTAATGGGACTGGCTAGTTCATTATATACCTGACCTATATCTGACATACTAACTGTCCAGGATGCAGATGTTACTGCTATGTATTTATATATTTTATTTATATTTATATATCTACATATCTGGATGTGTTCACATGACATTTTCAGTTATATTTCTACAGCCCCCTACATTTCTAGCAGCACACTCACATTTCTGGGGAACACATTAACAAGCTACTCGTGTGCCAGATTTACCTATGCATGCCAGCCATTAACCAACTGTTGAGGACTGTATACATGCTTCACAGCTACTGGCACTCCCTTCATCAACTTTATATGGGACTTCCAACTGTGGGTTGACAGCACTTAATACAACAGTACTATTTATATAATGCAAGAGTACAACAACATTTCAAAGTAAGTGACACGGACACACTCCAGGTATTATACCTTTATTAATTATATTACACACTTTTCCAGAGGCTCTCTCATTTATTTGATATTACAGTGCCTGCAGAAGACTTATTCAAGACGTATTATACCTTTATTAATAGGTTACAACACTTTTTTTCAGGCTCACTCACTTATTTTATATAACAGTACATGCAGAGATATTATTCAGGACTTATTTTACCTTTATTAATGGGTTGCAACACTCTTTTTCTGGCTCTCTCACTTATTTTATAGAACAGTACATGCAGAGAAATTATTCAGGGCATTTTATGTCTTTATTATTGGGCTACAACACTTTTTTTCAGGCTCTCTCACTTATTTTATATAACAATACATGCAGAATAATTACTAACCTGCCTGGTGGTGCAGCCTTAGCAGCCTATCTGCATAGGCTTGCTGATTCGCAGCACAGACACCTGCAGCTGTGAAGTAAATGAAAGGATATTGAGACATACCTTTCCATTATATAGACTACAATAGCATTTCTTACAAACTTCATTCAATGGCTACCTACTCAGTAGTGGGGCATCTTGCATGTCATGGGCCTTCTGTATCCATTGGTTCAGTAGGTCCTGCTTCCATCTCTTCAGGTCTGTATTGTGGTGACAGATATGCTCACCAGTCTGAGGGACGCCTGTGGCACTGGTGAGATCATGAGCTAACCGGTTCCAAGCCTCTGCTTTGTACTCCATCCCTACAGGAGTCTTGACTCATGATGGTGGACAAGGAGCCAAACCATGTATTTTGACTCCTTGATGCCCCACAGTTACGCTCGAAAGCGAGTACCCTCTCCAGCACGGCCATTCTGATTGCAGATGGGAGCTACAATCAGTTATGGTGAGTATTCTCCTATGGAGCTTAAATATGCCTCATTTCTCACACTTATTTGTGATTGGCCATTTTTGAAAATTCTCAGCTAATAGCAAACCTGCTTAGCAATGGTTAAACTTACATTTATAAGTATATGTATGTTAACAGTGCATGCTTATCCTAAGCTGTCATGGCTTAGTAGTTCAGTACTTTGATTATGGTGCACAGTGTCCCCGGTTCGAGCTTTTTCATTGCTTTTTATTTTACTACTGTCCAGACAGGCTAGGGGGTGTGGCTGTGTTTAGGTGACTTTGCTCAACATTGCTCTACGTTGCTCTATGTTGCTCCACATTGCCCGACGTTGCACGACGGTGCGCTGGTTAGCGAGGTGTGCAGCTCCACGTAAACCTATTGCACTAGGTAAAGCGCTGCTTAGTTATAGGCAACTATATTGTGCTAGGTAAAGCACTGCTTAGCTATGGGCAACTATATTGCACTGGGTACAACGCTGCTTAGCTATGGGCAAATATATTGCGCTGGGTACAATGCTGCTTAGCTATGGGCAATTATATGTCAATATCCTTAATGCTGCTCACCTTCTTATATTTATATATATACATTTTGTTCACTAATACATAGGCCATTTCAATGCTTTTTACTAAAATTTCATTCATATATGTCAGGAATTATTGTATATACTAATTTAAAACATAAAATAGAAAGGGGAGTGGTGGGAATAGAGCTGGGAATGCCTCCTCTTTGTGCGAAGGCTCTACCATGCTATTGCTATTTGGCTTAATTTACATAAACATTTCTTATTATGCTCTTCGATGTCAAAATTGCTAACTGTAGCTAAACAATGGGCACACACACGCAAACACGCGCAAACACGCGCAAATACAGGCAGCTATATCGGGAATATTAAAAAAAAATAAATAAAAAGTTTACATTTTACAATTACAAAAGGGTTTAGTATGTGGGGATGTGTAGTGTTTGCTATGTGTACATTTTGGCGGACTCGCTCATTGCACTTGTCATTTTCATATTTATATGGTTGCAGCAGCGTGGATATTTGGACTGCTCGGCAGTCCGACACGCCCCCTGAAGTATTACATGCTCCGTGTTAGCCTTCCAGTTGAGTCAGCATGCCCTCATGAATATGCATGGTGCGCTGACATCATAGACTTAGACGGCAGTCTCCGAGTAAGACTTGTTTAGTCTTACACGGAGGATTACTGACCCCCCCCAAATCTGCACATTTTAGCTTTTGTTTCTCAAATCTAAAATTTTACCAGGCTTTTGATCCCTTGTGTAAAATAAGTGCCTTTCCATTGTAATGTTTATCTGGGGGTTACACATTTCTCTAAATTTACATTTTTAAGCACTCAGGGTCCTCCCTTGACTGAAGAAGTTCATTGGTATTAACCAAAAGAAAGCGTTAAACTTTACACATTAGTGTCAGTGGTCTTCTGCTGGTCCTACTTCATGTTTTTCAAGTTACCAATTTGATGGCTTACCTCTCTCTTGCAAAGAAAGCAGGTGCATACATAAATGAACACTCCCTTTCAATGGCGTCTAACCCAGCTAAATTAAGAAAAATAAATACCTTTGTATGGTCATTTTTATCAGAAAATGCAGCCTGTATGAAAATGTCATACTCTTGGTCAAACACTCTCCAGTTCTCTGCAATATTACTCTCAAACAAAAGTGCACTGGGTTTTCGAAATCCATCTGCCATTATGTATGAACAAGCTTGCTATATGTGCTTGTAATAACATTCAAATGCACAAGAAACTTTTTGAAATGCTGTACTTTGTGAAATATGCTCTGAAATGGCTTTGTCTTGTGAAATAACTTTACTGTAATACTGCATAAATGTGAGAACACTTTATACACCTCTGATAACTCGAATATCTTTAATTAATGCAGAAAATATGTGCTTAGTGAAATATGCAGTCATTCCTTTTTATTTTATTCGTTTTATGCAATTTGGATCTTATTTCAAACATTTCTATAGTAATTCAAATATTTTTTATCAATATCAGACATACCAGTCTATTTAAATATCGTTTAGAGCATTCTGTATGCTTCGTTTCATATTTGCGAATACATGTCCATAAGTCTAACTCCTCATGCACTACCCACTCAAAAGGCCTGAATCTAACATGTGGCATCAACAAAACCTGCTGGAGAGATAGGTTGGTTTCCCAGAGGCTGCCTTGTCTCTGGTAAAGACTTGCCATACACGTCAAACAGAGCACCTCACTGACCCTCTTCAAGTGCAACCTTAATGAGTGGATGGGAAACAGAACTTTGTCCCAGGGTTTCCACCTGTGTCCCTCATTGACAAGGGCAACAGGTGCTGACTGAGGTTTCTTTTTGGGGATAAACTCTTGGCTAGGCTTGTAAGGGCCCAGTGGCCATTAGCCTAGTAACGTCTTATGATCCTATGATACATTCCTCCAGTACCAATCAGGTGTCTCTCAGACTCAAACTGGAGAAACTGGAACTCTTTCTGGCAACAAGTAATTTTAGCCATGCTTTTCTAACACCATGTTCTTTTAGACATGCCTCATCTGGCATCATGCCATTTTAGAGATCCTGCTTCTGACACCATGTCACTCGCCCTTCTCTAACATAGATCATGAACATGTGGGTAATTTGTTTAGATGCTTTATTACAAAGAAACATATCAGGATGGATAGCAGCATCATAAAATATAAACAAACTGATTAACAGACAGACCTTACAGACATGCATGCTTACATCTTAACAGCTTACTACAAAATGGCAGTCAACGACAGTCAGGCTCGCATGTGCTCAGTATTTATACACTTGTGTAAGCCCTTAGATAACTTCTTAAAGATACATGCACACACATTGATCTACAATTGCTATTAACATTTTTTTTTATAAGTCCAAAAATGGCTTTCTAGGAAGAGTTATGATGTTGTGAATGAGATGACTTTAAGAGAAATGACTAATTTAGAAACTCTTTCTATAACAGTTTTGGTCACTGCCATAGTGAGAACAGTTTGCTTCAACTGCTAGGACTGCTAACTCAGCATAGTTGAATGTATATCAAGTTCACTACAAATACACATTCAGTACCCTAATCTCTTTGGCACAGAATGCTGAGCTGAAGAATTGTATGCTGTCATGCTCACAGATGTAGATGAAAAACCTGAAGCTTGCATGTGCTCACTGGCATTCATACAGTATATAATTATTTATTTTATATATTTTGTTAATTTTACATTTGTTTACCGGGAAAGTCCATCTGGGCCAAAGGCCCATTTTTAGAGGAGGCCCAGGAAGAAAAGCTCTATACAGTGAATTACAGATGACATAGATCTCACAAAACAAAATTAGAATGAATAAAATATTTTGACAGGAAATGAAAAAATTATATTATATAATTTGTTTGTGCATAGCAATTCTCATTGCGGAATTGTGATCTTCCATCTCCCTTACATTTACCTACAGCTACTACTTGTGGCTTAGAATAATGACTCCTGAACTGGGGCCTTTAATCAAATACGTACTGACCAGACCAATTCAGCCATTTTCAAGTTAGAAACAGATTGTCCAGATTTACATTTCATTCCCTTAATTTCTTTTCCATCACAGAAGAAAATCAATGGCAGCCTTGCTTTAGCATTGTAGCCTTGGGCTAGATTTACTTTATCTCACATTGCATTTCTAAATCATTACTCATCCAATACCCACTTGGTTTTAATAGACTTACCCCTCAGGAAAGTCTGCAGTATGTGCTATTGTGATGCCTAATGAGTAAAAAAGTGATCAATACATAATAAAGAGTGTTATGGACCTTTAGCACTGCTCCCTACCTTAGACTAATATTTAGAACAAAAGTCATTTACAGAGTGATGTGATATTTTATCTTGCTGCAAGATGACTTTATGACAACATTTACTAGACAGACTGTTTCTGCCTCTAACTTTGTTGTGCAAAATGTGTAGGTCTCCTCCTAAGACTGTTTATTTTCATTTTTTTCAAGGAAAGGGATTTTGTTATCACTACCACCTTACAAAATGCTTTAATAATACTGGCTCTTTATTATCTTTTCAGCTGGAATGAAAATTGCCAGAATGCCACAACACTGAAAGCAAGGATTAAAAACTAAAAGTTTCTCTCTCTCCCTATCTGCTGCTATCTGCTTCTTCTCTTTCTTTCTCTCTCTCCCCCCTCCCAATCTCTGTCCTGCGATCTCTCTTTCTCTTTTGCTTGTGGTAACATTTACATGGATTGTGCACAATACTGTATAAAAAAATCTTGTTATTTACGTTTTCTTTAATAATTTGAAGTTTATAACTTGCACTTATCTTTTACATAGGTGAGTAAGCCTTCATTCACTAGATGACTTTATGTAATATTATTGTTGACAAGCTTGAAATCTGTCTGTAAAAGTTGCATCAGTGTTTTGGAAAGCAGAACAATAAAAACTGATCAATGTTATACAAAATATATGATTTTGATTCTTACTTGACTCCATGAAATGTGTTTAGACATATTACATATATATTACATAATACATATCCAGCTGGCTCTTTAAAATATTGTTCTAATCACGTAAACAGTATTTCTGAAATGTAACAGCTCATTAAAGAGTAAGTACTCTGCTAGGCAATGATTTAATAAAACATTAGGTAAATATGTTTTATGCCTCTTAGAGATGGTTATCTAACTCAAGCTGCCTGTTTTAATTCTTTAAGAGGAAAGTAAGAAATGGTGGTGAATGACTTCTGTATGGAAGAAAGAGTATACCTAAAATAATACACAGGACTCATATGGTTTTGTGAGACTGACCTTTCAAAAACTGGTTTGTCATGGCTGATTGTACAAATTATCGATACTCCAAAATTACTAGATCCCTGTCCCCAAGACTTAGTGATTTTGAAGATGATTATAGTTAAGGGAGGTTCAAGGGGTGTCCCCACATATGTCATGCATATAAAGCTTTTCCCCAGAAGAAAATATTTGATACTTTCTTCTGAGTATTGTCAGTTTATGTAACTGTACTCTGTGAAATGGCTTATTTCCATAATGAACAAAAGTATTAATTGTGGAGTCTTTTGGTTTCAATATACCATATATTTCCCTAATCTACATGCATGGCAAACTGGATGAATCACATGACTGTAGAAGCATTCCATTTTAACCTGCAATAAATATAATATCAAATGCATGAGTTATTGAATTGCTAGAACTATTATAGTTTCATAAGTCTGGATAATGTAAACTGATATGCCTTCTCCAATGTAGTGTCAAACCAAAATTATGACTAGATATGGATTACACATGATGCTTTCATATACTGGCTGCTAAATTATCTGTGAGCATTTAACACATTTTAAAAAAGTCTGTGGCATGGTGAATCATGGTTTCTAATTACAGAAAGTTTATGGAAAGCATATGGCAAAATGTTTTGTTATTGTTTTTGACTAAAAGCTAAAGATCTGTTAGATATCAGATCACTCATTCAATTGCTTATCCACTAATTCTTAAAATCATAAGTACAAACTCAAGGCCTTGATGCTTAAGATCCTGTTTTGGAATTTACAGGCCCCCTTGTGGTAATTTAGGTATGCTTGAGGGTATAGAGTAATGGTCTGGATGTAAATCAGTGTGGGGTATATTTTATATATGTGGAAGTCATTGAGTTATGAATGGTACTGTTGACATTAACTCTGGCTGAGGCTGTGAATCTTTTGCATTCAGTCTAGCACGGGGTAGTCAAACCAAATGGTTTTCAATACTCAGGGGTCCTATGCTGTTCTTTATATCAGGAATACAGAGAAAGGAGAGAGTTGCTGTTGATCCTGGCTTTAAGAAAATCAATGAAGTTCTTCAAACGTTTTATTGGGGATATGTGTATCTTCTCCAGTTGTACAAGATGACTTGGGAAACAGATTACAGAATAGGATGCAGTACTCAACAACTGGCTTTATAAGAGCTATATAGAGGCAAACAATTATCTGTTGACCTTATGAAAGATCACACGAGCAAGTCCATTTGCAGGGACATTTTTCCCTTTCCCAGATAAAATACTAGTAAATCCTAAATTCTGACTATGTAAGTATGTGGTATTTACACATAATTCAGCATTTTAGGCCTGAACACTCATTCATTCTAACTTCTATTTCTTTCCATATTTAAGTACAGAATTTTCTGTACGTATAATCTTTTATCATTCCACATATAGATGTTTTATAAATACATGCACGCACATATATATACACACACACACACACACACACACACACACACACACACACACACACACACACACACACACACAGAGCGGAGGTCTTAAAAATTACAGTGAAATTGCAGTAATGATCCAAACTTACACGTAAACATTATGGGTATAATTTAAATACCTTGCTTCATGGAAATTGTATTTAATTTTTTGAGAACAGCAATTCCTTCTCCTTGTCCCTTTGCTTTGGGGATAGTAGTTGCTATATGGATATCAAGTAAAATGGTTATTGTCTACAATGATCCCAAATTATTTTACAATTTTGTCAATTTTTAGTTATTGCCCATCAATAGTATATAATGCAATGGGGGTGATACATACCAGAATGATATGCTTTTTGACACTGAAAGCAAATTTCATTTTCATTGCGCCATTCATGTGTAATGCTAAATGCCCCGTGAAGGAAAGTAGCATTAATGGGCTAAGGGATAATGCTTCACCTTTCGTATATTGTATCATTTTCACATTTGATGAGACAAACCTTAAAGTAAGTTTGGACTTCTTAGATGAATATGTCATAAATGAGAGGCCCCAAAGACAAAGCCTTGATGAACTCCACTGGTGACAGGGGATTGTAGGACTAGGAGTCATTTGATTTTAGCCTTGTTATGTTGGGCTGGGGTAAATTTTGAAGACTGTGGCTCTTTTCATTTGAAGTAATAATTTTATTGCATTTGCAACTCCATCATTTAGGTATCTTTCAGTATATGTATGCCTCAGATGAATGGATTTTTCAGTGTAGTTGTTTGAACTGTCGTAGAGGGCCATGAATGATTCACCAGCAGACTGAGGACAGCTTAATGTGTAATCCCGTTTAGCTGACATGTGATGTTTCTTTAGAGCAACATAGCTATTATTTGAAAAAAATCCTTAGAGATGGTATCATTTTTATTGGGATTAGTTTGACAGATAAGGTAAATATCACAACATTGTGGTCACTGTATAAATATCTGTGAAGGCAACATTCAGCTTAGCATAGCTGGTAAGATTTATGTCAGTTTGGCATCTAATGCAGTTTTGCCCTTTTCTTGGTAGTTTTACAATATGTTTCTGAATTCTTAACATTTAGAGTTAATTACTGAAATAAAGTTTTCCCAATCAATGGTTGGATAATTTAGTTTGCTGAGTAGAAAATTATCCTTCATTATGGGAAAAGTCATGAATTTGAAAGGAATCAGTCATGTTCTCGAGGTGACACAAAGGGGACTTTAGTTTGTGTCATTTATTGTAACCTCTATGTCAACATCTACATGTCAAAAAAATTGGTTCTATAATCCTGCTTTTGAAAATCTGGCAAATTAAAATGGCTACAGTACCTCCCTGCTAAGTGGACCAAAGTAAGTGGAATTAAGTGGAATTAAGGAATGTTAATGTCTTTGTAATGATATCTGCATTGAATTTTTAAAGTAAAATTAAACTTTTAAGCAGTTACTTTATTAGGTTATAGTTATTGATCAGTCTCAATTTCACTTTATTATCTGCTAACTTTAATTTGGGATGTAAGAATGTGAATCTATTTATTTGATAATGTATTTATTTATTTGTTTAATTTTTATTTCATTTTAATAACAGAACGAGTTGGCCAATCTTAATGTTTTCAACCCTGAACCAGGCTCAAGGTAGAGCAGAACACTGCAAATAGATTTATATTATTTGCTATTAAAATAGCAAGCAGTGCTTATTACATGATAACATCATTTTATATATGTTAATACACTGGTGCAGAGTTTGTAATTTTGATATATCTGTGACAAACCTTAATATGCACATGCTTTTTATGTTTAACAAACCTTTATTCATCATAGCAAGGTATTTTTAACATGCATCAATACCACGCTGCTTAAAAAGGGCACCAGCGATTTATTCTTTTCAGTATCCTAACCCATTTTGGAGAGAAAATTTTAATCAATGTTGTTGTGTCTCTCGGCTTTTCCCAGTTAGGGGTCACCACAGCGGAACTCCGGTCCACTAATGATTGGCAGTAGATTTTTACGTGCCGAGTTGCCAGCCCTGACACACAACCTTCAATGAAGGTACGCCCATTCACGCATGTCTCCATACAGAAGATGCTTTAGCTAAGAATCGAACAGGACAATGTCTTACTGTGAGGCGACAACGCTACCGCAGCACCACCACCGCAGTGGTTGCAAATTGAAATCTCTAGATTTTATTATATTTTTGTAGTGAAATGACACCTAATTATTAAGCATCCCAATAGCTTTTAAGAATGATTTCAGCATGTCTTTGGCACCTAAATGACCAAAACACATTTAGTCCAGCAAACTGAACAGGCTATGACATAGAAAGTTTATAACTTACTTTGAGGTCTCTACTCCCACGGTTAATTATAACTGTGAAGAAAGTACAAGGGACATTGCCCCATGTATTTTTAAACTCTTTTCAAGGTTATCAGGTTGATTCTTAGATCAACCAAGTTTTTTTTGGTGAAACTGTCCTTGAGTTATTCTACTTCACCTAGTTTGACAACACTTACACTTATAGCTAAGTTTGCTGAAGGAATATCTAGCAGTGATTTTTAAATGTTATACCGAATGAACCACTGCTAATGGTATTCCTGTATCAAAGGAGAAGTGTTTTTGAGTCTACAAATGAGGTTCTATAGCATTCATTTAATATTACAGTATTACACAGAGTAAGGCATATGAACAGAAAATGCAACTAAAATGAAATGTCTGGATTGATTTTTTTTAATTGTATCTAAAGTCTGTACCTTGCATGTTTGCTAGACCTCAGTGGCAGTATGGCATTCCATAAGCCCTTTCTAACTGCCAGGTGTGCTTATGTACCCTGTAATGATATCAAGTACTTCCACCACATGAACATATCTGTTGTCTATATTAGATAACTTTTATTCAGTCTTAGAAAGTTTTATTCAATGAACACTCACATGAGCAAAAACGCTGAAAATTGAGAGGGTGTTTGTGGGGTCATGGTACAGTGAGTAGTGGGATATTTGCCCTTTCCTCACTGTAGTGTGACCTCGGAGTTGAAATATATAGTTAGCGGGGGGTGGGGGTGCAGCCCCCCACAATAAGACATTTGATTTCCAGCATTTTCGCTCATGTGAGCATTCGCTGAATAAAACTTTCGGTCATCTAATATAGACTCACATATCTGTTCCCTCATCCATGGGCTGGGTTAGTCAGGCTCCTGACTGGCAACTATAGGGACCCAGCAGAGGAGCATGCTGAGAAGACACCAACCTCTGCCTACAGAGCAATGACTTATGAAGTACTGTAGCCCTGAACCTAGCATGATGGCATCATTGTAGGCTAGGACAACAATGAGACTTGATCAAGGATGGATACACTGCTCCTTCCTTAAGTTGACATCCATCTAGGCCATTCTGCATCTTTTGGCCTTTTTCAGAACCAGGCAAGATCCACCCAGCATCAGTACTCTTCTCACCACTTGCTGGTAGGCACCCCCATCCTCCCTTGTCCCCCTTTACCTTGCAGTCAAGCACCCAATATGTTAATCAAAATCTGATCTCCTGGGTCATACTCAGGGATTCATCTCTCTTTACTACTGCTGAGATTTGAATTAAATAATGTAGTAACATTGTTGCTAAAGTCATTGATAACAATTTGTAATCTGGAAAAATAAGTCCACCATCTTTCAAATTAATACATACCTAGTGGAAACACATTGAATACATGTACAAAGATGTTTAATCTAATGTGAGATCAGCCATACTAGAAGAAACAACATTTTTAAGAAATGTATGCCTTAGAGTACAAAAATTAGGAGATGACTTTGTATGCATTTAACACATTCCACAGTTCTAACAGAGTGGCTTTGCTGATTTTGGATAGTATGATATTAAAGGGTTAGAAAACAGGTATAGTTATTGACTAGGGAGAGAATTATAAAAGAAAATGTTGACTATGTAAAAGCATGCACATGACACACAATATGCTGCCAACATGGTTATAAGAAGTAGAAACGATAACAATTTATAATGATACTGTGCCGGTGTTTCCAAAAATATGAAGAGTAACACAGGAGAAATGCAGGAAAGAGACAGAGAGGAAGAAGCAGTAGGATATGGTGGGCTGTGTTTTTTGAATATATTAGCACGCTAATTAGAATGCTACGTTACCTTTTAATCTCTCTTATCAATCAGAATATGAATCTGCTAACCAAACCATTTTACATGCTTTCATTAAAGTTTTCTGCTCTATGTAAGTCAAGAAGAGGAAGGATACAGGACCACAATGGGAGTTTTTGACTCCTTAATAAAATGACATCATATCCTACGTACATCTCAAGATTCTGCTAACTCTGTGAACATAATATCTGTGGATACTGAAAATCATTTGTTTGGGATAATGTGAACTTTCGTTTTGCATTCATGAAGTTCTGTGGGTATCTGCAGGCAACATCTCCCAAATAGTTTGTTAAAGAGCACGCCATCTGTATACTGTTGGCAATAGTCCATGTAAACAAATATTTACTACCACCAGTTCATCTGAGGAATGTCAACTTTATAGGATAGCAGTGTGTTTTCTCAAATTATATTTAACTTATATTTTGAAAAACTGGTTAAACACATGGAAATCTGTTGCATGAGAAAACCCAGTATTGTACACTGTGATAGGGAAACATTCCCCCCAGATTCAACAAGCTCTGCACTGAGTGCAGGAATAGTGCAAGAGCTATATGGCTGACAAGCGATCCAGGATCGAGTCCCTGAGATGTGAATGAGCACCCCTACACTATTCCCACATGGACACCACTGTCATATGCTAATTACCTCATTTGCTGGTGAAAACCATGCAAATGAGGTGAATTAGCAATCCAGGAAGCAGGCAGGCATCTGTGCAGGAATAGTGTAACCTGCAGAAATGTATTTGGTTACTAACCAAATACATTTCTGCAAATTACAAAACAGAGGCATAACAGTTCGAAAGAAAGCATGTATTCTATGTAGTCGGCATGCCAATGGTCAAGTATATGGCAACTGGCATGAAAAATAGGTGAAATATTATAAAAAACAAGTTTTTTTTTTTTTTGGCCGATCTCAGCCGTATAAGCGTAGGGCAGCGGTTCACAAACGGGATTCCCATTAAAATAAAAAAGGGGGGCGGGAATAAGCTTTTATACCCAAATCTGCATTTTGCTATAATTGTCAATGGCATGCATAAGACAACAATACCAGGGAATAGTGGTTGCTAAGGGGGAAGGCTCAGTGTGAGTGTGGTAACTATGAATTAGCATTCTGGTTTATGTAAATGAGAGGATTGATACTGAATCACAGATTTCCTCTCAGTGTTAGCTTGCACCCAACTGTGTACATGCAGCAACACCACTGTATAAGTCTAAAAGGTGGATGGCCTCATAAGGGGGAGTGTTATGCATGCTGCAAGCTTATTGGAGCTGTGTGGCCTGTGTTTGCCCTTAGCTTAGCAAAGCTAAGGAAGAGGGTATGTTTCACATTGTTGAGCATTGTTTTTCCTGCTTAAATATGTGTGCCTGTCGATCACTGGGTTTTGGGGCTTAAACAGGAAGGCAATGGGAAGGGAAAACATCAGTAGGAAAGCAATCAAGGAGAACTAGCATAGCTGGCAGGTGAAATGTATCAGAATCAGCCAATTACACACTCAGCGGCCCAGCACACTACTATAAACTATGCAAACACCTTTCAGTCTGTTTTTTCCCACAAACTCAACACCACTGGTGTACACAGACAGGGAGATTTTACCTGACAAAACTAACAAAATGTTAGGGGCTGCTGTCACTTTCGTACATCAATCTGTAGAAGAGGCGGAGGGTGGTGAGGATGTGAATACTGATGACTATCCCACAGTGAGGAGGAGGCAGGGACTACATGAGCTGGAGATAGAGGAGTGCTATAGGGTGGCCAGGGACATTCTACACCAAGTTGTTGAGCTGTGCCGGTCCCGCTTCACACAGAGAATCAACAGTGGGGAACCCATCCCAGTGTATACTAAGGTATGTGTAGGCTTAAGAATGCTAGCCACAGGTACCATCCAAAGGGCAACTGAGGATATCATGGGGATCTCACAGGCATCAGCATTCAGGGTAGTCCACCAGTTCCTGGATGCCATGTCTGCACATGATAGTGAGCACATATATTTTCTCAACACCCATGAGGTGTTGACCAGCAATATGCATCTCTTCCAAGAAATAGCAGAAAATCCTGAGGCAGTGGGTGCTATAGACTGCAGGCACATACACATCAAAGCACCACCCAGTGAGCGGGGTAGGGTCTACATAAAATGCCAGGTTGTGTGCGATGCCCAGGGCATTATCATGAATGTGTGTGCTGGCAGTCCTGGAAGCTATCATGACTTCCACATCTGACATATGACATAGCTGTACCAGTCATTTGCCAGTGGGTACATCCTATATGGCCACCTAGTGGGGGTTGCTGGCTACGCACTGGAGCCATGGCTGATGCCACCCCTCAGAAATGCACACACACACCTCAACACGAACTCCATAATGAGGCACATGCACAAACCAGAATCATTATAGAGTGTGTGTTTGGGATGCTCAAGTCACAGTTCCACTACCTGGACATATCCGGAGGAGCCTTGCAGTACTCTCCAGCTACATTGACACAAATGTTCATAGTATGTGCCATGCTACACAATATGATCCTGTGAAAACAGCTGCAGCAGGAACAGCATGGGGCATGGCCACAAAGCCCCCACCATTGCCAAGGCCATCACAAGCACAGAGTGACTAGGAGGAGAAACTACCTAAGTCTGGCCCTGTCGGCAGAAGGAGGCATGCCCAGTATGCCCAGGCCTTGGCAAAGAGGCAATGCATAGCACATACACTGACATGGTAGGGACCCAGGGAATGACACCTCTCTCTGACTGGCACATACAGTAAAAGGGATGCCAAACATGACACTACCTGCGCTTTACCATGTATAGGGAATGTACTATGCACATCCGACATAGTCAGCCCTCCAGCAATGTCCTCAATACTGCCCAGCCACAAGGTAAGTCACTCTTCCTATCAATTACTGAATGGAATAGTATGTTCTGATAGTTGTATCTATGGTATGGATGTAAGCATGCAAGGGAATCAGGTGGTGGAATGGGATGGCAGCAGATAGTGGGCACCTATATGGGCAGAATGAAATCCATAGAAAATATTGGTGTCAACATACTAGGTAGTACTAGAGAAGGTGAAAAATCCCTCTGCAGTACATGTGTTGGCCCAAATAAATGTGGGTGTCCATAGGACACACACATGCATGTCAGTGAGGATCACATACCCACCACCAGCCTCAGCCAGCAGGATAGATGTAGAAGACCACAAATAAAGGCTGGGCTAAGGCCTCCAAATGATGGCAATGGTGAACAGTCTCCTTCTAGACCTACACAGACAGACTACAACAGGTCTGGCAGTTGTATGTTAGTTCTGAAGGGTAGGAAGTCTGAAAATGAAATGTAGGTCAATAAAGCCTAAGATCTGAACTCTACTGATATGCCTCCAGTCTGCATAATAGGTCAGAATATAATATGAAATGGAAGCCAGCAGAGTACCTGAAATACAGTGCAGTCATGGCAAATGTTTAAAGTCATCGGGTGTGCCCCCAACAATCCAATGTAGAAATGCAGTAACATGTATGTGTGAGGAGTAATAAAAATGAAGCACAGATTGCCTGTGTTAGCCTAATTACTGGATAGATTGTTGAATGTGTACAATATGCAGGGGTCTGTGTGTTAGGTTGTTGTCTGTTCAATATTTTCTGGAAGTGGTCAGCATATAGGCATGGAGGGTTGTGTCTCAGTGGCCTATGGGCAGTACAGTGATTGACAGGGCCAGGTTCTGACAACTGCAGTGCCAACCACAATGCTTCTCAGCAATACCTATATCAGCAGTCGTCCATACTCACTGTCCAAATGTCAATATCTGTCACTGTCTGAAAGATGGACATGCCATGAACGCAGGCCCATACATACACACAGTACACAGGTGGAAGTACCCTAGACAGAATCCATATAATGTAACTGTCAACTGCACACAACTTTAGAATTGTACATACAGGTTAGCAGCACATTAGTTATCCATGTAGTATGGAATACTGATGTAGTCTGACCAATCACTGGCAGACCACAAAAGGCACAGTTATAAAGTAATAAGAGACTGCCTATGTCCACGCACAAGGCAGCATAAGGGGAATGTCCCAGGTATATCTGTGAGTCAGCTGCAAGTAGCTCCCATATCACACATGCACTCAGCTCACCCCACCATCAGCCACAGGTTTATCACAGGTCATATCCTTGCTGTTGGGAATGAGTACAATATGACCCCACTTCTACATGGGAATACTCACAGAATGCAGCATGCTGAAGAGGTGTCTTATGCAGGTTTGTCCCTAGCTGTAAGCAGCACACTGCCTGCATCCAGGCCAATGGGTCAATATGGACAGGAAATATTGCCAGTAACACCTCGCACACTTACCCTGTCACCCCAGGGGAATCCACTGGTTTTCAGCCTGGAAATTTAGGATTGGCAGAATGCACTGACCTGCTAAAGATGGCCTGCATCACTACCAAATGGCCTACAGTCCTCTGTCAAAGGCCTGTGCCTCTCCCGTAGTGCCAATATATGCTATCTCTTAGGGTCCTAACTAACAATCTAACACAGTCAGCAGAACACAAATGCAAGGCCAGGTTGACAAAAACCAGTAGCATGCCCCCTATGCCTACTGCAAGAACTCTGGACCAATTCATAAATACCGCTGGGATGAAGGGCCAACTATAGGAATACTTCTCACTCACATAATGTTAGGAAGAGGATAGAATAACAGAGGGGTGTAGAAGCATGGACGTCATGGGGTGTGTGAAGTCTGAAACTCTGATGTGTGCCCATACTGCCCTTGCCTGCAAACCCATTAATGGGTGGCTACAAACCTGCTCATAAACCACAATGTGAAGGGGAACTGATCAGATATATGAGCCCTGCCTCTGAGCAACCTGGGTGAATCTGTACAGCTGAGAGGTATGGCCACAGCAGGATACTGCCATTCTGTTAAGTCGATATATGTACAAGAAGGGGATCCTCAGCCACCATACTACCAAGGTGCTGGACAATTTACACAGACCCATCAGCAAGTCTCTGTAACTACCCCTCCAGAATGGCAGGAGTGTGCAAGAATGTGTAGGCTGCGGCCCACAACACTGGACTCAGCTTCATTCATCTTGTATTTCTCCATAAATAACTGTGAGCAAATAATTACATCTGTCAGTAGTTGATGGCATAATACATCACAGTTAAAACAGTACATATGTCTGAAGATCTCCGCTAACACCAACCATGTAACACAAGCAGCACAGACAACAATAGTTACAGTATCCCCCTATCTTTCACCCATTGTGACTCCATATTGTCAGCCTATCTACAGATATCCTGCAGAAACAGTTTGCTTGCTATAGGTGTAGAACACCAAACCCTGGACTGGAGTACAACCCTACCTGGAATGGATTCACACACTCAATACAGAAGGTCATACTGGGCATGCTTCTACACTTAGAGAAATTAAGCCCGTGTCTGACAACAAAGTGGACTATACATATCTGCCATTTGCAGATGTCTGGCACACACACCAAATTGTACACCATTTATTCTTCACAAACACATTGGATAGGAATACTCACACATATCTAAGGCCAATAGACTATAATATGTCAAACATACACACACACAGAGACATGGGGAAGAGAGAGATAGACAGTGACAGCGAGAATTCCATTATGAGGCCTGTCCCACCCACTACACATCCCATTGGCCTAAAACACATGATGTGCGGAAGTCAATCACTGTAGACATTCCCTTTGGTAGCCCTCAACCCTATAGTGTCTGTGGTGCTGGTGATAACTGTGTAACACTATAGTACAAATAAGTATTCATGTAGCATTTGTAAACTCAGTCCTGTCAAATGTAAAGTTGTGTGTGAGTGATTGTGTCTGTGTGTGTGTTCCAGAGGAATGATTTATGGCCCATTCATACACACTGCACTTCCCATTGCCCATATAAGCACTCCTGCTGTCAGTCACCTTGAAATAACCCTTTGGAGAAGTGTCAGCAGTATAAGGTCTATGGCGCTTATGATAACTGTGTAATACTGTGGTATTGTAGTACTGTAGTAAAGGTCTTTAATAATTTGAATATTTTATTGTACTTTAAACAATATACATTTGTTTTTAACAATGCACAATTTAATATGTCAACTGGTATGTTTTATTTAAAATGTTATTTAAAATGTTTTTTGCATGTATATTAAAAGTAGAAAAGTTTTTTTAAGGTTGTAATGCTATGTCTTTAAATGTGTGTAAGAATAATTGACTGATTAATTGTTTTTTTGTATATAACAGGGTGCTGACTTGGAGTATTGCATTTTCTTCTGTTTCCTGTTCTGAGGAAGTCCCCAAGGTTTACACTGGGGAAGAAAGTGCTTAACAATAAAGTGACTGGAGTAATGTACTCTCTGGATTTTATTTCATTTAATGTGTTGGGCTTATGGTGAAGCTACTTGCTCATGCTGGCACATTTGAGGTTTTATTAATACTGTAGTATAGCAACTTAGGTAGGTAGGAATTCTAATCTCAGACCTGGCAACTGTTAAACTGTGTGTGTGTGTGTGTGTGTGTGTGTGTGTGTGTGTGTGTGTGTGTGTGTGTGTGTGTGTGTGTGTGTATGTGTGTGTGTGTGTGTGCGATTCACACCCCCTACACCTCCCACTGCCCTACTTTAGCACTCCTGCTAATGTCAGTCATCTTGAAATAACCCTTTGGGCAAGTCTCAGCCCTATAAGCTCTGTGGCACTTGCGATAACTGTGTGATATTGTAACATAGCAAACTAGTTAGGTAGAAGTTCTAATACCAAACATGGCAACTGTTAAACTCTGTGTGTGTGTGTGTGTGTGTGTGTGTGTGTGTGTGTGTGTGTGTGTGTGTGTGTGTGTGTGTGTGTGTGTTTGGAGATGAATGATTTTGAGGCCATTCATACTCAGGACACCTCCCATTGCCCTACTTTGTCAGTCAACTTGAAATAACCCTTTGGACAAGTCTCAGCCTAAAAGCTCCATGGCAATATAGTTTAGCAAACTAGTTAGGTAGGAGTTCTAATCCTTGTCCTGGCAACTGCGAAAATGTGTGTGTTTGTGTGCGAAAGTGTGTGTGTCTTGGTTTACACCTGAGTTTGGGGTCATTCACACTTACTACACTTCCCTTACTCTCCTTTAGCACTGCTGCTGATGTCACTCACCTGTAATGATACCTTTGGACAACTCTCCAACATATAAGCTCTGTGTGCTTGTGATAACTGGGTAATACTATAGTGTAGCAATTTAGTTAGGTAGGAGTTCTAATCCTGGTCTTGGCAACCCTGAAAATGTGTGTGTTTGTGTGAGAGAGTGTGTGTGTCTTTAACACCTGATTTTTGGGGTTATCCACTCTTACTACACTTCCCTTACCCCTTCTTTAGCACTGCTGCTGATGTCACTCACCTTCAAAGATACCTTTGGACAGCTTCACAACAGGTAAGCTCTGTGGTGCATGTGATAAATGTGTAACACTGTAGTAGCAATACATAGCTAGGTAGGAGTTCAACACTCAGTACTAGCAAGTGTATGGGTGTTGGTGTGATTGTGTATTAACAAGATCCATTGCGACGGGATTTTGCTACATTATTATATTGAGGACCTATATGTCCCAATGTCCACATTACAAGGCCAACAGCTGTCAAACACCATAGAGGTTGGTGTAGACCATCCACAGCCATAAATGTCTAGTGCCATGTGCAATGACTATGTGACAGTATGGATTAGTAAACAATATAGGCAACCCTTATAATACTCAGAGACCACTCTCCACCCACAGATCATACACAAACAGGCTTGGCTAGTTCTCCTGCAAATTGCCTCATAGATACTATCCATGGTGTGATTGCAGTGGACTACATGCCTATCAACCACAACATAGTTTCATAGTTTCATAGTATAGTACTAGGCTATCTGCGCTAGGGCATTTATAAGCCTAGCCAAAGTGTATGTGGCTTTCGCCACCCCATGTAATGATACAAAAGTGTACAATTTAAATTAAATTTAGTTTACTGTGCCTCTATCTAGCAATGACACAGAGATGACCCCCAGGGTAAACCTACGATCACCCATCCATTCGTCCAGATTTATAGTGCCACTGACATCAGAAATTACTTTGCTGTGTTACATCTCCTAATGGAGCGTGTGTTATGCAGTAAGTAAAAGGACATGAAACCTTGTTCCATCCCCTCAGTAGCTCAATCAATGTGTACAGTGGCCCTTTTTCCATATTCCCCATTGAACACCTGCAACAACTGTAGAGTCTGCAAATGTAACCCATAAAGGGAATACCAGGCATTATACACATGCCCTGTATGGACAGACACCAATAACTCCAATGAATCCCAATATCATACTGTCTATACAGGTGCAATCACTACCTCAGTTACATAGCCAGGTCTCAACAAACAAGGTCAGGAATGCTACTTCTGAAGATACCAATCTGTCCAAACAACATGCCCCAGAGACCTCAAGCACACTTCCACACTTCAAGGAACATGCATATGGGACATGTGCACAACCCAGACACTGTCCATGTTATGGAATATAAATCACATACATGTGCAGCAGAGCACATCACTGGCCACCCACAACAGAAATCTGGATGAGTGGATGAGGAATGCAATACCCACCCCCAGTGACCAGTCCAGTGACTATACTCCTAAGCCACACTAGGGACTATTTCCATGTGGCCTGATGCCAGGGTATTCCTTGGGCTAGCCATGTACAGCCTTCAGACCCATTCACCTACTACACACCTATGAAGCAATGAACCTATGGATCTCAGTACTGGCAAGTGTATGTGTGTGTGTGTGTGTGTGTGTGTGTGTGTGTGTGTGTGTGTGTGTGTGTGTGTGTGTGTGTGTGTGTGTGTGTGTGTGTGTGTGTGTGTGTGTGTGTGTGTGTGTGTGTGTGTGTGTGTGTGTGTGTGTGTGTGTGTGTGTGTGTGTCTGAATATTAATCAGTGTGTTTGTTTGATGAATATCCCCCATGGCTGTGGTTATTAGCAATAGGAGGTGTGTCCAAACCACAACATGGACCATTTTCCATTCTACAACAGATGTAAATCAACATATGCCTATGTACAACCCCCAGCCCTATAATCTGTGAGGCATATGCAGTGACTATGTTACAGACTGGGGATTTCCATGCACATACTGTACCCTACCTATGACATGGTGGATGTGTCACCACACTGCCATACCACATGGTCATGCAGCAGGGCTGCATCTTGGTGACACACAGATTCCTAGAATGAAAATGGGATACAGCATGTGAGAACACATTCACTCAGCACTTCACTTGTGGGGGGAGAGAGGGGTAAAGCTGGTACTAAATGTGTTGCCAAGACTGTGGCCAGTGTCAGCTATCTCAGGATAGGTATTGGCATTGTGCAGTAACTTACAGCACTTGTGTTTAATGCTGTGGAAGTTGCTGATGTAACTATCAAAGGCTGTTGTGACTGTTGTCATTGTCTGCTGCATCTCTGCCATCATAGATGCCTGTAGGGGATTCCATGTGTGATCCAAAGTTGTGTCTGAAGTTAGTAAGGGAGTTCAACCATCATGGGATACCACTTTTCTCTGCAACAGTGTCCTCCTTCTGATGGACACTTTAGTAATGGCAGGGGACCATCACATTGTCTCCCAGTGTCTGGAGGACAGTGTTTGGGTTCGGTTGGCTCTGGCTAGTACAATGCATTCATGTATCTGTTTGTACCATGCATATGTGTATGATTACAAAGTCATGCAGCCATTTCCCATTGCCATGGGTGCAGTGAAGACATCCACCCCTGTTTTCATGGCTGCAAAGTCAGCTTTGGAGAGGTTTTGTAAGGTGGTTATCTTTGTGTGGGGTGTGGCTGACATGTTGAGTTCCATGTTGATTACAGCCTGTGTGAATCTCACCATGCAGGGATTGACATCTGTGGATGAGCAACAGTCCCATATCTAAGTAGTCAACACAGGTCAAGATTGTTGTATCCTGTACAAGGGGTCGGTATGAGCTGGTCCAGGGCAATGGAAATGATGACTCCCAGAAGTGTTGGGCCACTGTACTGGTGCTTGGCCACTTTCCCCAGGTGATGGAGGGGTAGTTGAAGACTAATACAATGTCAGTGTTATGTTGGACCATCATAGATGGCAGGGTGTTGAGGAATGAGCATTGGCAGTCTAAGGACCTAGATGTGGACCCATAACAGGCTATGGTCTGGATTGCACTATTACCCCAATGCAGTTTTACTGGAAGTATCTCCAATGCATTATGATGGGATACTGGTCTGGAGGTGTTCCTACCCATAATGAATATGGAGACAACACCACCTGTGGAGGTGTGGTGTGGTTCATGTTTGGGGCCTGACAGATGTGGAATGCATCATAGCCTGATACTGCAGGTCTGCTGTCTGCTGCTGTGAACCACCTCTCCACTACAGCAGACATATGCCCTCCACTCCAATGACTGCTCGGAGTGACTGTATCCTGACAGTCAGATGACTACTGTTGAGCAGCACGAGCCTCAGATTGCATACATGTGGAGCTGTTATGGTGGTAATAACATCAGGAACACTGCCTAATAAGGCATCATAGGGGTGGCAAGACACTTAGCCAGTACCTGGAAATCCAGCGGTGACAGATGTAAGACATCTGTGGCAGGTCATTGGGTTTTGTCAATCATGTCATCCCAAGCAGAGAGGTACTGGATCCCCTAAGAATGACAGATAACATGTAAGCCAATGTTGTAGTCAATCTGTTGATAGTACCACAGCATAATTATGTGTGACAGTGGTACACTGCCCAAAGCTACTTTCACACATGCCTAGACAACATAATCAGAGAGGTCAACCATGTCTCTTGTCAAGTCATTCACACCCACATGGATACAGAGTGATACTCGTAGCTGTTGCGGAGTGCTATGACTGGCGGTGTCATGTGCTGGATGCTGGCATGTGATAGATATTTGGCTTTTAACTGCTCCATATACAACTTAGTGAGTGGGATATGTGTGTGCCTCAGTACTGAGTTTCCCATGAACACAGTATTGTGCAAGGTGGTTAGTCTTAAAAGCTTAGATTGAGGGGCAGACTATGTAGGTTAAATATGTGTCCCTTGGCATGTGGCATGTTGCAGTGTCTGAGAGGGTGTCTGCCTTGCTGGTCTGTGCTGTTTGGGTAAATGTCCATTAAGTGCCTCTGGGAAGGTAGGCGTGTGGCTTTTCACTGTATGTCATGGCTGTCAAAGTGAGTGTCATGGTGAGCTATGTGTTCCACATGGTGTGGTGCAGGTGTTGACCATATCCTCATGAGCTGCTAGTCCAGTCTTTGCTGGAGAGTCCATATGTCCACATTGGGTGATATATGGGTAACCCTCACAGGTCTGCATGTTTGGAGTTTAGAGGGAAGTGTCTGTGTACATGAGGCAGTTACAATAGTGCCTCAGAATGGACAAGTGCTCCAGGTTAATGGGTGAAAGCACAGATAACCACCCTACAAACATGCCAAGAGGGGTGGACATAACTACCAAGTACTGTGGCTACTTCTGTGATGAATGAGCACAGCTGACAGCTCCCAGGTGTGCCACACTTCTTGATACAATAACCTGGTGAAGTCCCAAGCCATAAGGCTAGTTGAAGTGCAAGACAGGAAGAACTAGCATGATGTATGGATGGAACAGAAGGCACACTGTCTGCCACCTGTAATAGTTTACCACAGCTGTGCAGTTACCAGTGGCTTTGGCTACATGAAAATTCCTTAACCTCTGTAGCACATGCAGTAACTGTGTAACACTATATTAAACATAACTAGATAGGCAGGAGTTCTAATCCTTATGCTGGCAACTGTTTGTGTGTGAGGATCATATCTTGCATAGCTTATACCATTCTGATGTGTATACCATACATGACTGGTGACTACCTCCTGCTGCCATTACTTTATATAGTGTAGTAACATCATCTGCCTCACATGCACTAGGTTAAACCATTGTACTGTCCTCTGTACAGATATGTCTGGCATACCTATCAGTCTCAGACATCTATCTTTCAAAACATTCATCCTAATGCATAACCTGTTGGCTATGTACTTTCTGTCTGTCCTCTGTATAAATGTGCAGATGTCAGGTATTCATCTTGGTTGCTTACAGGGAATCCCTGATTGACTGATACTGACATGTCTGCCCAGCTGTGTTATGAATGCCACAGCTAGGAACCCCCACTCTGTATGCACCACATGCCATGGATACCTCAACCAGACTACCACAGTCAACAGAACATGTTTGGGTACAGGTCCATAACCAAGGCACCGGCCATGTTATGCAATATATGTTGCATGCATGTCAATTGGAGCACCTCACTGGCCCTCTTCAAGAAAAAAAACAGATGAGTGGTTGGGAGATAGGAAATTCACCCCAGGGATCACGTCAGTCACCCTTCTAGACAGGGGTCCAGGGAAGTAAATAGTGTGGGAAGAAATAGCCAGGGAATTGTTATGGCTAGACTTTATAGGCCCTAGGGCCGATAGCCTAGTACCAACCTATGAACCTATGAATCTATGAGTGGAAGTTGACTTTAACTGTCACCCTGGGGATCACTCAAGTGGCATTAGTTGATAGATGGCCTGCTGACAAATGTCAGGTGGTAGGATACCAGTGTACTCACATGCCCTACTCTTCTCATCTCTCCATGGACATTAGCCTAGTACACACCTAGAAACACCTGCACCTATGGACCTCAGTACTGACAAATGTGTCTGTGTGCATTACTGAGTATAACAGTGTTTGTGTGTTTGTAAACTTGTAGTTGAAAATACTCTGAGGGCCTTCTCCCCCACTACACCCCCCATTAATATAGTTAGAAAGGGCAGCTGCTGTAATTCACATTAAATTTACCTTGTGACACTCTTCACCCTATGGGCTACCTGGAGCTTGCAGTACCACATAACACTGTTCTACAAATGGGTAGATAGGCGTGGGTTGCCCTCTGAGTCCTGGAAAATGTGAGTATGTGTGTATGTCTGTGCAAGTGTGTGTGAGTGTGCATATTTGTAGGAGACAGCATTCTGAGGCCACATTCTCCAAATACACTAAACCTTGCCATACATTATAAGGGATGGTGATGTTGCTGACATTAGGAGAACCATGACAAAACCCTCACCTACTATCCCTGTGGCATGTGCAATAAATGCATATCCCTGTAGTAGCAATAATTAGATAGACAAGGGTTTGTATTGCAGTCCTTGTCAATGTGTGATTGTGGGTATGTCAGACTGTTATCATGGGTTTCAGTGAGTACAATATCCAATGCGGGGTGGGGGTGCTGGGTATACTGTCTTTACACCATGGTACCCCCAGTATATGTCCCAAGGTCCACTGTATGAAGACTGCTATCACCATCAACCATACAGGTAACTGATGGCACTCTTCAGTTCAATGATGCATGTGCTGTGTGCAAAAACTCTGTAACAGTATGGACTCACTGACAAGGTAGTCAGCAATGCTAAACCCAAGTCTGTCAAATATGTCTATGACTGTATGTGTTTGTCAATGTGTATATGTCAGCATGTTATACTATGTTTTGTCCATTAACACCCAGTACATCCCCCATTACCATACTGCACAAGGCCTGGTGATGTTCACTTAACAGGATGTTCGGAACACACCTCACCCTACAAGATCTGTGGTGTGTGCAATTAAGGCCAAACACATTACTAGCAATAAGCACTTAGGTAGGGGGTTCTAATCTCAGTGTTGCCAAGTAAGTGTGTGTGTGTATGTGAAGGGATCTACTTAAGTTAGCAGAAAATATACTTCCCAGGAGATCATTTGTCCATGAACTAACTGGCAAAAGGTAACATTGTAAAGTAATCATCTTGTCGAAATTCATTTCAACAAAACTAGTAGTGGAAGTGTACATGCCCTTTTCCCCACTGTTGTACAGTGATACTGGTGGAGTTGGTATAGATATAGTTGGGAGTGGTTGTTGTGGGCACAGCCTGCCACATTGTGGGTATTGTTGTGCGTATCCCCTGCTTAGTGTGCAGTTATACTGTCCAGTTTATGTTAAGAGGTTAAGTAGCTGTTAATCACACTATGTGTGATTCTACGCCACCCCACACCCTCCAAAGTGGGGGGCTGTGCCCCACACACCAGCACAACTATGTATACCAACTTCAGGATAGCACTACATTGGGGAAAAAGACATATACCCTTACAGTACCATTTTCAAAGAAATTAAATTTGGCGGATTGATTATTTACTGGTGTGATGTTTTGGCAATTTGGTCTTGGTGGAATTACATAGAACAAAATGAGTTTGGTGCAAAATGAAGTACATCCATGTGAACAGCATTCTCTGTGCACTGCATCAATATAAAAGCCACTGTGTGTGCATTATTCTCAAACATTTGGTGTGTGCCACCCAGTGCACTCACCATTGTCCACTGTAGAAGAGTTGCTTACATCAGCCACCATGCACTCACCTGTATACACTCGTCAGACCGATGAGCCACGTGGCATATGCAGTAACTGTTATACAGACCTGTTACTTGTCTTCAGCTCTACCCAGGATATGACACAGTCAATGTGTTACCACAGTACCACACCCCTTGTAGAAAAGGACAGCAGACCAACATCCTCCTGACACACAGACACCTAGAACACAAACAGAATACATTATGGAGACCACATTTAGTCAGTGTTAATAACAGCAATAATGCATAATTGCTGGACAGCTACACACCCTGACATTTAAGCATTAAACATTCCAGCTGACAATACTTTAAACAGCATTACATTGCTAAACTTTAGTACATTCACCCTGTGCATCAGGACCATAATAAAATGTCCCTGCATCGATGGTGGTTGACAGGGATGTGGCACAAGTATCATCATATGTACAGGGTGTGGTGTGGGTTTGCCAGAGGCCTAGGCTGAGCCATTTGGTTGACATCATGTGTGTGGGTTAGGAGGTTGTTTATTAAATGGCCTGCATAGACATGGTGTGTGTAGGTGTGGAGGTGTCCTAGCTGTGATGGTGATGTGTGTGTGTGTATGGATGCACACAGTTTTGCCATGTGGCTGCCCTATACAGGGGTATGCTGGACAGCTGCATAATGTATATGGCAGGGTGTACAGTTCACTGTGTCCAGCCATGGACATTGGAACTGCACCTGCCAGGGGTTGCATGGGCACCATCAGGCAGAAGCCAAGATATGGTACTCTCCTCTGAGGATGACAACTGTCTGCTCAATCCACGTCCCTGTTGGGACCGGCCAGGACCACATGCATGTGGCCTACTGCATTGTGGTGTCTGACAGCATCCCCCCTGCAGTGCTGGTGCTGGTACTGATACTACAGGAGTGGGAGTGAGATGTTGCATGTCCACGTATACCTCCACCTGTTGGTGTTGCTGACCTACGTCCACATGGCAGACGCCCTACTCCCAATACATGCTCTATCACAGACACCACATGGTCAAGGATTCCCTCCATCTCACCCAGCCATGTATCCATGACCTCTGCAAAATAATGGTGGGCATCTGCATGATCACAAATGTAGTCACATGCAGCAGGAACAGTAGCCATCCAGAGCCTCAGACTATCTCTGGTGTAACATTCCGTATGTGCCTGTGCCTCCATGATGGCTCAAAACATGTATCTTTTGACACCTGCTGTGGCACGTCTGCCAGGGGCATGATGGCCAACAGCCATCCTATGAGCACCCCTGTCCATCTGCATGTGTGGGACTTCGTCTGTCATTCAGCTATGGCTGCTGTATACAGACACACTTGCCATAGTCACCACACTTTCCTGTCATAGGCCACCACCTTTACTTTATACAGCTCAGATGGTGTAGTGGTAATTTGCTGTGGCTATAGTGTATAGTGTCCTGGGCTCAAGGCTTGGCAGGGCTGATTATTTTCTTTCTGGGAAGAACAAGGGCTGTAATATATATGTGTATATTTATATTTATATGAATATATAAATATGTATATATATGTGTGTGTGTGTGTGTGTGTGTGTGTGTGTGTGTGTGTGTGTGTGTGTGTGCATACATATTTATATAGGGAAGAGTAGAGGGAGAAAATTACCTCTTTCTTCCTGGATGCAAAACCCGTAGTAATGAGATGCACCACATAGAAAGACTTTCTGACGAGAGTAGCAATGTGGTGGTCAAAAGAGAGGCTGCCATCAACCTGTGTTCCCAGATCTCTTACAATGCCTTCTGTGTTCAGTGGACTAGCATCAATGTGGTAATTCAAGTGAACCAGATTTTCCCAAAGGGGGATGACGGCACCTTTTTGGCATTGAGCTTAAGGCCACGGTTCTGACAGCAGTCATTGTTCTCATTGAGGACTTTCTGTAGGATGTCAACATCACTTGGGGAGTTAATAATAGCTCCCAACTTGCAATCCTCTGTGTACTTTGTCAGCCAGAGTCCCTTCATGTTGGCCTGGACATCAGAGAAGTAGATACCAAACAGGAGAGGACCCAGGACCGAACCCTGTGGGACTCCCGCTTGTGACTGGTCGGCAGTCTGACTTGGAGTTAGCTACTTTCTCACTGTGGGTTCTATCTATGAGCCAGTTTGCAACCCACCTAGTGATATTGGGGTTAATGCCTAGCTTAGTGTATTTTTCTGTGATTCCTGAGTGGATAACAGTATCAAAGGCCTTGGCCAGATCAAGGTAGGCTGTATGAACCACCTTGACTTCATGCACAGCTCTAGTGACTGACTCAAAGAAGTCGACCAAGTTTAGCAGGCATAATCTACCCTTCACAAAGCCAAACTGTGTAGGATCCAGAGTTTGGAGATTCCCTATATCCTTGTTTATTAGGTCCATGATGATGCGTTCCATAGCTTTGCATATCAGACTCGGCAGGCTAATGGGGTGATGATTCCCAGGGTCTGTAGTCGCTCTTCCTTTGTGGAGAGGGATGACTATAGCAGTGCACCATTCAGTAGGGACAATTTATTTATTTATTTATTTAGTTATTTATTTATTTGCAGTTTGATTACCGGGGAAGTCCACTGGGTCGAATTGACCCATTTTCAGTGAAGGCCTGGGGAGAAAAGCTCCAAGATGCATTATACAATTTAGATATAACTGATAGTTAATATTAAAGATGTTATGTAGACTAGTTACTCATAAATGCATTCAGTATCATGCATAGTTAACAAATTAATTAAGCTTCACGGTAGGGATAATACAGTTTCATTTGAGGAAAACAGATATGTGTTAGGTGGTAACAGTTTACATACAAAACTTTTAAGAAAATGTAAATACGCCTTACATACACACATCCACAGTAGAATGCTATTTACAATATTTACAAGGTTGGGCTGTGTGAGGGTAGCTGTATGAGTTGTTGAGAGCTTAGAGAGAAGCTATAGAAATTGTTGGGAGCTTAGATAGGCTCATAGGAAAATAACTATGAGAGTTGTAGAGCTTGGGAACCAGAGAGAGAACCCCCTTTGATTAGGTTAGTCCAGGCAGGTACATTTCCATTCAGTGGACAGGTGTTTGAATAGTTGGGTTTTGAAGTTTTCTGAGTTTGTTATGGTTCTTAGTGTGGAAGGAAGGGAATTCCATTTTTTGTCTAGAGAGAAAGATAAGAAAAGTTGGCCAGCAGGACGTTTAGGTTTATGGATAGTAATGAAGTTCTGATTTTCAGATCTGAGAGCTCTGTTGGTGTATAAGAGGAAGGATGTTAGTAAGAGCGGGACATTTTGTTGGGTGAAATATGAGTCTATATGCAGTACTGAGTTGGAGACAGCCTAAGTAGTTTTTGATTTCAAGCCAATTTAGGGATTGCATGGTTAGGCTGTGAAGGGTGGTATTTTTAGATTTAGAGGCAAATTTAAAGATTTTGTTGTATCAGTTTTCTAGTTTAGAGGTGATACAGGAGGACAGGTTGGTTAGGAGAGGGGCTCTGTATAATAAGGAAGGAAGAAGATAAGTAGAGGCCAGAGTTTGACTGATAGAGTTGGAGAGAAAGTAATTATTCCTATACAGCATACCTAGCTTTTGGTGGGTTTTCTTAAAATTTTGTTGAATATGAATATCAAACTTGAGGTGTTCATCTACAGTAATGCAAAGTAGTTTGGCAGAGGGGACCACTTCTATAGGTGAGTTGTTTTGACTATAGACTTTGAAGTTGTTTTTATCATAGGAGAGGGTCTTTGTGGGAGGGAATAATAGAATCATTGATTTATTTGCATTGAGAGAGAGGTGGTTTTGCACATCCAGTTTTCAGTTGTTGAGAAGGCAGTTTGGGTTTTAGTCAGCAATTCGGAGAGGTTTGAGGCACAGCAGACTAAGGCTGAATCATCTGCATATTGAATGAGTTTAGCATCAGGAATAGCAGTGTGAAAGTTATTGATGAAAATGTTAAAAAGCATTGGCCCAAGGATGGATCCCTGTGGTACGCCAGTTGGGGTAGGTAGGAAGGAAGAGATGGAGTTCTTCTATTTGACTGCCTGTAATCTGTATGATAGGTAGCTTGAGAACAAGTATAAAGTATTATGTGAGAGATTAAGGTTTGAGAGATGACAGAAAAGGTGCTTGTGGGAAACAGTATGAAAGGCTTTAGATAGATCGAGTAAAACAGTAGAAACTAAGTGTCCTGAATCTCGGGCTTGATTGACAGTTTCTAGGAAAGAGAGTAGAGTGGTTATTGTGCTATGGCATGGACAGAAGCCATGCTGGGCAGGAGTGAGAAGATTGTTTTGGGTCAGGAAAGGCATAGGTTGGAGGCGGATGCATTTTTCTAGGATTTTGGAGATTGGTGAGAGCAAAGCAATGGGGCAAAAGTTTGAGATGCTGGTATTTTTGCCTCCTTTATGAAGAGGAAGAATATAAGCTGAGCACCAGAGTTTGGGGACATATGATTCTTTTATGGATCAGTTAATAATGATGCTGATTGGGAGAGCAATGCTATCAGCAGCACATTTTAGGAAGGAATAGGGAACATTGTTGGGAGTGTTAGAGCAAGATTTAAGTTTGGACAAAAGTTTTTTTATAAAGTTAGTGGAAATGGGTTTGAGTTCAAACAGATGAGGTGAGTTAGAAAGGGGAGAGTGTAGAGCAGTTGGGTTATTATTGGGAAATGTCTTGGTGAGGATAGTAATAGTTTCTATGAAAAATGAGTTAAATTCAGAACCTAGTTTGAGGTCAGATTTACTTGGGTCAGGACAGGGATTATTCTTGAAGCCTGGATTGAGGAGTGAGTTTATTGAGTTCCAGAATCTTTAGGAGTTTTTATTGTTATTGGACAAAAGTTTGATATAGTAGGATTTTTTTGTCTTTGGTGATTAGTCATTTTGCACAGTTGTGGAGCTGTTTATATTGGAGCAAGGTATTGGCCAGTTTATTGTTTTGGTAAAACTTCCATAGTTTGTCTCTGTGGTGCATAATCTGTTTTGTCTCTTTGGATAGCCAAGGAGCAGTTTTAGTTTTTATCCTTTTGTTTCTTAGTGGGGCTAGTGAGTTTAAAGTATCAAGGAAGACAGAGATGAAGTATTCTATAGGGTTGTCAAGAGGAAGGATTTTTAGAATTTGCCAGTTCATTTGTTTGAAAGTATTTGAGAAAGTAGTTGGGTTGAAGCTACTGAGATTGCGAGTTTGAATGTATTGATGCTGGTGTGGGGAGGAACTAGTTAAGCAATGCATAAAGGCTGGGAGGTGGTCGCTAAAGGTATCAGGAATTATGCCAGAATTGGTTATTTTATTTGGATCTGAGACTAGGATCCAATCTATAGTAGATTTGGGAGGGTTTATTTTGTTAGGTCAAGTGATGGAGAGGATTATTTGAGTGAAGTTATAAAGGTTAATGGATAGGGATAGAGAGAGGCAATTGATTTTATTCCAGTCAATATTCACATCACCAAGGATATAGGTTTCATAGTTAATTTCAGTAGAGGCCCATAGGAGAATATTTTTGAGTGTAGAAATATTGTTACCAGGTGAGATATATATATAGGGCAATGATACAGATATTTTTATGTTTATTTAGTTTTAGAACTCCAGCAGTTAGTTCAGTGTTCTGGGACTGAGGAATTGGAATTTGGATGGGGAATTAAGGTAAAAAGGTTGGAGTAGACTAGGGCAGTACCTCCACCTTTTTTATTTAGTCAGTCATTTCTGAGACAATGAAATCCTGGGGGTAGAATCTCAAAGTTGGAGATAAAGGGCTTGAGCCAGGTTTCGGAGATGGCTAAGCCAGTAATAAAGCTAAAGGCTCTAGTAGGGCCATTGATCCACCTTAAAAGAGAAATAAAGGCTTTCAACAATATACGTTCATTGGCATCCTTTTAACAGGACATCTGGAGAGCAGACTAGGCCAGCAAAGTGCAACAGTCAAGCCCTGTATACTCAGACTAAAGTAATGCAGCTGGTGACAACATAAAAAGAGACCCACTTGTCCCAAAAAGCAGCTTACAGCTGCTAAGCCAGTAATTAACCTAAACAAAGGGCAAATGACACAGTACACAGCAAGCAGTCAAACAGTACAGTATATAGGGCAAAATGGTCCCCAAAACCATGTAGAAGCTGTGTGGAGCCCTTATAGTTACAAATGGAAAGTAAATGGCTGCTAAACCTGATTTTAAGCAATAGGCTTGAAGGGGGGTTGTTATTCCACTTTAAGAGGCTATCCGGCATTCAGCGATGCACTTTAGTTGGCATCCTTTTAACAGGACATTATTACACCAGGTTTCTGGTCATGACAAGCCAGCAGTATTTAATCAAGCCCCTTGTACCCATACTAAATTAATGCAGCATTAGTTAGTGTAGAAAAGAAATGCACTCATACCAAAAGCAGCTTGCAGAGGTCAAAAACACATGTAGGTCACAGATAAATGAATCTGTCAGCACGAGACCAACAATAACCTTACAACACAGTTACAGACATTGCATTGGACTGATAGCCATTAGCACAAGGCCATCTATAACCCTAAAACACAGTTACAAGTAAAAATGTGGAATTTAGTACAATAGTTGCTTAGAGGCTTGCAAAGATAGACAGATATGCTGAAAAGACCTACCGGGAGGTGAAAACAAGCAGCCTAAACTGCAGAACCAGCACAGGGGAGCTGTGGATGCTCAGGACAGGATTTAAAAATGACACCACAGTCCTTGGGAGATATAAGTAAACTCCAAGAGGGAACTAGCTATGGGGGAGGGGTTAGGTGGAGGGAAGGTGGTTGGACTAGAGAGGTAGAAGATAGAAGGGACTAATGGGGTGGAAAGTTGGTAGGAAGAAAAGTTCCAGAAGGGGGAGATCTAAATAGAAGTGAATATGGCAGAAAAAGTATCAGCAAAGAGCAGTTTAAAGGGTGTAGTTGGAAGGTATGAGCTAAATATAACAGCCAGAAAATGAAGGTTGCCTTTACAGAGAGTGGTTTAGCAGGGGGGAGAAGATATTTACATGCTAAGGATATTAACTCACAACCAACTGTTTGTGAAAAAATAAAACTTGAGGTGAGGCTGTGATTGAACAGGGCACCCAGGTGAGGTGCCAGTTCACTCTGTAGTTCATGTAGAACACAGACAGGGATATTGACCAGTCCCATAGAAGCTGTATTCTTGGTTTTGGACAGTGCTGTTTTAATGTGCAGCTGTAATACAGGCTGCCTGGCAATATACTGGTATTGTGATTGGTCCTTTGGGGGTAGGAGGGTAAATTTAACACTGAATTTGTCAGCCAGTATATTGGTAATATCTGTTGGCTTGGTATAGGAGGTACCATTGTGCAGTAGCTCAGAGCTCTTTACTATCTGCTGCAATTCTGTTTTCATAGCTAGCTTTAGAGGATTTGATGAGGAATCTCAACCTTTTGTTGAGGCTGCTAAGGGAGTTTTTCCAGTCTTGGGACTTCAGTTCTGTAGATATATATATATATATATATATATATATATATATATATATATATATATATATATAAAATATATATATATCTATATATATATATATATCTATCTATCTATATATATATATATATATCTATATATATATATATATATATATATATAAAAATAGATGTAGATATATATATATATACACACACACACACACACACACACACACATACACATTCTATATATATATATATATATATATATATATATATATATATATATATGTGTGTACACACACACACACACACACACACACACACACACACACACATACATATTTTCCCTACTGTTGAATGACTGTGCTGCATAATATGTTTGATTGAACATCCAGCATGTCTGCAGCTCAGGTGGCTTAGTGGTAACTTTTTGTGGCTATGGTGTGCAGGGTCCTGGGCTTGAGACTTGCAAGGGCTGATTATGTTGTTGCGGGCAGAACAAGGGCTGTAAGATGCAGTGTGATTAAGGCACTTCAAAGCAGTTCTAAGCAGGTTTGTGCAGGTTTGTGTGGTGGTAAGCAATGCTAACTTCCAGTTAAATATGCTTACAGACAGCCCTAAAAGTGCTCAATTTGTGAAGGCATCACTTATCACCATGCAAAGAGGCTTAATCCCGCTTACTTATGCTTACTCCCCCTTTGCCCTGTGCTAATTTCTTTAAAAGAAAACAAAAAAGCGGTGATAGGAAAGTGGTGAAAAAGGGGGCACAAAGAAGGTAAAACAAAATGAAAGATAGCTAGGGATGTGCAGGATGGATGTAGGGAGAGTCCATAGCTATCAGTTTCATCTACAGCAATAGCTGTGCATATATACTGAATTTGGAAGTACATTTCAACACTCAAACCCCTGCGAAAGAGGGGTGAGGATGACAATAATGTGTTGTGAAGCCATTTAGAAAAGATTACATGTGTCCAGTGGACACGTGTGTGAAATGGACAGCTATGTATCATGCAAAATTTTTTGGGGAACAGATTGCCTTTTTTTATTTTTTTTAAGGTGATAGTGAGATGTTGGGAAGGATATTAGGTATATTTAGGGAGGTAAGTTGGGCAGGAAGACAGACAAGTCAGCATACAGGGGTGGTATATGAAATGTGGGGGGTTGGGAGGGTGGCCTAATGGTTAAAGTATTTGCCTTACAAACACAAGGTGCAAGGTTTGAGTCTTGCAAGGGATAATTGGTTAGGCTTAAAATGGCTCACAAGGGCAGTTAGCTTAGTATGTATCTATGAACCTAATCTATGAACCAATAAACCTATGGACGGGGAGGGGTGTTTGGTAATTGGAAGGTCTTGAGCCCCCAATGGATACAGTGGGAATAAGGTCCCCACCCATGGACAGTCACCACTGCACCTTCATGGCCCCAAAGGGTGGCTGTGCTGAGGGCTGAGCAGAAGGGGCAGGCTGACTCTCTAATTGCACCATGCGGCCCTCAAGCTGGTGTAGCAGATCTCCAAATTTCTTCTGGAGCTTGCTACACACCAGACCCCAGACCTGGCTTCGGGTGACAGGATCCTGTCCATGCCTGTGCCCACGGGGGTCAACCCCCATCCCCTGAGGCAGTTCCACCTGAAGTTGGTGCAGGACCGTAGGATGAGGAGGTCCAAGTGTGGTTCCCAGACATGCTGGGGCCTGGGGCCATGGCTAGATGAGGCAGGAGAAGTGGATCCACTGGGATCGGCCTTCCCTGATGTGCTACGGTGTTGCAGTTTTAGAACATATGTTGGTTAGTACTGGTAAACACATTCCAGGATCAGTTATAACAGCATGCATGAGTGTTCCCATTAAGCCGATATAACCGATTTGGAACAGTTGCATAGCAAACGGAACACATGCATATATGGAACCACAGTGGGCATTACACCAACATGCAAGTTACATTGATAGCAATATGCCACCAATGGTGGTATTTGAACAGGGAACATTAATTGGAATAAATTTCAATGTTTTTAGAACAACAGAATACATGTCGCAACAGTAGGTTTGGTGGAAAACATACCCATTCATTTATATGTTTAGATTATTGGTGAAGATAAGGTGAATGGGGTAGAGAGAGATGTCAGTTAACAAATGTAGATTATTGCAGTGGTCACAACTTTAATGATCATTGCTCTACTCATTACTCTACAGGTGTTATTACAACAAGTCTGGCCTTGGGTTGTGCAGTGGTATGTTTGTACACAGTACAATTACAGATTTCTTATAGCTTCTTTATACTTTCTCTTACCTGAAAGATCTGTGGAGGGAATGGACTGTTTCTACCCATATTCCCATAGTCATGGTTACATATGTGCACTCATAATGTGTGTGTGTGTGTGTGTGTGTGTGTGTGTGTGTGTGTGTGTGTGTGTGTGTGTGTGTGTGTGTGTGTGTGTACTACTGAAATACTCTGCCTTGATTTCTATCAGTCACCCTGGTTATTGTTAGCAGGGACCAGCAGCTGTGACAGCATGAGACTTTTGAATATCTCTTGGGGAGACCACTTGGTGTGTGTACTTATCTTGCTTTCATTTGCAGCCTTAGGGTTGGACCATGGGTTTTGGACACAATATAACTACAGCCTTCTTATAGAAACTTTATGCATTCTCTTACCTGCAAGACCTGTGGAGGGAATGTTTGTTAATACAACCTGACTGTTTCTACACATTTTTACAAAATCCTAGACAAAAATATGCATACAGCTTACTACTACTCCCAGGATTCAAACCATGGCTGTTTCTGCTAAAGCTATTACAAGTGCGTGTTTCATCAGAGGGAGCTATTGAGAAACTGCTCTTACTTCCTTGAATGATTTCGTTCTCATTCTCTCATTGTTTTATGATCTGACCTTGTAATTACAACATTCTTATACATACATTCCTATACATACCGTTTCACATAGCACTGTGTGGAAAACAATGGTTAACACATTACTATTCAGATATCAGATCTTGGTACACGACATTACAAATATCAGTTAATCTCATGTGCTATAGAGGCACTGTACTGATTGGCTAGACAGAGGGACTGAGCTGGGAAAGATGTGCAGCAGGTAAGGGGGATAAATGATTGTGAGGTAAATGTACTCACAAGCGAGGAGAGTGTGTTGAGCAGATGGAAAGAGTACTTTGAGGGGCTGATGAATAAAGAGAATGAGAGAGAGAGAAGGTTGGATGATGTGGGGATAGTAAATCAGTAAGTGAAACAGATTAGCAAGATGGAAGTATGGACAGCTATGAAGAGGATGAAGAATGGACATGCCAGGTCCAGATGACATACCTGTGGACGCATGGAGGTGCTTAGGAGAAATGGCAGTGGAGTTCTTAACCAGATTGTTTAATGAAATCTTGGAAAGTCAGAGGATGCCTGAGGAGTGGAGAAAAAGTGTTTTGGTACCTATTTTTAAGAATAAGGGTGATGTGCAGAGTTGTAATAACTACAGATGGATAAAACTAATCAGTCACAGCTTGAAGTTATGGGAAAGAGTAGTGAAAGCTAGGTTAAGAAGGGAGGTGATGATTAGCAATCAGCAGTACAGTTTCATGCTGGGAAAGAGCACTACAGATGCGATGTTTGCTCTGAGACTGTTGCAGAAATATAGGGAAGGTCAGAAGGAGTTGCACTGTGTCTTTGTGGACTTGGAGAAAGCATAAGATAGGGTGCCTAGAGAGGAGTTGTGGTATTGTATGAGGAAGTCAAGAGTGGCAGAGAAATGTGTAAGAGTGGTACAGGATATGTACAAGGGTAGTGTGACAGTGGTGAAGTCTGCAGTGAGAGTGACAGATCCATTTAAGGTGGAGGTGGGATTACATCAAGGATCAACATTTTCTTACTTGCAATGGTGATGGACAAGTTGACAGACGAGATCAGACATGAGGCCCCATGGACTATGATGTTTGCAGATGACATTGTGATCTGAAGTGAGAGTAGGGATCAGGTTGAGGTGGAGATATGCTCTAGAGAGGAGAGGAATGAACGTCAGCAGGACTATGACAGAATATGTGTGTGTGAATGAGAGGGAGGATAGAGGAATGGTGAGGATGCAGGGAGTAGAGGTGGCGAAGGTGGATGAGTTTAAGTACTTGGGATCAACAGTTCAGAGTAATGGTGAGTGTGGAAGAGAGGTGAAGAAGAGAGTACAGGCAGGATGGAGTTGGTGGAGAAGAGTGTCAGGAGTGATTTGTGACAGACGGGTACCAGTAAGAGTGAAAGGGAAGGTTTACAAGAGGGTAGTGAGACCAGCTATATTGTATGGGTTGGAGATGGTGGCATTGACAAAAAGGTAGGAGTCAGAGCTGGAAGTGGCAGAGTTAAAGATGTTAAGATTTGCACAGGGTATGACAAGGATAGACAGGATTAAGAATCAGTATATTAGAGGGTCAGCTCAGGTTGGACGGTTTGGAGACAAAGTCAGAGAGGCGAGATTGCATTGGTTTGGACATGTGCTGTGGAGGGATGATGGGTATATTGGGAAAAGGATGCTAAGGATGGAGCTTCCAGATAAAAGGAAAAGAGGAAGGCCAAAGATAAAGTTTATGAATGTGGTGAGAGAGGATATGCAGGTGGTTGGTGTGACTGAGCAATATGCAGAGGACAGGAAAAAATGGAAACAGATGATCCGGTATGGTGACCCCTAACGGGAACAGCTGAAAGAGAAGGCACTAACTTTGTCAGATGAGAGTTGATTGTTTAATGCTTTCAGAGCTATAGTTGCTATGTATAACCTGTACACATTTCAAATCATACCATACCAGAGTAAACACAACCAGTCTAGGGTTTGGAATTTTATTGACAGGCAGTTACAGTTTTATTAATATATGACCTATATGAGACTATTAGTGTAATATTGGCTGCTTTATTCAGTAGAAACCATACCCATTTGTAATAATACCAGGTGACATTCTACTTCTTTATATTTATAGGTTCATAGGTTCATAGGTTTATACAAGGCTATCTGCCCTAAGGCATTTATAAGCCTAGCCCAAAGTTATGTGGCTTACGCCACCCCTTATGTTAGAAATAATGTGCCCATTAGTTTGTTGTGCCTCTGTCCAGCAGTGACACAGAGATGATTCCCGGGGTAAACCTATGATCTCCCATCCACCGGTCAAGATTTCTCTTGAACAGAGCCAGCGAGGTGCTCTGCCTCACATGGACCGGGATTTTATTCCACAGCATGGGGAGTCTCTGGGTGATAAATCTATCCCTCCAGCACATCCTATTTATATCCGTGCTAAGGTTTAAGTCACTTGCTCTAGTGGTTCTGGTGGATTTGGATTTTTTGAGGTGGAGCATGTCCATTAATTCCGGGTTGGTCATGGCCTTGTTTGTCAGGCACAGGTCACCTCTGAGCAGACGGTATGCAACTGAATAGAGTTGGAGTTTCTTCAGTCTGGCAGTATATGACAGGTTTTGGAGTCCCTTTATCCTTTTGGTGAGGAACTTTTGGGGTCTCTCCAATTGCTGCAGGTGTCGGGTGAGATACATCCCGAATGGGGCATTGTACTCGATCATTGGTCTGATAAGTGAAGAGTACAGGGGAACAATGACCTCACTTGATCTGGATGTGAATCCCTTCATGATCAGATGGGCAATGTAGAAGGTCTTTTGAACCACTTTAGCAATGTGAGTGTCAAACGAGAGGCCACTGTCAACCTGGGTACCCAGGTCCCTGATAACCTCTTCTGTGCTTAGTGGGTTGCCATCTATATGGTAGCTTGGGGTTACCTTGTTTTTCCGAAGGGTATGACTATACACTTTTGCGTTTAACTTCAGGCCATGGCTCTGGCACCAGCTATCAGTTTCGTAAGACCCTCTGAAGGATGTCTGTGTCCGATGTACTATCCACTATGGCACCCAGTTTGCAGTCATCCGCAAACTTTGTCAGCCATAGTCCTCCTATGTTTGCCTGTACTTCTGAGAAGTAGATGCCGAACAATAGGGGGCCAAGGACTGAGCCCTGTGGGACACCACTTGTAACCGGCTTAGAGTCTGACATGGCTCCAGCAACTCTAACCCTGTGGGTTCTGTCCTTTAGCCAGTTTGCAACCCATCTTGTGACATATGGGTTTACATTTAAGCTGGTAAATTTCTCTATGATACCCGAGTGGGGTATTGTGTCTAAAGCTTTTGCAAGGTCAAGGTAGGCTGTATGGACTGCCTTTCCCTCCATAGCTTTGCAGACCAGGCTTGTTAAGCTTATGGGGCGGTAATTACCAGGGTCCGTAGAGGCACCACCTTTGTGGAGTGAGACCACAGTTGCCGTACGCCACTCCTTGGGCACATGTCCTGTGGTAAGGCTAAGATTAAACAGCTGCCTTATGTGCGGGTTTAGTTCTTCATTGAGTTCATGTAGCACACAGCCGGGGTCACCATCCGGTCCCATTGATGCTGTGTTTTTAGTTTTAGAGAGAGCAGCTTTCACCTGCACATTTGAGATGTCTGGGAGGCTACACTCTGTTGGAATAGTTATCTCTCCTTTTGGGGGGGAGAGGGGGGTGAAGTTTGCGCTGAACCTGTCTGCCAGTATGTTGGCAATGTCTGTGGGTTCAGTGATTTTTGTATCATTTTGGACTAATTCTGAGCATATCTGGAAGTTTCCACCCAGGTTTCTGACATAGCTGAAGAAGGCCTTATGATTGTCTTTTGAATCTATGGCAATTTGTTTCTCAAAGTTGGCCTTGGATGATTTTATTTGGTATGAATACTACAAGCTAGATTGTTACTCACCAGCCTCGCGATGCAGCCTTTGCAACCTGCTGGCATGGGCTTCCTGGTTTGTAACCCGCTCAGCTGGAGCTGTAATGAAGATAGAGAAACATTTATGCATACCTATCCATCACATACACAGGCTAGACTTTGGTAAACAGTTATAGCTATGAATATTACACACTGCTGGGACATCACCTCTCTGTCATGCTTCTTGGACCCACTGTTCCAAGAGCTCCCTCTTCCTCCGCTTCAAGTCGGCATAGTGGTGCCAGACTTGCTCACCAGTCCGAAGGATACCAGTGGCACTGGTGAGATCATGGGCAAGACTTTCCCAGACTTCTGCTTTGTATTGGGAGCTCTGGTACAGGTCCTGCAGCAGTCTCACATCATAGATTTTTACAAGGAGCCCTACCATGACTTTGAACTCCTGTATACTCCAGCGCTGTGCCTGAAAGTGCATGCCCTCTCCAACACCTGCCATACTGCCTACAGTGGGGAGATACAACCAGTCATGAGCTGTTTTCCTGTCTGTGAGGTTTAAATATGGCCAATTTCCGACACTTTGCCATGATTGGACGGTTTTGAATATGCTGAGCTAAGCTAAGTTATGGGCAATCCTGCTTAGCTAAGGTTGGCAGTGTTTAAAAAAGCATGTTCAGTACTGCTTGCCAATAGGCAAATCCACTTAGCTGGGCTACTCATTGCTTAACATTCATATTTACACAATGCTTACACCCGGTCAGCATAGCAGTGCAATGCTTAGTATTACTTATGTTTTATTTTATGGACTACCACCTGTATGGGATTGATTCATCATTCCTGACATATTATAAATTTGTTTACCTTCCCTGACATCCCCCAATGTGCTTTCATTACATTTATTCTTGTGTGACTATACTGTATGGGGCACTTGTGTTTATATGGGGGTTTTACAACTTTATTACACTGACACCTCACATCTGGGCCTAATACACTACTCTGGTTGAGAAATATAAGTTACTTCCTACATAAATATACAAATAAATTAAAATTGTAATGATTTCACATACAAAATGGAAATAGCTTTAGTGAGACCTGAATGATTACATACAAGGAGTACACTGTAACCACTACACTATTGCACTACTGCTTATGTTAGATGTCTATTGCCATTTAACTTCTCGTGCCATTTAAGCTGGGCTAAGCTTAGCTAAGCAACAGGCACACCCGTGCACCTATGCTTAAACTTTATTGCAGATGTGAAAAAAAATATTTATTTGTTGGGTGCTGTGCTTTGCAAATGTTGATGACATAACTTTTCACAGCATGTCCAGATATTTGCATTATATTCTTGGTCCACTTTTCATAAGCTTGTGGCTCTCTGGTACATCATTAAAGACTGAAGTTTGACAATAATGACAGACATTTGCATTTTACACTTCATACTCTTCAGAAAATTCATGGTAATGTAAAACCTGTTACTCTATCACCTTTCTAAGTTTGTAATAGCAATATTTCACAGTTGTCCCTTATGGCTTTGTCCAGATTTCTTACTCTAACGGGTTGAGAGGTGTGAATTTTAGACTTCATACCCTTCACAAAATTCATGCTAATGCAAAACCTATTATTCTATCAGCTTTCTAAGTTTGTAATAGCAATATTTCACAGTTTTTCCCTTATGGCTTTGTCCAGATTTCTTATTATAAAGGGTTGAGAGGTGTAACGAGCGATCTCCCTCTTTTTAAATTGCCGTACAGCAATTCTGGTGTGCAGGGGGCATGTGTATTGTGAGACCACTGCTCTCAGACATGCCTCCTGCGCTCATACACACCCCCATGTATGTATTAGAACACTGCAGCGCAGCTTCATACATATGCATGGCACGCTGCCATGCTGCACAGGAATGGTCCCTTCCATGTAAGAATAAGTTATTCTTGCACAGACGTTTGCTGAAACCAGGGGATTTTCTTCTCCTACCAATAGTGTAAATTCAGTATATGCCGGACCCAAAGAAAACTATGGAAGCATTTGTGACTGTGATTCTGGAGGCATTCTAGGATAGGCATTTCATGAGCATTTTCAGAAAATGCTGATTTTTTTATTTAATGGCCACACCTTACCTAAAATCTTTAAAGCATTTTAAGGTAGTAAAGTTATTTTTAGAAATGAATTGTATTGCCATCTGGACAATGCCTGATATGGATAAATGTTTTGACTCTGTAATCATAAAGGGTGAGTGTCAGTCATATTCTCTGTAACTAACTGTTTGAAAAACATGCAGAACTGCGGCTGGTATTCATAGTCCCAAGGCTTGGAGTTGTGCAACTTACAGCTACACTATATCCAAATATGCTGAGCACCAAATAATTTCAGTCATTACAGCAAATCAAAATCCTGGTTGAAGCAACACCCACGTTTTTATACATTCTTAAAATAGATAAAAATGATTTAATTCTGTCTGAATTCATCCACTAATGTGTAATGTCTTAATTATTTTTACTATTTTCAAAAGTTGTGGATAAGTGCGGGACTGCATAAGTCTACATAAACTAATGGTGAGTAGTTAAGGCAAACAGCACTCAGCACAGTTACATGGAATGTATTTTAAAAAAAAGATAAAGGGGTTATGCAGTGGCGGCTGGTGACTTCAAATCAAAGGGAGGCTGAAGGAGACAGCTGAATGGGTGGGGCCAATGGGAAGGGTGTAGACAATTAGTATGGGGTGGTGCTATGCTCAAAACCGCAACAACTGAAACTTTAATTAAATACGCTGCCCTGGGTGCCAAACCATCATTACAAGAGTTCAATCAAAACAAAATGAAGTGTAGAAGAAAAAATATTTCAATGCATTGGCTAAATGACAGCTTACTTAATATCTAGATGGAAACAAAAAGTTTGAGGCATGAAAAAATTAATTACGTTTTATATACATTACTGGAATGCCAGTCAAAATCAAGTCTAAAAAAACAAGCAGCACTCAACTCAAACCACTTCTCCTTGCACTGCAGTTCTAATTATAATTTATATTCAGCTTTATAAAAGTACCAAGTAACATGCTAAAAGTAGCAATCTCTGTGATACCTCCTCTTGTAAAAATGTTTCTTATCCAAACAAGACCTGCTGCCTGACAACTATCTTACTTGTTTCATGGGGAAGACATGATCAAAGTAAAAAATGAGCAGCAAACAAGAAACAAGCTCAAGATAAATTACAGGATTACTTCACAGGTTATGGACCACATTCTGTTTCGTTTACAGGTAAAGCCTGCAAACATGACTGCAAGTCTCCAACAAATGAAATGAGCTTCTGAAAATACTGTAATCCTGTCCATTATTACAAATACGGTCATATGCATTTCAATACCTAAGGCTTATACATTATCTAGTTATGTAAATATTCTCTGCATGGCAACAACAAAAAGGTTTTCAATGTTGGTAATTCTTTAACAGTATGCTTATTAAAGCTTACTTGCATCTTACAATCTCCGACAAGCTTACCTGATGGTCATTAAAGCACTGCTACTTAAACACAGAGCAACAGGGCACTGCAACAGCATGCATTTTCTGAATAATAAGAAGCATAAATCAACAGTATAAAAATATGACAGAAAACTAGAACATTCTGCAAAATCAAAGACAGATGAAAAGCCACTGTTGTACTTGTGTCTATCTTGGATGGGGGAATACTCTGCACACTTACACTGCATAACTGCTCCTTGCCTTGCTGGGACACATCCAGAGTCACTACATGGGGGAGTGGGGTGCAACAAGTATGTCACAATTTGATATGTCTCTGGCTGATGGTGATGGCTCTGACACTCATACCTCTCAACCTCAGAGCAGGAAATCTGGACAAAACCATACATAGAAGTGGGACAAAGGCCCAAAAATAAGAACGATTTTGAAATATTGCTCTTATAATCTTAGAAAGATAATACAATTGTAGTAGGTCTTGCATTAGTATGAATTTTTGAAGGGTATGAAATTCAAATGTCTGCCATTATTTTCTAACTTCAGTAGTTAATGATTTGCCACTAATTTGCCAGAAAACCACAATTTTATGAAAAATGGACCAAATATGTGATGCAAAAATATAAAATTACCACACAATACAACTGGCAACCGGTCAAAGAAGGGACATCTTTTTAATATTAGTACTGTTAACTTGAGCAGCTGACAAAATAAGAGAATCTACATGCATTTCTGAAATAAAAGTAACCTATAACTCTGATCATTGCAGTTATTTATAATTGTAAACCCTCCAAATTTTCTTCCAAAATTGCCATTTTGCGGAGGGATTATTAGGGGGAGAGCAATATTTTGAGCCAAAATTGAGGACAGTTGAGGGGCTTGGATATTACTAATTCTATAAAGCGATTTATTTGCACATACCTCTCAATCTCTTAATGCAGGAAATCTGGACAAGGCCAAATATATTGGAGGTACATACAAACAGTATTAAAATTTGCTCTTGTATAAACTTAGACAGTTGATAGAATAACAGGTCTTGCTTTAGCATGCAATTTTTCTGAAGGTTATGATGTCTGAAACTCAATGCCTGTCATTATTTAGTGACTTCATTCCTAAATGATTTACCAGAAAACCACAAATTTTATGAGGAACAAACCAAAAATAAGAAGCAAAAATCTATTCATTCTGCAAAGATCTGGACAGTTGAGAGGTATAGTTCAGCCGGGGCTGTCTTTGAGTTTGCTGCCCTTCCCCCTTCACAAAATCATGGTCGAATGGAGCCTCCCCCCTGCAGCCATTCCAATGTCCCATTCCTTGGTTATTTCACCCCAGTTAACATAAACACTGCAATGTGCATACTCCTTTAGTTCAGCAATGATTTGGATTTCATTTGAAAGTTTTATTTTGCATTTTACAGCACAAACACTAATAGATATCTGCTAAACAAAGCAATGCAGTCTCACAATGAAAACAGACTTAGTATTAAAACTTTTCTGCCCTTGAAACTCACATTCATTGAAACCCACATTCAAAGAAAATACATTTTGCCAGTGGTAGATAAAGATTAACCTTGGGCTGTTTTCAAATCACAGGCCCCTTGCACATGAAACTTACACATGCTCTATGCTACACCTTCCTGATTGTATTATATTATATTCCTTGTACAATACAACACAGTTTTAGAGGGTGTTTTAAATTCATTGTTTTGAACATTTTTCCAGTAAACAATGAAACAAAATGCATGCACCAATAATGACAAAACTGCCCAGTTCAGAACACTTCCATCATAAAAGTCTACTCATACTTCTACAGTCCACCAACCATGTACATTCTGAAGAATATGAAGTCTGAAATTCAAATGCTTGTCATTTTCATTTATTTAACATTTGTTAACCAGGAAAGTCTGACTTGGAACAAAAGCCAATTTTCAGCAGATGTGCAAGGAGAAACACTCCAGACACATGTCTTTGTAAGATGGGAGGACAGCAGAGGAAACCCACACAAACAGAGGGAGGACATGCAGACTCCACACAGAACGCACCCCAGCCAAGAATCAAACCAGAGAACCTGTACCTGTCAGGCAATAATGCTACCACTGCACCACTGCTCTACTGACTGTGTAAAGAAACAAAAATACGGAAATCACAGATTTTATGAGGAACAGAACAGAAAAAATACGAGGCAAAAATCTGCAATTTTTTTACAAATGATGGTGGGTAGGGAATTCAGGCTCTTGCCACCTGGGCCCAAGGTACAGGGTTCAAGCCTGTGGTATTCTCTACACACCACCATGTATCCTGAGTTCTCTAGCCACCAGTGGGGCATTTTACACACACACACACACCAAAAAAATGGAGACAATAGATGTACTCATAATTACTATCTAGAAGATGTATCCTGAGTTCTCTAGCCACCAGTATATAGCAACTGGGGCATTTTACACACACACACGGAAACCAAAACATGGAGACAATAGATGTACTCATAATTTGGTATTAACAGTGCCTGTTAATTATCTGGAAGATAAGTACACTACAGAAAGTGTTACTATATTTTACACTGAGTAATAATTCTGTAAACTGTTTTGAAATGGTTGCTTACTGGTATTACAGTATCTCTGCAATTCTTCTCTGATTACTATTTATATCTGAATGACTTAAAAAGGACTGGCCACCTTCATTTTATTTACATTTACACAATGGGGCACAGAATGCATAAATTAATCCTACATAATGATTTCATAAAAAGCAGGTTTTCCATACTCACTAGCACCCTCGAGGAACCTGGTAAGCTTCTGTTGAGACTGCTCATGGTTATCTCCTCTTCAGTTATCGAAAGAAGAAAAGGGATGCATACTTGTTTACCAATCATATATGTGGTTATATAGCTGTGTGATACAATTATTTTGTATTTTTTTTTTCAATTAGATATGATACAATGGATGCAGTCATTAAGTAAACAGTACAGGCGGCCTTGATACAGTACATGCAAGTATTCACTGACATCTTTTTATTTCATCTCACTACTTCTCCATTTCATTTTCTACAAACAAATATTGCAGGATACAATGTGTTCCTGTGGTTTGCTGCATTTACTAGCTCCAGATTGTTTGGTGGCAGTAGGGTGAATGTTACCTACTGCTACCTACTTATTACTGGCAAATTCAAATTTTTTACAGGCTTTCAACTTTAACAAGAAGCTATTAACTGTGTAATCTATAGCATGTTTTGTAGATATCTGTGTTTTCTTAACTTAATAGCAACAAACGTAACTGTAAGGCTCTATATCTACTTATACAAAATTCATTACTGTTGTCCATTGTCTCAGTGAAAATGTCATCAGTTACTCCTCGACAGGGTCAGAGGCCAAAAGGAGCAGTTCCACTGTGTCAGCAGAAATCTAAGATGTTGACAGCAGAATAGCTTTTGATGATGGTGTCAAAACAGTTCTATTTATAACAGCCTGAGGACAGTAGCACGTATTCGCCAAGTGTAATGGTAGCATCACAACACCCACGGTAGGTACATAAGTCTTCAGATAGTGACAAGTCTCGCATAGTCATGTAGATAAAGGCATTACATTGTAACATACCTCTCAACCTCTTAGAGCAAGAAATTTGGACAAAGCCATAAAGAAAAGTGGGACAAAGGCCCAAAAATATGGACGATTTTTAAATATTGCTCTTACAAACTTAGAAAGTTGATAGAATAACAGGTTTTGCATTCGCATGAATTTTCTGAAGGATAAGAAGACTGAAATGCAAATGTCTGTCATTATTTTTCAAACTTCAGTCTTTAATAATTTACAACAAATTTGCCAGAAAACTATAATTTTATGAAAAAAGTACCAAAAATATGGGTCCAGAATCTGGACATTCTGCAAAAATCTGTAGAGTTGAGAGGTATGCAGTACAGGGAGATACCCCACATAACTCAACACCAGTGTTTGCTGAACCACAGGAGCACCTTCAGGAAGACTGTGCAGTCTTACAGGTGCAGTGTCCACTGTAACACCTGTGCAAAGGGGTGCCAGGTGAAGTCATATACATATTTTACTGCACCCCCTAAACAATCCACATGCAACAGCACTGTAAAAATTACATACCTCACATTTTACATGCTGCAAGCAGGATCCTAAATAATAAAGAACATATTTGTAAACCATATAAATATACTTAAAAAAATCTTTAAAGATAAGAGGGACTGCATGATATATAGTGATAGTAAGCCTTGCACCAGACACCATTGCGTACACATAATATCGCATGCTATAATCTATGTGTCTTTTATAGTAAAGGTAACACTTACTTGAATGCCACAGTCCATAGCTGTGCACTAGATGCTGTCTCCTTGCCTGCATAGCCTTATACAATGCACAAGTCTGCCGCTGGGGGCCCGTACTACTGGTAATGGCTTGCACCAACACTTTCATCACTCATGGATGGACCAATAACAGAAGTTGAGCTAGCATCATGCAGCAATTCAACACAAGACTGGTGCATGATCACATGCAGAATGCAATGAACTGTAAACATCCTGCATGCAGTATCAGGGTCATACTGGAGGATGCCCCCAGACTCATCCAAACAAATGAAATGGGCTTTCAACAGGGCAAACATTCACCTGATAATGATCTGTGTCTGGGACAGGGCATTGTTGTACATTTCCTTGGCAGCTCCCATAGAATTATAGACAGGTGTCATCAGCCATGGCTGTAGTAGGTAGCCTGCATCGCCTGGAAAAAAGATAAAGAAAAAAGAGGGAAGGAACACAAAAAGGGAAGGGTGGTTTAGAAGGCAAAAAAAGTATTGCAAAGATGCAACAAAGGAAGGATGGCTTAGTATAAAGCAATACATTTTCCCAAATGTAATTAATTACATAATTACATTCATGTTTCCACTTACCAACAAGGTGACCATTGGTATCCTATCATGTAGGAAGAGGCGGATAAGAGAGCTTGTGCGCCAAATACAAGAATTATGGACACTGCAAGGATGTTGGGCTGACATGTTGGTGATGCACCTCCATGCATCACACACCACCTGATAGTTGGTGGAATGGTAGCCATTCTTACTTTAGTAGCACTTCCCACATGGCCCTGATGGGGCTCTAATGATGATATGGGTGCAATTTACTGCACCAAGCACATCAGGGAAACATGGTGTTCCATACAAGGCATGCACGGTTATAGCTTGTACCTCCAGTTACACTGGCACACAGGTATATTAATCCACATGTGCCAATAGTATGCCAAGGAACTGTGAAGTACTATCCCCACTCTCTCTCTCTCTCTCTCTCTCTCTCTCTCTCTCTGGAAGGCCCTGTAGCATGTATACTGAGGGTTATAGTTCCCCTCTGAGGGCCATACAAACTTTAAAAAGTTAATCCCTTACAACATTCCTATCCTCTCTAAATCTATCAAGAATGTTTTAATTATCAAAGTTGTAATGACTTATTTATTGTCTGTATCTGCATCTTCTTAACTAGAGTGCCACTGGATACCTGCAGTTTTGACTTAGCCAGAACAAGCAGCTCACACTGAGAAATAGCAAAATGGGAACAACAGCAAGCATCTTTTCCAAAATGCAATATAGATATAAAAGACACAACTTTCCCTTTAATAACCTCTCTGTGCACTGCCACAACATTTGTTAAGAAATTATGATGAATTGCAAACAGTTGGAAAAAGGGCTAATTGACACAGCATCTTCAAAACCATTTTCCATTTGAATCTTATTATCTAGAATGTAATATCAATCCCAGTAAACCAACAAGAAAAAAAGCCCAATTTAAAATCCATCTTAAATAGTACCTGATAGACAAACGGCAACATGTCTGCTCATCTCTGCTTTACGGTGATCGCTGGCAGTAGGTAGGAATTACTGAATGTGTCTTCTGTAAATATTGACTTGGCCCTTCTTCATGTAATGATCAACACATAAATCAGCGAATAGATGTTCTGTTCAGATTCATGGCGAATTTAAAATGTCACAGAATTAATGTACTAGCGAAATGCCCAGCCTCAGTTCTTCCACAAGAAAGATCATTCTGGTGAAGCCGTATCCATGTGATTCATTCATGTATCCCAATACCCCTTCCTATGGTGACAGATTATTGTTAGCAGCTTGTCTACGCTTTGATTGCCTAAGTATAAAAATGTAATTGTAAGTTAATAATGGATTTTATGGAGATAGTATTAACTTACAATTACATTTTTTATGAGGGAAGATACTTTAGGCAATCCAAAGGCGTAGCTGGATGCGCTGCTGTTTCCAATATAATGCAAAACCTAGTCCTGTATAATTGGGAGAAGGAGTTTATTTTGGGATCCCCATGGATGGATCACATAGGATGTTTCTACCGCTTCCTAGATGATATCTTTCTTGTATGGAAGGGGAACAAGGGAAAGCTAGATGACTTCCTTAGGTACATTAATTCCTGTAGTGACTATTTTAAATTCACCATGAATGCAGACAAGACATCTATTCCATATTTAGATGTGTTGATCACATTACATGAAGGAAAATTTAAGTCCAATATTTTTAGAAAGACCACATTCAGTAATTCCTACCTACACTATACCAGCAGTCACCCGTGGTCCCAAAAGAAGAACATTGTGAAGGGGCAATTCATCCGAGCTGCAAGGATGACGTCTGACAGTAGGGACTTGGGTGAGGAATTGGAAAAGATTGGTACTTTTTTTGTAGAAAGAGGATATCCCGTGAGTATGATCAACGACCTACGGACATACGTTCAGCAACAATGGGGGACTAGATACACCCCTTTGCTGGGTGGGGGTACACAGTCTAATAACTTGAACCATACCAGCGATGGGGATATGATGAATAGGTATGGGAAAGCATGCATTTTACAGTATGGACCCCACTGTAACCAAATTAAAAATATAATTCAAAAAAACTGGAAGGTACTGAGAATAGACAAACGGGTCTGGGAGGTAGTAGGGAGTGAGCCCCAGTTTGTACATAGGAATGGTTTGAATTTGAAATTCATGCTAGAGAACAAACAGACAAAGACGGAACATAGTAGGGGGACGACAAGATGTGGCACTTGCTCGCAGTGCCAATTCATTATGGATGCGCAGTATGTCACCTTAGAGAATTTTAACAACACTAAAGTATGTTTCCAAAACGGGAACTGTAGAACCTCTAATTTAGTATACCTAGCCTTATGCACCTGTTGTCCCTGTTTCTAATGAAGTAAGGCAAACCACGAGGTGTCTACGTAATAGGATTTATGACCACCAATATAGCATAAGGAAACAGGATGAGAATAACGCTTTATGGAAACATATCAAGGCTAGTGAGGATTGTTCAAATTTTAGATTTGGTATTTTAGAGGTAGTCAGACCTAATGTTAGGGGTGGGGATGTTAAGAAATTAGTGAGCGAAAAAGAGGTGAGGTGGCAGGTGAAATTAAACGCCTCCACGCACCCTGGTCTCAATGAACACATCACTATTAAACCTGTTTTAGAAAATCGCAATGCATAGGTTTTATGTGTATTTTTCTAATGTTTTACTGTTTTATTGCATTATTGTTCATTGGAAGTTTGTCCATTTATGCACTGGCACTTTTTTGTAGGTACTAGCACTTTAAAATGTATTTATTTGGAACATGTGATTTATCAATTAAGTAATGTTCATATGTATTTAAGGCTGGTTATTAGCTTTATTTAGTGTTCTGAAGAAGTCCATTGTGGATGAAATCGCTTAACCGTGTGTGCATTTTATTTTTTGGATTAAATTTTGTGCTTTTATATCTTTACATCGTGCTGGTGCATTTTTTCGCTGTGAGACAGGAGGCTGTGCTGCATATTTATTCTTTTTGTGGACTGTTCTCAGTTTGGTCTTTTTTATACCTCTCAACCTCTTAGAGCAAGAAATTTGGACAAAGCCATAAAGAAAAGTGGGACAAAGGCCCAAAAATATGGACGATGTTTAAATATTGCTCTTACAAACTTAGAAAGTTGATAGAATAACAGGTTTTGCATTGGCATGAATTTTCTGAAGGATAAGAAGACTGAAATGCAAATGTCTGTCATTATTTTTCAGACTTCAGTCTTTAATAATTTACAACAAATTTGCCAGAAAACTATAATTTTATGAAAAAAGTACCAAATATATGGGGCCAGAATCTGGACATTCTGCAAAAATCTGTAGAGTTGAGAGGTATGCAGTACAAGGAGATACCCCACATAACTCAACACCAGTGTTTGCTGAACCACAGGAGCACCTTCAGGAAGACTGTGCAGTCTTACAGGTGCAGTGTTCACTGTAATACCTGTGCAAAGGGGTGCCAGGTGAAGTCATATACATATTTTACTGCACCCCCTAAACAATTCACATGCAACAGCACTGTAAAAATTATATACCTCACATTTTACATGCTGCAAGCAGGATCCTAAATAATAAAGAACAGATTTGTAAACCATATAAATATACTTAAAAAAATCTTTAAAGATAAGAGGGATTGCATGATATATAGTGATAGTAAGCCTTGCACCAGACACCATTGCGTACACATAATACCGCATGCTATAATCTATGTGTCTTTTATAGTAAAGGTAACACTTACTTGAATGCCACAGTCCATAGCTGTGCACTAGATGCTGTCTCCTTGCCTGCATAGCCTTATACAATGCACAAGTCTGCCGCTGGGGGCCCGTACTACTGGTAATGGCTTGCACCAACACTTTCATCACTCATGGATGGACCAATAGCAGAAGTTGAGCTAGCATCATGCAGCAATTCAACACAAGACTGGTGCATGATCACATGCAGAATGCAATGAACTGTAAACATCCTGCATGCAGTATCAGGGTCATACTGGAGGATGCCCCCAGACTCATCCAAACAAATGAAAGGGGCTTTCAACAGGGCAAACATTCACCTGATAATGATCTGTGTCTGGGACAGGGCATTGTTGTACATTTCCTTGGCAGCTCCCATAGAATTATAGACAGGTGTCATCAGCCATGGCTGTAGTAGGTAGCCTGCATCGCCTGGAAAAAAGATAAAGAAAAAAGCGGGAAGGAACACAAAAAGGGAAGGGTGGTTTAGAAGGCAAAAAGTATTTGCAAGATGCACAAAGGAAGAAGGATGCTTAGTATTAAGCAATACATTTTCCCAAATGTAATTAATTACATAATTACATTCATGTTTCCACTTACCAACAAGGTGACCATTGGTATCCTATCATGTAGGAAGAGGCGGATAAGAGAGCTTGTGCGCCAAATACAAGAATTATGGACATTGCAAGGATGTTGGGCTGACATGTTGGTGATGCACCTCCATGCATCACACACCACCTGATAGTTGGTGGAATGGTAGCCATTCTTACTTTAGTAGCACTTCCCACATGGCCCTGATGGGGCTCTAATGATGATATGGGTGCAATTTACTGCACCAAGCACATCAGGAAAACTTGGTGTTCCATACAAGGCATGCACGGTTATATCTTGTACCTCCAGTTACACTGGCAGACAGGTATATTAATCCACATGTGCCAAGAGTATGCCAAGGAACTGTGAAGTACTATCCCCACTCTCTCTCTTTCTCTCTCTCTCTCTCTCTCTCTCTCTGGAAGGCCCTGTAGCATGTATACTGAGGGTTATAGTTCCCCTCTGAGGGCCATACAAACTTTAAAAAGTTAATCCCTTACAACATTCCTATCCTCTCTAAATCTATCAAGAATGTTTTAATTATCAAAGTTGTAATGACTTATTTATTGTCTGTATCTGCATCTTCTTAACTAGAGTGCCACTGGATACCTGCAGTTTTGACTTAGTCAGAACAAGCAGCTCACACTGAGAAATAGCAAAACGGGAACAACAGCAAGCATCTTTTCCAAAATGCAATATAGATATAAAAGACACAACTTTCCATTTAATAACCTCTCTGTGCACTGCCACAACATTTGTTAAGAAATTATGATGAATTGCAAACAGTTGGAAAAAGGGCTAATTGACACAGCATCTTCAAAACCATTTTCCATTTGAATCTTATTATCTAGAATGTAATATCAATCCCAGTAAACCAACAAGAAAAAAAGCCCAATTTAAAATCCATCTTAAATAGTACCTGATAGACAAACGGCAACATGTCTGCTCATCTCTTGGGTAACCCCATCTGACTAATCTCCTCTCTACTTGCCACATTTCTCCACTCATCTCTCTACCAACTATATCCGCCTTCTCCTGACCCGCACTATATTTCTAAAAACTAAGGCCTGCTTCTCTTGTGATATACATATATACATACACAGTTTTATATTTCCCTGACCTTACCCTATGTTTACCTTCCTTACTGCTAATGTACTGCTGTCCATTCTAAGCCTTTACATAGATCCTGTCTCTCCTCTTCCCCTTTTGACTACTGCTAACTAGTTAAAAACCTGTACTAGTCTTATTTCACCATTATGTCCCAAGCTATAAACTATATTTTAACTGTACAACACAATTGTATGATCTAGTGTGTAATTCATATTGAACTTGCTAATACTCTGATCTGATACCATCAAGTTTATTAAATGTTTTTCCACTACTTGTTCATGCAGAAATTTACTGTATATAAATATGTATGTAAATATTATTTCAGCTATCATCTGTAAACCAGACATAGTTCAAGCAATTACTCCTGGTTTATTTATGTATTTATCTGACATTTGTTAACTGGGTTAGTCTAGCTGGGCAGACGCCCTTTTTCAGGACAGACCTGAGAAGAAAAGCTCCAGTAAAAGTGTTAAAATACAGTAAGTGTTAGGCATATTAACATAGGATGAATATTTTGTTTTAAATATAGCTAAAACAAAAAGCATAATACACATTTTATCTAAATGCATTGAAGAGAAGTTATGTCACACAAAATCTGGCTATAAGTCATAACAATATTAAGGTAACAAACCTAGTAAAAATAAAACAAAAGACATTTGTACTTAAGGAGTGAACTAAGATAGCAGATGCAATGTATTGAAAGGAGGCCTGTTAGTAATATAGCAATAGTCTGAGAAGTAGAATATATTACAGCTAGATTGGACATATGATGAGGGAAAAACAAAGGACAGAAGAGAAGCGAGGTAGAGGGAGTAGCATTCAAGTAGGATCATTACAGGAGCAGGTCCAGGAGTTTAGCTGATATTCCTTTAATGTTAGTTTGAAACTGATTATGTTATTAAGTGATTGGATATGGAGAGGTAGTTTGTTCCAAGCAGTGGTGACTGAATGACTATAAAGTATTTTGCCAATGGGTTTATTGGGTTTGGAAATTTGAAGGAGGTACAAGCTATGTAGTTCACGGTTAGGAACACAGAGGGAGATGAGAGTTGCAAGAGAAAGACAGGCTAGGGGTTGGTGAAGGACTGAGTGAGTGAGGTGAAGTTGTGGCAGGAGGAGCTGATGTTCAAATTCTAGCCAGTGGAGTTTTTTTTTAAGGAAAGGCAGTGGTGTGAACAATATATGAGATTACTGGCTAATGTAGCTATTTTGTTTGTTTCTGTAGTCTGAGTTTTTGGTGTGTCTTTTTAATGCAATTATTGATGTGGATGTCAAATTTACATTCATAGCCTAAGTAAACCCCAAGTAGTTTAGTGTGAGATTCAGCTTTGATAGTAGTGTTATTTAGTGAGGAAACAGAGAAGGTGGATTTGAGGTGTTGAGAGACTTGGGGAGGAAGAGAAGGAGTTTAGTTTTATTAGGGATAAGTAGAAGCTGGTTGGTTGTGAGCCATTTTTCAACTGAGTGTAGAGATTTTTGGGTGAGTAGGTGAGGTAGATGGTCAGAAGTAGAGATGATAGTGGAATCGTCAGCATATTGTATTAGTGTGGAGTGTGGTCTGGATAGGCAGAGATTAAAGATATTGAATAAACTGATAATGTTAAACTGATGACATGTTTTTCCTTCTGGAGCTTTTCTCCCTGGGTCTCCACTGAAAATGGTCTTGCCCAGTCAGATGTCCCCTGTAATCAAAGATAAATAAATAATAAATAAATTAAGTCTTTATTTGCGTAAGTTCACTGAAAGTTCATGGAAGCTTGTAAGTGCAGGTAGTATCTATAAATCACATAAAAACTAAAACAAAGCTGCAATTTGTACAGATTGCCTGTACACTTAAGCACAGTGACATGACTATCACCCAATAGATACAGAAATATAGATAAAGATATAAACACAGGATATACCATCTATATTATATGTGTAGCGCAGTTAAATTCAAAAATAGCGAAGAGAAGTCAACACTACTAAACACTGGCAGACATTTGGTTGACAGGTAGAATGATGAAAGTATTGAATTGTGTTCTGAAAGGTCACAATGCCTCAGGAAAAAAATATCCATTTTCTGGAAGGTTGAGTGACGTCACTTTTAGAATATTTAATAAGCAGGTATATGGAGATGCACATGGATGATAGAGTTTACTCCATTAAATATATTTTTTATATTTTTTAAATTTGTCAGTTTTGTGTTTTCAGCATATCACTTCTGCAGTCATTCTGTCTGCAAATTCCATTGTCCCTGTCCCATTCAATAAAACACTTCACCAAATGATATTTGACAGCTTTTATTAACTTCCAACATAATGTTATTGCATTATCATTTGAACTGTTAATCATAACATGAACAACCTTTTACCACAACATGTAAAATCCTTGTACCATATATCTGGGCAGCATAGCCCCACTCACCCTGCCTGAATAACCAGTGTCCATACCACAACTCACTTATTCTTATTAATCAATGCAGTATCCTACTGTTCGCTTTCATCCACAAATCTCCTTGCATCAACACCAACACCAAGAGGGGAAACAGAAGAGGGACAAGCCTGGCCCTCTTCTCTGCAGACATCTACCTTGATAACCATATCATCCAATTCATCCAAAAATAAAGGGAGGGAGGGCAGGTAGCAAGAGCACACTTAAATATAGTTACACTGACATGCTGCACCTGTGTCCTTCCTTACAGCTACTTCACTTCTTCGGAACTCCCCCTTAATAAATTAACTCTTCCTTTCAAGAGTGTAATCAAGCCTCCCTTCATTTCTTAATTTTATATTCTCTCCCTTACAGCCTCCCTCACCTCCATTTAACTTGCTATGACGTCTAACTAAAGATTTCCCTGCACAAATCATTTTGTTCATAAACATATTGTGTGCACTGTTTTCATTCTCAGTGGTAGAATGGAGAAGAACTGTTGTCCTGGACTTCAAGCTAGCTGTTAAAGGTAAGGGTATTTTATTCTCCTTTCTATAAATTGCTGCTACAGTTTTAGTCAGAAAACAAATTCTTGGTGCAGGAAGGCTGGATAGTAGCAGTGACAGATGAGAACCGCCTGTCATTTAAACTGATAGCAAAGTGGGTGGCATAAAAGAGGTTTGTCTTTCTTTTCCTAATAATTAGAGATGTGCAAACAGCACCTTAGCAGCTTGAGGTAGGAGTCAAGGGACTCAACCCTTAATGAAGACGAGACAGATAAAGAAATTACAGCAGTCACCAGGAAAGAAAATGTCACCTATTATAATATAAAAAATGATGCAAGCATTTTGATATCCACTGCCAAATGTAGTGTGAGGTTAACAAGTAAGCATAGCTGCTCAGCACTGGTTTGCAGTCACAGTGGTGCACTAAAGAATCATGCAGTGGCATTATCTGACAAAAAAGGTCTAGCCTCATTATAGATTTGAAATTGAAGTAATAATGACATTAACCTTTCTTCTAAAAAAATTTAAAAGAAAGATTACTAAATGCTTTGGGCAAAGCTCTATAATTCATACTCAGTTATGCAAATGATACTGAATTATACATTTGTGGTAAAAAAATGTAGAGCTATGCATTTGGGAGTTTTTGTAGGAATGGGACTTATATTAACAATAACTTCCAAAGTAAATTTCATTTTCTCATTCTGTGTGCACCAGTAGTATAGAAATTTGAGATTTTGATTCTAAAAGATTTTGAGAAAATAGATTGTAGCAAGGAATCTGATTAGGGAAGAAAGTAAAGCATTGGGTAGTATAAAGCCTGGTAACACAACTGTACTAAATACAGCTAACAAGGGAAGAACAGTGGAAAGGTGCAGGAGAACATGTGACCAGCAGCAACATCTACATTTAAGCTTGAAAGCGTTATTAAGAAATACATAGGTTCATAGGTTCATAGGTTCATACTAGGCTATCTGCCCTAGGGCATTTATAAGCCCAGCCAGAGTGTGTTTGGCTTTCGCCACCCCTTGGAATGAGTATACTGTGCCCATTTTAAGGTTTACTTTACTGTACCTCTGTCTAGCAGTGACACAGAAGTGACCCCTGGGGTAAACCTACGATCTCCCATCCACTCGTCAAGATTTCTCTTGAAGAGAGTCAGTGAGGGGCACTGCCTAACATGGACTGGGATTTTATTCCAGAGTGAAGGGAGCCTCTGGGTTATGAATCTGTCCCTCCAGCATGTCCTATTTATTTCTGTGCTGAGGTTCAAATCTCTCGCCAGAGTGAGATCTGGTGGATTTGGATTTTCTGAGGTGGAGCATGTCCATTAATTCCGGGTTGGACATGGCCTTGTACGTCAGGCATAGATCGCCTCTGAGTAGGTGGTATGCTACTCAGTAGAGTTGGAGTTTCTTTAGCCGGTCTGCATACAACATAGGTTCATAGGTTCATAGGTTTATACTAGGCTATCTGCCCTAAGGCATTTATAAGCCTAGCCCAAATTATTGTGTCTTACGCCACCCCTTATATGAAAAAATACTGTGCCCATTAGTTTGTTGTGCCTCTGTCCAGCAGTGACACAGAGATGATTCCTGGGGTAAACCTACGATCTCCCATCCACAGGTCTAGATTTCTCTTGAACAGAGTCAGCGAGGTGCTCTGCCTCACATGGACCGGGATTTATTCCACAGCATAGGGAGTCTCTGAGTGATAAATCTATCCCTCCAGTACGTCCTATTTATATCCGTGCTAAGGTTTAAGTTGCTTGCTCTAGTGGTTTTGGTGGATTTGGATTTTTTGAGGTGGAGCATGTCCATTAATTCCGGGTTGGACATGGCCTTGTATGTCAGGCACATGTCACCTCTGAGCAGACGGTATGCGACTGAATAGAGCTGGAGTTTCTTCAATCTGGCAGCATATGACAGATTTTGGAGTCCCTTTATCCTTTTGGTGAGGAACTTTTGGGGTCTCTCCAATTGCTGCAGATGTCGGGTGAGATACATCCCGAATGGGGCATTGTACTCGATCATTGGTCTGATAAGTGAAGAGTACAGGGGAACAATGACCTCACTAGATCTGGATGTGAATCCTTCATGATCAGGTGGGCAATGTAGAAGGTCTTTCTAACCACTTTAGCAATGTGAGTGTCAAAAGAAAGGCCACTGTCAACCTGGGTCCCCAGGTCCCTGATAACCTCTTCTGTGCTTAGTGGATTGCCACCTATATGGTAGCTTGGGGTTACCTTGTTTTTCCCAAGGGTATGACTATACATTTTTGGCGTTTTCAGGCCATGGCTCTGGCACCAGCTATCTGTTTCCGTGAGTCCCTTCTGAAGGATATCCGTGTCCGTGCACTTTCCACTATGAGTTTGCAGTCGCCTGCAAACTTTGTCAGCCAAAGTCCTCCCATGTTGGCCTGTACTTCTGAGAAGTAGATGCCAAACAATAGCCAAGGACCCTGTGGGACACCACTTGTGACCGCTTGGAGTCTGACACAGCGCCAGCAACTCTAACCCTGTGGGTTCTGTCCTTAAGCCAGTTTGCAACCCATCTTGTGACATATGGGTTTACATTTAAGCTGGTAAGTTTTTCTACAATACCCGAGTGGGGTATTGTGTTGCAAGGTCAAGGTAGGCTGTATGGACTGCCTTTCCTCATCAATGGCCTTGGTGACTGTTTCAAGAAGTCAACCAAGTTCAAAAGGCATGATCTTCCCTTGACAAAGCCAAACTGGGTCGGGTCCAATGTCTGCAAGTCCCCTATATCTTTGTTTATGAGCTCCATTATGATCCTCTCCATAGCTTTGCAGACTAGACTTGTTAAGCTTATGGGGCGGTAATTACCAGGGTCCGTAGAGGCACCGCCTTTGAGTGGAACCACAGTTGCCGTCGCCACTCCTTGGGCACGATCCTGTGGTAAGGCTAAGATTAAACAGCTGCCTTATGTGCGGGTTTAATTCCTCATTTAGCTCAGCACACAGCCGGGGACACCATCCGGTCTCATTGATGCTGTGTTTTAGCTTTAGAGAGCAGCTTTCACCTGCGCATTTGAGATGTCCGGGAGGCTACACTCGGCTGGGATAGTTATCTCTCCTTTAGCCGGGGAGAGCGGGGTGAACTTTGCACTGAACCTGTCTCCCAGTATGTTGGCAATGTCTGTGGGTTCAGTGATTTTGTATCATTTTGGACTAATTCTGAGCATATCTGGGAGTTTCCACCCAGGTTCCTAACATAGCTGAAAAAGGCCTTATGATTGTCCTTTGAATCCATGGCAATTTTTCTCTCAAAATTGGCCTTAGTTGATTTTATAAGTGCTCGATTTTTTACTAATAATGATCAGGGTGACTTTATGGATTTTGTTCTATCATGTAATAGCTTTCTCCTCTTATTGTAAAGTTTGTTAATGGCTGGGGTCCACCAGACTGGACGCTTGCCCTTTGTGGAAAGAGTCTTGGTTTTATTTGGGATTGCCTGATCCATGCAGTCCTGGAGGTGTTCTTAGAAGGCATTTGTAAGGGCTTCGCAGCTTGGGTTGTGGTTTCCTCTGGCTCAGGGGCCTTGAAGGATACCACACCAGTCTTGAGTAGTGTGAAGTTTGCTTTAGAGAAGTTCTTCACTATGGTCTTTTTGCTTGGGGTGGGGGATGTGGATTTCCAGTGAGATTAGTTTATGATCAGATCTCACCAATGAGGGATATACTCGGTGTGGAGCATTTTGTCCCCATGTTTGTGACAATGAGATCTAGTATATTTTCTCCTCTCGTGGGAACAGTGACTAGCTGTTCCATGGCATTTGAATTTATGAACTCCAGGAACCGTTGGGCTGAAAGTTAGGGCTTGAGTAATGTTCCCAGTCTATATTCGGTAGTTGAAGTCACCCAATATGATGGTGTTTGGAGATACATTTATACCCTCCAGTGTCTTCAGGAAGGCTGTGTGGGGTTCCTGAGTTTGAGAGGGTGGCCTGTACCATGCTACAATTTGTAGAGCAGTTTTGCCTATGGTTAGTTGCACCTGGATGGTTTCAAGCTTAATGTGCATGCTGCGCACCAACCTGGAGGTGTGAGTATCCTTATGAATATGGATACACCCTCCTTTTGTGGTGTGGTCGGGTTTTGGGGCCGAACGCATGATGAGGTAAAACCTAATAGTGCTGGGGTGCTCTCAGGAGCCTTGAACCAGGTTTCAGTTACAGCACAGACATCGATGTTCTCCATACTGAGAAGGGCCTCGCATTTTGAGATTTAGACTTCTGGCATTGAGCAGCATTACCCTCAGTTTCTTCCCATTTTGTTTTCTAGGGTGGTAGGTTTAGAATTTGAGCCTTGAAAAGGCACTATGGGGGTGGCAAGAGCCTTAGCCAATATCCGAATCCCAGGGGTGACAGGTGCAAGCCGTCCCTCAAAGCAGCGTGGCTTGTCAAGCATGTCATCCCAGGCAGACAGACACTGGATCCCCTTTGAATGACACCAGACATTAAGCCAATTGTTAAAGCTGATCATCTTGTCTCTATATTGTGGCCTTATTCTTGGTGAAGGAAGGATACTGCTCAGGGTTAGGTCATACCTGCCTGGGCTACATAATCAGAGAGCTCCTCTATGTCTTTTTCATGTAGTCCATCTCAGGTCGCTCACCAGCATGGACAATGACTGTGTCATATTTGTACTTGCCATGGAGTGACCCGATTCTAGCCGGCAGCTTACTGTGACCCTCTCCTTGTTCAGCCTAGTGAGTGGGACGTCAGTGTGTCTGACTATGGAGTCACCTATGACAAGTATGTTTGGTGTTGTATTTGGCCTTAAGGGCTGTGACTGCTTTGCACACTGCTTTTGTGGTTTATGTGTTGCTTGTGGGGTGTCTTGAGGTAGCAGTTGTTTGGGTGAAAAGTTTGTTGCATTTTGCTAGAAAAAACATACATAGAAGGCTTAATCACTGCCAAAACTGGATTTATGTCTGCAAAATGCTGTTATTCTATCATTATATATATTATTTAAGATACATAGGTCAGTTACATATCCACCTTGTGATTTAACAGTTGCCTCTAATACCTTCCTATTTATGCCTAGTGCTGAATTTTTGGGTCCTTATTAGAGCTTTCATAGGTTAGTACTAGGCCTTTTTAAGCTGTGCCAATGTCCATTATTGAGAATAAATCCCTGTACCTCTTGTCTGTGAAGTAAACACTTAACCATTACACCACCCCTCAACCTCACATATTATACCAGACCCAATGTAAAAGATATTCAATAAATAATGTAAGCATTTAACAGCATGCACTTCAGAGATGAGTAACTATGAGCAAAACTATATGTACAGACATTCTGTTTCTCATTCATTGGCCATGAGCAATTAAATATGAATTGACCAAGAATGCAGTAAATATGAATGCATTGAACAACATTTTGTGTGAAGACTTCTAGAAAAAGTTATGAAAAATACTTGCCTATGTCATGATAAACTTTATAGGCAGTTTAAAGGTACAGTTGTTAGGCCTCAGTGTCTCCAACATATGAAATCAATTGACTTTTTAGAAAATCATTTTTTTACTAAACCTTTATAACAATATAACCTAGAAAAATTCATAAAGAAAAAAAAAGTAGTAGATAATATATAGTCTATCCTTACTCACTCGAGGCTTAAGGTCCATCAGTCAAAAAAATATTGTACATGAATCTTGACTAATACATTAATATTGTAAATGTTTGCATTTCAACACCCTCAATATGTACACATCCACTCAACATATCATATATATCAAGTAAAGATGTTGCAGATTTTTAGCTATAATTTGAAAAATTTGTCTTGCAATAATTTAAACTTGGAAGGATATTTCCATACTTTGAGAGTAACAAGAATAAAACTTCCCCAACTATTAAAGTTAACTTGAAACCAGCTCACCAAAATATGAACTATAAACATTCTTCCAAGCTGAAATAATACTAATTATAGTATACATTTCTAAACCATTGTTGTCTCTTTTATCACTGAGAATATACAAAGATATAAGGTTAAGAATCCCACTGATGAAAGAACAACCTTATAAGCTGATATGCATTTCGCTCTTTCCAAGTTTGGGGAGCAGTAAAGTACATTGAAGTTTTTAAAGTCAGTTTAGTTTCTTGTTGCTGTTTTGTGTTGTCCGATACTGGCTTCTATTATGCTCCAGAGTAAGACCACAGCTTTGTGCTGCACACGGTGCTTAAAGCAACATTGTTAAGCACCTTTCTTACGTTAGAAAGTTAGTTAAAAAGTTGTGTTTTTTTTACATATTTAGAGGCTAATTGCTGTACTTCTTCTACTATCAGTACACACAGGTATATATTGCTTCAGTGTTAGTGGTGACACACTCGTCTTTGGTGCAGAAGGCTGTGGGTTCTATTCTCACACCTGGTAGAAGGATTGCTGATGTTGCAATGCAGTATAAGGGGGGTGCTGCACAACTGAGCATGCTGTCCTTCAGAAGTGATATTAAACCAAGGCTCCATCTGCTTGAGTTGGTGATAGCGTGGGTGAATACAAAAGATCACACAATACCTATAAAAAAGAGGAGGGGGCATTCCCTGAGTCCTTGACCAAATTTCTTCTACTAATATAAATACCACTGTGGGTCTCACCTGAAAAAAGGCCACTAACCTAGCAGAATTACCAGGTCAACAAAGAAAAATAAATACATACATTTGGCTCTATTGGCAATAAACAGTGATTGAGTAGCTCTTTAATCTTAGAAGACCACTTGTGTTTTGATTCTAATGTATATAAATAGCTGTCTATGAAGCTGCCTAAAAATTAGACAATAGGTTACAGTTCCAAAACTTTTGTTTCACTATAGTCTGTGATGGAGTATACCCTTCCCTGTAGCACCAAACCATTCTACTCTGACAAAACCCTCTGGTCATTTGCAGCACATGGGTATCGCCCTGCCTACTCAGTGTCATATTAACAGTATTCTACTCATGTTCTATGACCCTTCACTTTTGGTGGAAAACAGGAAGTAAACAGAAAGTAAGGTATTACAGGAATGTGAGTCATTTATTCTAACCTAAACGTTATCATTTGCAGTTAGATTCAACAAGATATATTCCAGCTTGCTTAATCATATGGGTGATAAAAAGTGCCAACAACTGCTACCTCTGTAACATCTGTCATTTTGGAACACTCAGTAAGTCAGATACAGTTACTGAGGGCACAGCTGCATCCATGCTAAATATTAGGCCCATTTGACAAAAGTGGGTCAGCTATAGCACCTAATCAGGAACTATGAGCCATTCAACAGTACAAAAGGGAACCACCCCATTTCTGAAGTGAAAACTCCTCTGTGTTTATCACACACACATCAGACATAGTTGATAAACTGTAATGATGTAATTCTTTTCAAAATATCTGGAATAATCAATATTTTCTTCATCCGTAGGGGTATTCATTAAGAAGAATAACACCAAATGGTTTACCTTTATATCGTCGATCACACATGATCGACCAACCACTTAATCGAACTGTTTAAGCGAAACCAAAGCGAGAACATTTTTAAATGCCGAAATTATGTCGAATTTCGACATTTCTGGCCATGCCACACCTCCATACCAATGCTCTCATGGGTCAAAAAGGGGTGAGGTTTTGCAGTTCAGTTATGTGGAATTCCACATTGGAGACGTTCGCACTTCTGTATTCGCGGAAGCCATTTCGCCCATATTGGGATCGCCGATATAAACTACTCTTCAATACAAGAGGTCTGATTAAGATAATGACAAAACAAATGTCATAAAGATCTCTTTTCCTGGATACTGATATTGTTACTAAGTAAAGCACTGAGTACAGTGTTACAATCTTTATCCCTGGCTTTCCAACAGTGTGGACCAGTGGGTTCAGCAAGCTGGGTTTTTTTTGCTAAGAAAAATAAAAACAAAATGCACAACTGATTAAAATGTGAAAGAGGCTTGACTGAAATGAGCATTGTTGGTAACAACTCAAGAACACATTCATATTTGTTAAAACAGAGCTTTTCTGACAATGCAAGCATGTAAAATATTGCAGCCTAATGCCAAGATCATATTTACTGGATTAAAGCAGAGCATGGCATTAACAGAGAGCTGAACCTGTAGGAGGGTATGCCATTTAGGGCAAAGTGTAATGCTATTCCTTTGTGCTTTTGAAAATGTGGTTAAAATAACAGCTTGGTTTGTATCAATGTGCACAGCTGCAACATAATTTGAAAAAGAGAAGGATAAATATTACAGTAAACCAAACAATAGTTCTTTGACTGAGCAGTGCAGCTGGATTATTATTAAATCAGCTTAGTTTAACAACTGAGTTCAACTGGTGAGAGTGGAATGTTCATGACTGTTAGTATCGAAGAAGACATTTATTTTGTTACTCTGATGAATAATAAAAATTCTCAGCTAAGTGGATTAGCTGGGTATTGCTTTTTAACAGACAAGCAATGAATCCTTTACAGCTTTGTTAAACAAATCTTGACAGCTATAAATTCACACTGGTTTAATTAAAGAACTTTAAATTAACATCAACACTGTTTGGTATATTACAACAGTGCTACTGCAATATTCGCTGTCATAGTCGCACGGCGAGATATTAGTGCATATAATAACCAAAGGACTATCAGAGTAAATTCCAAGTAATATGATAGTAGTAATTTTGTTGAAGCAAGCTTAAGTGAAAACGACAAAGCAGCATTTGGCTTATTACCTCCTGAAATTATTTATAATGTCACATGTCACTGTGTGCAATGCATGTACTTTAAATATGTTAATATTCCTGTATTATGTCTATATGATCACATGGTCTGATATGAGAGTACTAAATGCCCATAATCTACATTACATCACAATTGAAGCTAAAGGATATGTAGTGACCTAAGTGTAGAAAACATATAAGGGATATAATTAACACACTGCTGGAACAAAGTGATTAAAATGCTAAACAGTGAAATAAGGAAGTGGATTTATCTTTAGTCACTAAAATTTGTAAAGCACCCCAAAAATGTTGATTTAATGTTGTACAGCAAGAGGCAGATATAGATACTTGCATTCAAGGTACATGCTAGTGATGGTTATAAAAGCTAAGATATTCGAGAGAAAGTCATTTAATAAAAAGGGGAATTTTAAGAGAGCTCTTCTCCTGAGACGTATAAGACTTTATGAAGACCATAACATGTTCTTGAGTATTTATAATAAGATTCTAAAGAAAGTATTCCCAGTGAAACATATAGTAGTTAAAATATGAAAATAAATTATTATAAGCCCTTGTTTGTCTGCCCTTTTGCCATTTAATTGCTTTGAATCAGTTATTCTAAGGAAACATGGGACCAGGAACTATATGCGTAATCTTTCTTCTTCTGGCTTTTCCCAGTTAGGGGTCATCGCTCATGATTGGTAGTGGAATTTTACAGTGTTGAGTTGCCAGCCCAGCACCCAACTTTCCACAGAAGACACACACATGCACACCTAGGGCCAATTTAGAGTGTCCAATCCACCTACAGCATGTCTTTGGGAGGAAACCCATGTGACCACAGGGAGGACATGCAAACTCCAAACAGAAGGCACCCCAGCTGAGGATCGAACCGGAGAACGTTTTTCTGTGAGACAGCAAGGCTAACCCAAAATCCTGAACGACTGAGTCAGCGAATTTTTCCCAGGGGAAAAAACGCTCAGCCATCATTGGGGATTTGCCCTTTTCCCCACTGTAGTGCGATCTCAGAGTTGGTATATTTAGTTAGGGGGTATGGGGGGCAGGCAGAGCCACCCACATTGTAGGGTTTGAAAATGTGTTTTTTTTTTTTTTTTTGTGTAAGACAGAGCGATTTTTTTCCCCTGGGAAAGAATTCACTGACTCGGACGATCAGGATTTTGGCAGGTCGATATTTCCATGTTGATTAAAATGTGTTCGGCGAACATGTCTTTTGACATGGTAATATAGACCCCGTTACTGTTAGGTCTCACATTTATTCCACAGAAAGGTAATTTTATAATGACTGCATACAAACTTATAAATTTTATGAGGAACTTATTTCACAGTATTTGTTATGCTGACACATATACTGGCCGATCTGAAGACTTAAAAACAGTAAACATAAGCATTACCTTGAACCAGCTTGAAAGTTTTAGAAACAGCTAATCTATCTTTAAAATATATATAGAATTGCTACATCATATAGTGTTGAAATACAGAGCAGCAAAGTTGGTAGGTCTTGTTGTGAAGTATCCAAGTTGTCCTGTAACTTGAAGAACAGCAGCATGGGTATTCTTTCCTTGTGGTGAAAAGCCAAGTCAGGTACCATAGAAGGTATTAATTAAAACAAGATGAAAGACAAAGATGGAGAGATCTGTACACTGAGCTAGAAAGATGATTTCTGGATCTGCGGCCTCAACATAAATGAAAAAGAAGAACTTGATATAGTGATACATTTAGGAAAATCTAAAAGGGAAACAAATAAGTTATACTCATAATTGCTACAATTTCCTCTGGTTATTATAAGAAGCATCAAGTACTACAGGAATCAGCATATTTTACATTAAGATAGTGAAGTCAAAGTTGACACTGAAGCATATTATTAAAACAAAAGAACTACAGAGGGACACATAAGTAACAAACATGCAATGAAATGATATGTTTTAGTGAAAAATGAGAAAAGTTAATCAATTAAGAAATCAAAATATAGAACTGAAAATAAAACAACAGCTGACTAAACATTTACTTAATAATCCCTTAAGATTATTATTTTAGTGATTGAAACTTGGTTCTCTGACTTAAATAAACCCTTGGTGCTGCCAAACTATCGGTCACCATAATTGCAAAAGCAGCAAAAAAGAGGTAAATAATGATGATTATAAAGACATCACTGCTAACGTATCTCAGAGAAATAGGCCACAAATTATTATTTTGTTCTCTAGGCCCCAAAATCAATCAATGGGTGATAGAAATTATGCACTACATGACACACTCTTTTTTTATAAATGACCATTACATCATTGCAGGAGACATAAATGGCCTGAAAATAGTTTTTAAAGACCTTTGAAAATTCTGTCCTGCTTGAAGAAATGGCTAGTTTCAGGAGGGGACAAGATTACTATCAATTGATTAGACAGCTTCCCAGAAATTGTAACACACTTGATGTAGTCAAGGTAAAAGACCCAAGTTCTAATCGTAAATTTTATTGAAACCAAATTATTGGAAACCAGTCATTTCAGTGTTATAAGGGATGCTGTATGTCACATAAAGAGTACACAGGATGTAAAAGAAACATAAAGGCTTTCTGTAGAGCAGAATATTCTCAAATAAACAAATATATCAGTGATTAGACCAACAGAATATGGTGCACCTATTTGTTCTTGGAATGACTGTCAAATTACTATACTTGATAGGATACAAAGATGCCTCATCAGACAAATAAAGAGTGCTGAAAAGTATAGCTACATCATGAGATTGGACGTCCTTTATTTATTTCCTATTAATTACCAATTGGTAATGGAGGTGGCTGTTCATAATGCTGCATTTGGGTCATCTATGGGAATGCATGTTAAAGAACACAGATTAGTAACTAAAAAGAAGACCTGGTATTTACACAAAGATGGCAAGATCCAATCATCTAAGAAAGACTTTCCACTTTAGAGCTAGTATATGATGGAATGCTATATCAATTTGTATATCTAAATTGGAAAAGTTTATGACTTTTAAAAAAATCCAGATGATTGGCTGAGAAAAAGGGAATATGATACTAACTTGATTGGAGGCAAACTCTTTGAAGGTCTTATATAAGCCCTTAATTTGTATATTAGACACTTTGAACTTTGAACA